>NC_091673.1:18802500-19167500 GCF_042453785.1 Malus domestica
GAGTTAGACAAAAAACATTTGGCGAATGAGAGTTAGTTTGGCAAACCATGTTGCCAGTGGGAATTAAAGATCCTAGATTCGGAAAATGGTCACCGAATTGGGAAGGACCATTCATCGTCCATAAAGTTCTCGGCAATGGGGCATACCACCTCAAGGATCGAACTGGTTTAATTCATAAATTACCAATCAATGGGAAATTCTTAACGAAAAACTATCCAGTCACTTGGGAGATGCAAGAATAAAAAATTCATTTCATTAATTTTGCAAAAGGGCGTACAAGCAAAATTACAAAAAACCCAACAGCCTACTACTAAAGACAAAGTCCTAAGGGGTCGAATAAATGAAGGTTTCAAGAACGGCTTTTAGTTCCAAACACCTTACTTTGCCCATCGTGACTTCAACCTGCTTTATTCTCTTATCAAGCTGTAGTTGCTATATCTGCTTTGCTCCAGTTGCATAGTCCGTCATTCGAGACTTATTCGACTCAAAATCCTTTTCGAGCTTCGAAGCATCGGCCGACTTTTGACATTGAAGTTCGACAATTTGACGATCGAGGTCGGCCAGTCGTGTCTTCTTTGCTTTTATTACCTCGAACTCCGACCGAATAGCTTCATGAGCAACCATTACAACCTTAAGGTTGTCCTATGCCCGGAGAGCTCTTTCAAAAGTAGTGAAGTATTGCCGGGTTCACTTTAGGACATTGGATAAGTGAATGACACTTTTGGTGCTCAGCAAGCCGTCGGCTGCAAGATCGTTCAGGCACTTTCCTACAGAGTTGAGGCTTTTGCGTTGAATGATTTGTGAGGCCGAAAGGGATAGAAGCTCCTGCAGCTTGATAAAGGCGTCAGACTCGACCATAATCGTAGAAAGCTCGGCCGTGGTGGTAAAAGGTCCAGCCGTCCCAGAAGTGCTCGAGAGGAAAACGTCAAGCTTAACTGCCCATGAAGGCTGTACACAAAAGGATTTTAGGAAAAGGAAAATCTTAAAAGAATATAGCAAAAAAGGAAGTTGTGTTAAACCTGTCGAGATGAGACTTCGCCCATGTCCCTTGGTTCGTTGCTCGAATCTAGAGAGCTTAATGGCCAAACCCAGTGTTTAAGGTAGCCTTTTAGTTCATACGACCGATGAAGGTTATCTACGTTTGATGGCCATTGAGGTGGCTAGGAAATATAAATAACCCTATTTGGCGCATAGAATTTTCGGTGAAATAAGCAGTTAGGCACCTGACATTTAATGTTTTTCTTGGTTCAGAATTCAAAGGTTGGGAATTAAGAAAGGAAATGGTAATGATTCTTACAAAGGTTGAAGTAACCTCCGGAGGAGGAATACTGAGATTTTGGTCCTGGGATAAACTGGTGTCTCTACTATCGCCTTTGGCTCGACACGGAGTGGCGCTTCATGTCCCGAATCTACTTCGACTGGTCGAGGATGTCTCACCTACGGGGATTATTCGCTCTCGTCCTTCTAGACAAAAGAAGATTGATTGTTAGTCCAGAAGGTCAAAATAGAAGAACATTATAAAAAATTTATACCTCTTCTTCCAAGATGACCATTAGAGCTTTCTTTGGATTAAAGGGAAGGTTCTTCTCAGTCGTAGGAGTCGTCTTCGTCAGAGTGGCAACCGTTAGGCCAACTTCAGCGTGAGCAGCGACTGGTGTTGGAGTTACAAGCTCCTTGACAACCAGAGTAATGACCAGCTCAACAACAACAACAACTTACGTAGTCAGTTGGGCCATAGTCGATGGGCCTGTATATGGGACCGCCGAGTCTCGCGGCATCGTTGTCGAGACCTTGACAGTGGGAGAAGAGAGAAGGACACTAGGAGTAGTTGCTCATGTGGTTTGGCTAGAAATAACATGAATCTCTCGTTCCCCCTTCTTTGCCAATTTCTTGACACGTTTTTTGGGCCGGGGAACATCACCAGCTATCTCGGCATTCGGGCGAAGCCATTTGCTTGGTGGCGGCAGCGCAACTGCATCCTTCTTTAGATGAAGGGTGAGCTTTTTCTTAGCCACAATCATCGCCACCACATCGGCCCATTTTATTGTACGAATACTAGGAAAAACTGAGCTCGAGTCAGAACGGAGTTTGAATGGGCAAACAAAGAAAAATAATAGAAGCAGATGTATACCTTGGGCCGTTTCTTTGGATTTTGAAGTGAAAGTCTTTTTGGGTCGATCGCCACAAAGTTTCTTTGAGATTTCCTCTGTCGAAGTACTGAAGAAATCCTTGATGTAAGCATCCCATTAGTCGGCAAATGTGCTGGCACATCGGGATTCTGGAGTATTCAACTGAAGGTGGAATTTGGTGCACCGCTCATTGAACTCCTTCTCAGCTATCTTGCATTCCCTCTCTGAGGAGCCAGAGAGGCGGTCTCAGCTAAAAAACGAGTGAGAATGAAGGAATGGCATATGGCACCCTTGGATAACCTAGTTGACGAACCAGGAAATTAGGATGATAGACTTCCCAGTTTCCTCGTCAAGCTTTGCAATCATAGGGTAAGTCGCGAGTTATGGTGAATGATCCCCAGGACTTTCAAAGATCAGCTTCCTTGGCCTCTTCCCATGCCGATTGTGGAAGGATGATGGAAGATGGGTATGTTCCACGACTACAGATTTGGAATTCGTTGTTTGACAGGTCATTTAGGTCGAAGAAATATTTGAAGATTTCTTCGGATGAGTGAGTAGGAATGGGGTGTGAAGCCAGCTCAAGACCCATTACTTCGGATGAATTAAAGCTTGGGACTTCTGGCCGCCGTGTCGAGAAATAGACCTGCAGCAGCCAGAGCTAGAAAACCCAGAGCGGGCTGTTTTGGTCGGGGTCGATTTTCCCTACAGAAGCTTTGGCCAAGCACTTAGTGAGATTGGCAATAATAGGCAGACTAAGGGCCAGGACATGACTGCTGGCCAAGGTTTCAGCGACTGGCATGTTCTCGGCCAGACACATATTTGACTTGGCATAAAAAATGTACTTGTTGTACCAATAGAATAAAAAGGCCCCGTGTTCTCCCTTTTCAAGATCTTCCCCTTATGAGCCAGCGATGATCAGGGTGTTGTAATTAAAAAAGTTCTTATGCAGTTTATACGCGTCCTCTTTCAGCAGCCTTTAGTTTCCCTTCATCAAGGCTTCAATGACACGTTCCTCGAAAATTATCTTTAAGTCCAGGTCGAATTTATACCTAAAGAGAGAAGTATCGATTGGGAGGCCGAAGGGAGAAGTGCCAAGTATGGCCATAATTACCAGCATTGTCGAACCAATAGGACCGAGGGGAAGGACAATCGTGTTGGTGGCTGAGCACCAGAAGCTTAGGGTAGCCATCACGAGCTCTCGATCCAAGTTCAACTTAATAGTCGAGAGTTTGATGGCATCAAAATTGCTGAGAGACCCAAGCAGCCCATTTGAGTAACCTAAGCAGCCCCGGTCTCAATGGTTGAGGGCCAAACACCTTAGAACAAGGGTTTCAGGCAGTGAGCCTTCCACATTTCGATAATGGCTTCTGGGACATTATCCTTGAAAAGTGGGCTGAGGGTTTAGTGGGAAACACTTAGCTCATCCTCAAATAGGATGGTTTTGATAGTGTTTCGATGTTTTGGCACTTGTCGCATTCCTCGGCGAACTTGGTGATGAAAGTATTGGCAGCCATTGATGAAGATGCAAAGGTTTTCTGGGTTTCAAAGTATGGTTTCTTTTCTGGTTTTATGAGAAAATGGCAAGAGATTCGAGAGATTTGAAAGCGTGAAAATATGAATGAATGAGAATTGGGTATTTATAGGCATTTAGGAAAAAGATCAACAGTTTTATTTTAAAAGAATAAGGGGTAAATTAGACCACAATATTCTATAATCATGATGGATACTCAAAGAATCTAGATAAAGATGAAGAGCTCGCGAATTAATGGTGCATGATTGGGTGTGACGGTGAATTTTATGGTGAATGGATGTTTCAGTGCTCGCACGACTCAAAGAGGCCGAAAAGCTTTGGAATCAAGATTGCACGATTGCATATGACAGCGAGTTTATGGCGAAACGACGTTTCAGTGTCTGCATGCCTCAAAATGTCATTATTGAGATACAGTCGTGCCTAGAAGATGCTGCGTGGCAGGGAATCTGACAGGATTGAGATCGTGCAATCGTGTCTCATAAATACGCCTGAGTGGTTGGGATATTCGAGGTTTTTTCGGTGTCCTTTAGGGATATGCTAAGGGATTATTTCCCTTCTTCAAGGTCGAAGCTAGCCAGGAACTATAGACCGAGGACCTCAGAAGCAATGGGGCAATGTTTGGGCCCAAAATGATAGTTTGGGCCGAGCTTAGTGACTCTTAGCCCAGTAACCATTTAGAGTTCTATCGTGGGCCATCCGGTCATCATGGGTCGTTCGGTAAAGGTCGGCCGAGTCCTACTACGAGGAGGATTAGTTCAAATAAAGGTGAAGTAGTCGAAACCTAGTACAACAAGGAGTCTTAAGGCTAAGCCTGAGGATGCTGAGAATTAGGAGATGAACTTGGCTTATTAAAAAGGTTGGTACAAAGTCCAATTGGAGTTAGGACTAGCCGAAACCTATTCAGATTGAGTTGAGGAGTTCTAATCCAAGTACGATTCTAGCTCAACCTTGAGGGGGTTTGCTATTATAAATATAAGACGCCGTGTAACATTTCAAGGCCTCTCCAATTCAACACACCAATTGCCCTGCGTAAAGCTTCTCAACAACCTTTGAGATTTTATCATCTTCTCATTTCTTCTCGCCAACACATCTTCAGTTTGGATAAATAGCACTGTGAAGGTAACTGGCAACATCTTTAGTTTAGATAAACAACACTGGAGCCGTAGAATTAGCCAATCAAAGAGCACCTTCAGTTTGGATAAACAGAACTGCTTTGAGACCGACTGGTTATTTATCCAAGTCTCAATCAACATGGGTTTTCGAGTCCTTGTTGGTAGAGGTCATCTCATCAGCCTTCTCGGCGAAGTGAGGTGTTACAGGTTACTAGGCTTGGCACGTTGAACACCGAGTTGTTTTATGATTGGATATTCACAAGTATCTTTTAGAGTTCGGTATTCCGACGACCGAACCACATTAACCATCAAGACATTCATCTCTTTCAAGTACTTGTGTCCATATAGTCTGGTATCAGTTCGACGTGCTTATACTCTCATGAATATAATCACTATGACAGAACCCGGTGCTGATGATTCGTGAACTTCGTAGAACTAGCAACCTTGTTTTTAGGCTTTATAACCTAAAGGCCGAGACTTGTTCCTTCCTTGGCTGCAATCGCAAGATCAAGAAGTCAGCAACACGCCCGACGTCACATTAACATATTTTACTCCCTGGCTGAGCTCAGCAGATGAGTTGGTACACCCCGCACACAACCGAATGACGTAGTTAACTTATTAAGTACTCGGTCTACGCGCCACGTAGACTTGGTAGTTTTTAGGGTCAACAATACTACAATTACCTTGTACTCTTGCAAGTATTTTAAGTGTTTTTATCCATACTTTTGTTGGTGGTAAAAATCCTATCAGTATGTAAAAAGGATTTGTAAATGACACATTCCAAGCGGTCATTTGCAAATTCCTTTCACATGTTGCTCATGCATATTCATTTCCAATTCCTCCTATCTAACTTTTAGTGGTGCATTTCTTCGTCACTTTCTCTAAGTTCCTTGGAATTTGAAAGTTCTTCGCCCATATATACCATAAGAAATTTCTTTGCACTTAAAGGCTATCCATCGTCTTTACGTATTATAAGATTTTGTTCTATAATCTTCATTATATATCAGAACAGTATACATGGATCACATAGTTCTCGTATCTGACATATTGACCACGACCACCCAGACCGTAGAACGTGTATTAACAACTGATCACTCACACACATATATCATTTGCCTAAAACATGTCACTTACCAACGCTCATATATATTCTGGCTTTGTTTTGAGACAATGTCAATGCTTATCTTTTGGAAGTCAATCAAATACCTTGTAAGTAACCTCCTGTGTTATACTTATCTTTTCTTCTTATTTTCTTTGTGAAAACGATGTAGTCATACTGTCTACTTGGAGGTTTACCATGCCTTTTGTTCAAGTTCTAAAAGTTCTTAAATTACGAGAATTTTTTTTGAAACCTGATCGGTTTTACAATATGAAAAGTAATTAAGTGTGGGTCTATATATCAGTTTGCACCTTGAATATTAATTAAGAGAGGAAAAGGAATCACATATACAGTTAGAGCCAAGGCCGGCCTTGAGAATTTAAGGGTCCTATGCAAAATTTAGACGGGGGCCTTCATTTCTAATGGTGTATTTTTTTATATTATTTCTTAACTTTCAATTTATTCAATAAAATTGAAATATTACAAATTAGGGAATAAAAAATAAGTTTGTTTTATAGGAGTTTTTTTTTTCTATCTTCAAAAGGTCTTGAATTCGAAACAAGGTGAATGTTTTTGTGTAAATTTGTCTGCTCAATAAGTTTATAATATGCAAAAAAAATTAAAATTCCAAAGCAAAGCCATAGAGAATCGAGCCCCAATCCTAGGTGAAAGAGTAGGAAGCCTAAACCACTACCGCTTGCAGATAACTTCGGTATTCTCTTGCACATTTCATATATTTATATGTATATGTGTACATGTAAAGAAATTTTATGGGCCCTTCCAAATTGGAGGCCCTGTGCAGTTGCACCTTTTGCACACCCTCAGGGCCGGCTCTGGTCAGAGCTGTTATCCCAATAAGCCATCATTTCACGTCTTTTTTTTTTTTTTTAGATCCTCAGATTAATTGTACGGTAGATTAAGCTATCAGCGTACATAATTTCAGATACACGGAAATAAAATACTAATTGATAAAAAATAAAAATAAAAGAGAAGTAGGTTTTACATCATGTCGAATCCTTTCCTTTTGCAAAACCTAGCCTCCTCATTGATCCTAAACCTAACAAATCCAATTGCATAAAACCTTAATAACTTTACACATCCAATTTCATCCAATCTTTTATCAATAATATTCAAACCCAATTAATTACAAAGCACCAAAATTTTGAGATTGTGTGGTTTCAAAATTTAGGATTCCCTTCTTGAATGCATGAACTCGTTTTCATATTAAATTTTATGACGACGGTGAAAAATTAGTACTAGGTCTCTCTCATACACCAAAAGGAAAAAACAACTCAAGAAGAGAAAAGGGGAGTGAACGATCGAGAGTGAGAGAGAGATGGAAGAGGAAGGGTATGTGGAGGAGGGAGACAGTAGGGGGAGAAGACAGAACGTTAAACGCAAAACCTGTTTTTTAATTTAAGGAGAAATTAGGTTCTCATCCCTCATTTTGCTACTCCATTGATTAAAATCCTATTTCTTTTCAATTTTTTTTATCAAGGTCCTTGGGTATTAATAACATCATTAATTATTTCAATAATAATTTTTTTTTTAAATATATTCATTTAATGTTAAAAATGTTACAATTAGTATATTTATATTTATGACTAAATTTTTTATCATATATTTTTAGTTTTAGTTTTAACCCATTTTTAATTTGTAATTCTTTTTTAATTTGTACCAATTTTCTTTTCAGTTTTAATTTGTACTCAAATATTAATTTCTTTTTGTGCCCATATTTTTTAAAGTTTATTTGTATTTGTACCTATATATATATTTTTTAATTGTACTTTTTATTTTGCTAAATGTACCCATGGTAATTATATGTACCCATTCATGTAAAACTTTTTAATCTTAAAATGTACTCATTCTTAAATATACCAATTTGTTATATGTAAAATGTACCTTTTTTTATATAAAATCTATTCAATTTTCTGTAATCCATTTTTAAACTTATATGGGTACATTCTTTTTTCTTTGATTTTAAAATGTATCTATGTCAAGTTTAATTGAAGAAATTTACTAATGTTATTAAGCCTAATATCTTTTTTTCTTTTTTTTGTGATTTTGAAGAATGTACCCATGTTTTGATATAATAATTTTTTTGGTTAATTATGATGAATGTACCCATGTTTATACACACACACACACACACACAATAGTATATTTATATTTTAATATTTTTAATCCCACAAATTATGGTTTTTTATTTAAAATCTCATTTATATAAACAACTAAAATTTCTAATTTTTTATTTAAAAAATATAGTAACTTACATAGAAATAAATTATCACATTAATTTCAGGGATCTCAATAAAAAATTAAAAACCAACAAGGTTTCAATCAAAGAATATTCATAACTAAGGACCGCATCTAAAGTCTCCCTTAATTTAATCACTTTATAGAATTATTGTGTTTTCAGTATAACAAAGATTATTTAAGTTGATAGATTAGACTACCATAAGATTAATCGGATGACTCAAATAAAAAAGGACCTCACAAGTCCTCAAAGTAAAGACCTTAGAAGAGCACTCCTGCATATAAAGTATGCAAGAATCGAACCTTTAACTTATTCTAATCATCGCATCATCTCTCTGTTTGGGTTAATATTTAACTTTGGGCTTAGAAGAGAGAAAGCCCAGAAGAGTTCAATAAGAGGAGTTTCTGCCCAAAGCCTAGCACCAAGTCCAGATGTCCACTTTAAGACAACATGATGGCTCTTGATTAAATGCAAAGATTAGGTTCTTACAAAGGAAGTGACAACTGATGAAAATCCACTAACTCTTGGCCCAAAATCACTTTATGAATGGCATAGCATATAAAATACTGATGGTTCCCTACCCTCCAATTGCTTTTGAGCAAGAACAGAAACAACACAAGTCGGGTTAATTCATCTATAAAAGGAGGAAGAGGGCCCTAGAGACGAGGACACTCAACCAATCAAACAAACAAACATACAACTTGTCTCCTAGCCAAGCAAGTACCCAGAAAGCCATGCTTTGTCCAAACTCTGCACGGCCTTAGATTTCCTTAGAAAGACATCTTTAGTCTATATAAAAGCTCTGCTACCTTTTCCTGAATGATGTAGTATCGATCTCTAGTGTATAAACTCTTTTCTACTCATCCTCATTAGTATTCAATCCTTTTGTAACTGCAAAGAGAAGAGACTGCAAGACGTTTAACCTTGCCTGACAAGCTGAAACCTTGCCCAACCCTCTTTATTTTGTCTTTCAATTAATAGATCTGGTGTTATAATGCATTCCCTAGTTTATATTCATGTTGTTTTTAGTCTGTTGATGACCCAAAGCCCCATCAGTTCTCAGATCTGGTTCACTTAATGATTTTATCGTCATAAGAATATGGAAATGAGTTAAACTGATGACTTGATGAGATCTAGACCTTCACCCTTTAAACATACAAGATAACTAAAAGTCCTTGATCTCAAGGCATAGAAAAGAACTTAATGTAGACTTAACCATCTATAATAATCCTTTAATAAACAAGAAGTCAGAAATAACTTAGGGCGCAAGTAATTGGCTTAAAATACACTTGTTCTACATCTGCCATACAGAGATGGCAGTGGCACGCCTAAGCACTTAGTTGGTTTTGATTGCGAACTTCAAGGCCTATACTTAAAGCCCCACAAAGGCGCCTTTCAGAACTAATTTTGTTCTCCTCTTACAGCATTGCGACAAGTAGGAGCCCAACAATCAACCAAAGTGCCAACTCCTCAGGGAACTGTGTGCTTGAGCCAAAAACACCCACCAGCCAGATTTCTTGCCTGAACATAGTTTTGGCACGTCTTGTGGGATCACAAATCTTGTATGCCAAGAAGATAAAGGAAGGAACAAACCTTCAAGTGGGAATCAAAGTAAAAACCACGCCGGTACACACCAAGATCTAGCATGGTAAGCCTCCCCGAAGACTTGCAAAGATTTTCCTTGACAGAAAGCCCAACCCCTTCTAAGTAATCAGGAGAAAATGTCATAAATGAATATCTGCAGGCTACTATGATGGCTGTGATAAGGAGCATAGAGAGAAACTCTTTACAAATAAGAAAGGAAGTAAGCAAATTTTGTTCCTTAATAAACATCTACAAAGGAGGCTAGATCTGGAGTACCCTACCCCATAAAATGATCGTGCTAAAGAAACCATGAGGGAAAATAGCCTTGTGGAGGAATCAGTTATTCCTTTGCTTCCTTTACTTAGGGAAAAAAGGAATAAAGGAAATGATAAAGAAGAATCTGGAGCCAGTCAGCTAGTATTGGAAGAAATATTGGAAGAAGAGTTTCCCGACCCCCTATTTTCACTAAATAGTAGGGGGCAGAGCGGGCAAGAAAGAACGAAGTATGAGATGCCCCAGTTGATCCTGGAATCTAGTGGGAAAGAAGAGTTTACCAAAGCAGAAAAACCTCTACCTTATAGGCCACCATCAATGGCCACTAAAGGAGGAAAGTTCAAGTGGAGAAAGTCCGAGCCAAGAAAGGAGATTAACTTGGGCAACGATCGTAGCCTGAAGTGGGAACTGCCTCCTCATACCCCGCCTAATAATACAGCCAACCAACAACTCAGATATGAGTTAGCTGAGTTAAAAAAGGATGATGGTGAGGAATGCCCAGCCACAAGCTCACCCGTTGTTTAGAATTGCTTATCAGAAGCCCTACCCGGAGTTTATTGATGAGCAGAATCCTTTTCATCTCAACTTCAAGATGCCCATGTTCCCAACCTTCATCGGAAAAGATAACAATGTGTCTTCTAGGGATCACATCTTCAAGTTCTCCAACCACTGTGTAGCATTTGAAGACAATCCCAACTATAAGTTGAGGTTATTCGGGAACTTCTTGGTAGGCTTAGAATCTTAGTGGTACTCTTTGTTACCCTTAGATTCCATTACTGACTGGGGGCAAATGGAGATGGCGTTCCACGAGCAGTTTTACAGGATGGAGCCAGAGATGACCATCAACGATCTAGTTGAGGTAAAACAATACGAGCATAAATCCACTTAAGACTTCATTATGAGGTTTAGAAGGACAATGATGAGATGCCAGTTTCCTATCAACCATGTCCAGCTTATAGTTATTGCTCAGAAGCTTAATATTACCCTTGAGGAAGAAGTTTTATGATGTGTAGTTTAATGAGCTGCAAGAGTTGGTGATTGCAGCCACTACGTATAAGAAAATGTTGCTTGAAGAGAAGCAATTAAAGAACCCCTCTAAAATACTATCTTTCTACAAAAGTAAAGCTGCCATCCACCAGGTGGAATTTAAGGGAGAGCCAGAAGAAAGCGATAGTCATAAAAGGGAAGCGATAGACATGTGTGCAGCAGAGATAAACACTCCATTTAAGCCTTTGATGGTGAAGGGATTGGTCTAACCAGTCAACGATCAAAAAGTGGTGATGAATGATAGCGGGTTTGTCCCCATGAAACCCCCAAAGTACCAGAGCTATTCCTTTGACTTAAACAAGGCTACATAAATCTATGAGGAATTGGTACGGGCAAGAGTGATTGTGCTCGACAGCACCAAAAAGCTGCCTAAGCCCGAGGAGTTAAATGGGAAAAAGTATTGCAAACTGCACTACACCTTCAGTCACTCCATCACCAAATGTGTCCAGTTTAGAGATTGGATACAGGATCTCATCATTAAAGGAAAGCTGCTACTGGAGAAACCTCATGCCAGCATGATGATTGACACAGATCTTTTCCCAGAAGCCCCAATAGACGTGATCGACCTAGCATGGGCGAAGCGAGGAAAAGAGAAGGCCACGTGGGAAGAAAAAGCAAAATGAAGGATCTAAAGAGGAAACTCTAAAGATGCTCGAAAAATCCAAAATAGCTATGATAAAGTTGCCAGCAATAGGAACCATCCGTGATCAAAAGATAATAAAGGAAAGAGTACCAGAAGCCCGCAAAAGTGTTTTATGGGTAACATAAAAGTTATGAAGGGATCATTATCAAAAGGATTTTAAACAAGCTAATAAGGGCGGATATGAGTTCACATTTCTGAAAATATGAGAAAGCAAAAGAATTCATTTCATGAAAAAGATGCAGAAGTCTTAGTCCAATAACTTTACATCTTCAGCCAAAGCAACTATTCTAGCAAAATAAGTTTGCATAACGGTGAAAATTCGGCTTTGTTCTCCTAAACACTATTGCTATTCACAAGTTGGGTTTTGGAATCCTCAACTTCTTGAGAAATCTTCTCCATTTCTTCTACTTTTTGGGAGAGATGGTTAGTAAGGGCCACTTTCTCGGCTTTAAGAGAAGACAACTACTCTTCCAAGAGCTGGATTTCGGAATCAACCACGACAATCCTTTCTTCCATCACTGACCCTTCTTCCACTAATTACTGAAGTGTGGTTGTACCCTTCACGCGTTTTTCCTGATAGCACTTCACTCTATTGGCCGCCCGTTCCGCCTTCTGATATTGATCCCTTAATGCCCACAAGTTCTCAAAAAAATTCAGGAAAAACTTGTACTGAGTTTGAGACAACAACTGAGCTTGGTAAAGTTCAACAAGGGCCTTATCTGCGTCATGAAAAGTCTTAAAGCTGAAAGAAGCGGTAAAGCCCTTTTTCATCCAGTCCTTGAAGATTTGACGAGCATTTTGAAATAAAAGAGATTCAACAGAGGTTGGAGGTGACTGCAGCTTAGTTTTGATTTGCCCGAACTTATTTACCAGGTCCGACAAGAATGATGGTGGCAAGACAAAAGGTACATCTCTTGCACCTTCAATTGTAATAGTAGGGGCAGCCTCAGTTAAGAGAGCTGGAAGGATGGTCGGAGTAGAAGCAGGAGTGGAAATAGTTGTTGCAGAAGTCTTGGTTTGTTCACTCACATGCTCAGGAATAGAGATCCCTGTGGTACCAAGTGGAGAAGGAGGACAGGAAGATCTTTTTTGCACAACCCGCGTGGTGGGGATTTGCCCGAGCTTTCTCCAGAATCCTGTTGCAAACAAAACAAGTGTGTTAAAAAAAGAAATTTACAAAGTCAACAGGGGGCAACGTAAATATACCTGAGTTGAGCTTGGAACCTTAGGAGGAGGTGGATAGGGAGTCACTTCTTCTAATTGTTGAGGGGGACTGTCGTGGCTTACTAAGGGGGAAGAAGCGGTGCCCAAACCTTCAATAGAGACCTACAGATGGCAAGAAGAGGATAAAATTCAGTAATCAACTTATGAAGAAGAAAAACAACTGAAAGTCTAAGTATTGATATACCTGGGAGAGAACCTGAGGTTGAGAAGCAGGCACTTCGAATACATCAGTAAGAGCTGCCCAAAAAGTTGGTGGATCAGTCACCTCTAAAACCAAGGGAATTTCTGGAACTATGGGATCCCCAAAGGTAGAAGCTATTATTTGATGGATTTTTTGTGCTAGATAGGGCTAAAAAGAAAAAAAAAATAGAGGAAGATGAGAAAAGGTATTCTTAGATCATCTTCCCAATTGAGTAATCAAACTGAGAAATGGGAGTTACCTCTAAGGGAATGGTTTTTGCTCGAGAAGAATAAGTTTGTTTAGATTGAGTTGCAGAAGATGAAGCTTCGAGTGAAGAGAGTTTTTCTGCCCGAATCTCTTATTGAAGAAAGTTAGACAGTAAGTTATTTTGAAAGAAGAGGGAAGAGAAGAATTTGAAAAACATGGCAGGCTATACCTCTAAAGCTTTAATGGTGGCATCTTGATGTTCTTTAGCCATTCGCTACATTTCCACGCCTAATGGCTTATCCCTTGAAACAAAAGTTGACTTCTTGGATACCGGAGGTCCTAAGTTCAAGAAGAATAAAAGTTATTGAACTCTCAAGTATGAAATATGAACAAAAGATTGAGACAATGTGCACTTACTGGAGGCTTTACGTTTCTGCCTACCCGTTATGGTAATATCAACAGAAGAAGTATTTGAAACAAGGGTAGCTTTTGAAAACCTGGAAGTTTTAGCTCTTTTACTCTTCCTGGTGGAAGTTGCCCGCTTGGGTTTAGGTTGTTCTTCGGGCTCAAAGTCAGAAGTTTCCACCACAATTGTCCTTGCCCGCTTAGATACTTGAGTGCTTGTTTCGGGCTCACCCTCGACTTCCGAATCTCCAAATAGCTCAGAGATATTCCCACCTTCTTCAGCCTCTAGCCTCTTAGCTTAAGCTGCAGCTTTGTGAAGAATCCGCGCATCAGTAGATTCTTCCTCTGACCCAATGTCTGCCATTTCAGTGTCTCATTGGGCTATAAATGTTAAGAAAGATGAATAAGGAGCTAAGGAAAGGTGGATTCACAAGATTTTCTTAGAATATAAATTAAAAGAACAAAAACACCTATCATAAGAGACTGGTTCTTTTGATTGACCATTTCCTTCCAATACTCAAGCTCGCCCGAGTTGGGATAAGACCTAAGGGAGAGTTGGTTGAAGAGACGATCGTAAGCTTCCCGCAGATCTCCTCCATACTTCTTGATCCATTTAGCCTCCCACCAAATAAAGAAAGTCGAGGTGCATTCGAAGTTAAAGGCCAAAGGCTTTATGGCAACCTTGCTTATAATATCAAGGGTACGTCGGGCAGCTCGAAAAATGACTTCTTGAGGAGAATAGAAGTGGTTAGAGGTACTGCAATGAATAGAGTCAAAGAATAGGATTGGAATGGCATGTCTAAAGCCTAGCTGCGTACTGCAGATGTTGGGATGATAAACCTCCAGCCCGCGTTCATAACGATCTTTTCAAACTCCCCATGCTAAGTCCCGTGGTTGGATGCAGCTAATAAGTTTCTCTCTACAAGTATGGCCAGCATTTTCTCCAAAATTATCTTGGAAAGCTTAATTAAAGAACCAAGGATACCTCCTAAGAACGGACGCTCCCCACTCTAAGTTTGCCCGAGTCCTGCAAACTCTAAAAAAAATAAAAGCAGGCGAACGTGGAGTGATCTGTGGGAGGAGTTGTAGCTAGAATTCAGGCGAGAGCCACACCTTCTGGGCATTCCAAGTTAGTTGCCCGAACCTCTGGAAGGTACCATTGTAACCATAATTGGATCATCCAGATTGATCCATTTAGATTGGTTTCAAACGGTTCACCTCGAGTCATCTCAAAAAAGAGATGGTAAAGATGGAAGAGAAGGAACGGGCTCGTAGCAATATCATCAAAATTATGAAGAGCTTATACTAAAAGGATTCATTCAACCTTTACCCTATTGGATTTGTTGGGGAAAACATGCTTGTTGAGCCAGTACAAGAGGAAGTACATGTGCTCTTGATCTAAGTTAGCATTAGGGGCTGCACCGAAGTTGTCCTTCACAAAAAGGATAAAACCCTTGAAAGATGTCCCATGACTCTTAAAGGTGGCGGAGTTATATTCTAAGTGAAGAGGGGAAGCCGAACTTGTGCCCGAACTCTCAGCAATTGAATGAGATGAGGGAGCCCAATCGTGAGTCACGTACACTAGTCTACTAGATGGTCTTAGCTCGAAGACTTGCGCCATATCTAGGATATTTGGAGAAGTGGGGCCCATCCTAAAGTCAAAAGTATTAGTGCCCGAGTTCTAGAAAAGAAGAACGGTGGTTAGTAATTCGGGCTTAGCGACCATAATGGTCTTTGAGAGCATTATCAATTCATAAATGTCGTTGTTCATCCATTTCCTTTTGAAAGAAGGCTCGAGCTCATCTATCCACTTAACCCAAGCTTCATCATTCATCAAAGGAAAACCACGGCGGTAATTTGACCACTTAGATGAAGATATGCTCGACTCAGCCAAGAATGGATTTGAGGTGAACCAATTGGCTTTGGGCATGTTGGTCTCTACTACAATTGGAACCTAAGAAGTCCATGCAAGACCTAGTAAGTGTACCCTACCTTCTTCGAAGAAAAGCTCAGTGTGTAGGCCTGCTTGAGGACGATAAAGGGCATTAAGCAAACGGCGCATGGTTTCAATACCCTTACTAGATTCATGAGAAGATTGAGTTTGTGAAGTTTTTGGGGCCATTGGTTAAACTTGGAAGGAAATATGAAGATTTAAGAACAAAAGGGGGAAGTTGAAAAACAATAAGGGTTTCTAGGAGTTTTGAGAATCTTGGGAAGTTCTGAAAAATTTAAGGAACTGAAATTGTTTAAGGTATTTACCCTGAAGATTAAGAAAGGATTATGTAAATAAACTGTTGATTAAGGACAAAGATTGTGGGTAAATGCAAAGGTCTCAGTTAGCTAAACGGTTGCTTTTGGAACGGTGCAAGTTCTGAGGAGAATGCGTGCAATGGTGGTCAATAGAAGATGGCTATTCAATCATTATTAGCACCTCGGTTTGCAGGCTTAATAACAATTGAAGGGGGTACTGTTTAGGTTAATATTTAACTTTGGGCTTAAAGGAGAGAAAGCCCAAAAAAGTTCAAAAGAAGAGTTTCTGCCCTAAACCCAGCACCAAGTCCATATGTCCACTTCGAGACAACATGATGGCTTCTCATTAAATGCAAAGATTATGTGCTTACAAAGGAATTGACAACCGATGGAAATCCACCAACTCTCGGCCCAAAAGCACTTTATGAATGGCATAGCATGTAAAATACTGATGGTTCCCTACCCTCCAATTGATTTCGAGCAAGAACAGAAACAACACAAGTCGGGTTAATTCATCTATAAAAGGAGGAAGAGGGCCCAAAGACAAGGACACTTAACCAATCAAAGAAACAAACATGCAACTTGTCTCCCAGCCAAGCAAGTACCCAGAAAGTCGTGCTTTGTCCAGACTCTGCACCATTTTAGCCTTAGATTTCCTTATAAAGACATCTTTTGTCTATGTAAAAGCTCTGCTACCTTTTCCTAAATGTTGTAGTATCGATCTCTCATGTATAAACTCTTTTCCAGTCATCCCCTTTAGTACTCAATCAGTTTGTAATTGCAAAGAGAAGAGATTGCAAAACGTTTAACGTTGCCCGACAAGGTGAAATCTTGCACAACCCTCTTTGTTTTGTCTTTCAATTAATAGATCTAGTGTTATAATGCATTCCCTAGTTTATAGTCAAGCTGTTTTCAGTCTTTTGATGACCCAAAGCCCCATATGTTCTCAGATCTGGTTCACTTAATGATTTTATCATCATAAGAAGATGGAAATGAGTTAAATTGATGACTTGATCAAATCTGGACCTTCACCCTTTAAACATACAAGATAACTAAAAGTCCTTGATCTCAAGGCATAGAAAATAACTTAATGTAGACTTAACCCATCTACAACAATCTTTTAATAAACAAGAAGTCAGAAATAACTTAGGGCGCAATTAATCGGCTTAAAATACACTTGTTCTACATCTGCCATACAGAGATGGCAGTGGCACGCCTAAGCACTAAGTTGGTTTTGATTGCGAGCCTCAAGGCCTATACCTAAGGCCCCACAAAGGCACCTTTCAGAACTAACTTTGTTCTCCTCTTGCAGCATTGCGACAAGCAGGAGCCCGGCAATCAACCAAAGAGCCAACTCCTCGGAGAGCTATGTGCTTGAGCCAAGAACACCCACCAGCCAGATTTCCTGCTTGAACACTCTAATTATTCGGTTAACTCGTTTAAATTTCTTTTCAATTTAAATACGAAGTTTAGTTAAGTTGATCCTCATTTAACTATTAGATTAAAGTTGGCACAGTTTTAATATGGAATTAAAGAAATGTGACTTTTATTTATTGCATAAGAATTAAATGACTAAACGATTTCAAATTTAGTTAATTTTATTTTAAAGGTAATCTTTAAAGGATGTTCTAAGTAGATCAGTTTTGATTATCAAGTAACATTGTGTAAAACAAAAAGAAAAGTAGTCTAAAACTCCCAAAAGAAAGTCGATATATGATAAAACAAATATTTTGTAGTTATATTTGATCAAACGGACCCCATAAATTCTTGGGAAAATATCTAGAATTCTCTTTCAAATTGAGCAGCCCCTGCAGGCCCCCCAAGCTGGGTCTTTTTCGTTTCCTTTTTCCTCTCCATTCGATCTTCGGATAGGTTTGCGATCATTACTCAGCAGTACATGAGACTCTAAGCTAGGGATATACATGAATACCCAAAATTAATTCAAAATATGGATTATGCATGCTGGAGGCTAACAGTTCTATATAAACCATGTTTCGCCTCCTTTTAAATTCATAATTAATACTTTACACAAAACTCTCTCGTACACAAATACACAAAGCAAACTAGCAGAAATTACCATCTCTTCAACATAGCCGAGATGATCTTCATTATCTATTTGATATTTAGTTCCTCAAACACTAGTCCAGCAATGGCTAGGCCTTTAGAGCAAGTCCACCCCTAAAAAATGCGCTGGCATCAAGTTTATTTAATCCACTCAGTGAACAGTGATAGACCCATGAACAATTTAATTGACCAAATGCATCCCCACCCCTAAAACTAAATAGTTTAGTCAATTTTATTAAAATATTATTAATTTTTATTATAAAATAATAATTTGATTTTTAATTTCTGAAGTAGACATCTCCAATGAAGCAGACCAGAGCACACCAACCCACCACCCATGCCGTCAATCCCCACTCATTTCTATGATGAAACGACTCTTCTCCTCCCTTACCACCGCCACCGTCATCATCATCACCACCACCATCCTCTTCGTTGTTATACCACCACCAGCTCATGCCTTTGGTTCTGGCTCCACCCTTGTTGTTATCTCCGCCTACGGCACTGTCCGCGATGTCGTGTCAGACCAACCGCGGCAGCCCATCGTCTGCTACCGACGCGGACAAACAGTCTCAGTCGAGCCCAACATCTCCTTCTCCGCCATCTCCGGCTAACGGACCTCTCTTTGCGGCCTCTGCTTTAGTGGATACAGCCTCTTCTGCTGGGACCCGACGCAAAATAAATAAATAAATAAAAATTCAGGTGGCTATGACGTCAGCCCGGCATGATGTAGGATGGTCTCTAGCTCAGCATGTTTTGGGCCGGCCTATGAATTGGCTTGGGATGGGTGCCAACCTATTTGGATGGGCTGGAGGGTTTTTAAGGGGTGCCAGCCTATTTTTTTCACTTTGGACCAACCTATGTGCTTGGGGTGGAGTTGCTCTTAAATAAAAAAAGGCCAGCATGGACATGTTTCATGCTTTACGAGATCAACAGAGCACCGGTTCCACCTACTGGGCCTTCTAAATGCATTCAGGCCGGCCGGCTGAATGAGCATGGAGACTGTCCTACGTCCTTTCATCCGTGAGCCACCGCTATGCATTGGCTTGCATGCTCCTATATATCCCAGCTTGTTATCATTTGTTAGCATGATCCAATACTATGGACTATACATGAGAAGTCTTATATATGCTTATATTACAATACTAGATCAGTATATACAAATATGTAATAAATTGCAACATAATATTCATTGAATGAAGTTGATTGTGTATGTATAGGAAAAGGGAGCTGATTTTCACACCTTTTATAGTTTTTCCCACACCCCTCTTTGTTCCAGGCCATCGGATTGAATAAATCAAACGAAAACAATGAACATGATTAACCAGAGGTGTGTAGGAAGCTATAAAAGTGTGTGTTTATCATTTCCCTAGGAAAATGCTAGGTATATCATATTTTTGTATCACATTGGTGTACTATCTCATTGGACAAGTGATTATGTACATGTTATGTCATGTCAAGTAATGAATTTATTGAATTGTTGTATGTATCACTTGTCATATGAGATGATACCGGTGTAGTATAAAAATATGTCAGCCAAAACAATATATTGGAAGTAAAGAATTAAGTGTGATTAGAAGGCGAATTTGAAATATGATATTTTGGTTGTTTACGTGAATAATAGTACTCTTTCTTAATAAAGAAAAACGGCTCGCTCGGTGACACTCACTTTCATTTTCAATTTCTTTTTCTTTTTCGGTTGAAGATAGAGAGGCAAACGTATGGCAGAAAATGAGGGAGAATGAAAAAGAAAAGAGAGAAACGAGGTAGGAGTATATGCACAATTTGTCCATCCTCCATGATCTTTCTCCATCTTTCTCTCCTGCATATCTGAGTCTTTTATGGATTACCAAACTCGTATAAATATGTGCGTTGGTATAAATATTGTTGGTGAGCTAATTAATACGTAGGAAGTTGAATGGGGACGGGCTAAGTGCTGGTGCTTATTTGGTTTTTGTGATTTATCCTTTAATTCTGGTTTTTGCTTTTTACAGTTTGTTTTGCAGATGGATATTTTATTGTAGCTAATTTTTACTTTCGGGATTTGGGGTTTCAAAAGGTTGGGGGCGGCGCCTCTCACTTTTCCGTTGGGGAAGTGGTTTTTAATTTAGAGGTTTTCCGATGGATTATAGAGCTTCAATTCCGGTTGCGATAAATCTTGAGATTATTAAATTAGTCTTTTGGGTAAGGGGGATTATTGATTTCAATTGGGAGTCTTGGGCTTCCTAGCTTGGGAGCAGCCTCTCCATAAATGGGGATAAGACTAGCCGACATTCACCTCTTCCAGACTCTGCGTAAAGCGGGAGCCTTGTGCACTGGGTACGACCTTTTTTTAATGAAAAAGGTTTGAAAACTTTGAGTTTTAATGATAAGGATAAAATAAAGGATAAAGTGAATAGTACCGGGATTGACTTTTTTATGTAAAAATATGATTTTTCGTTAAAGTAAACAGTACCGGGTGCTTTTCGTTAAAATTCCCTTGATTTTATCGGTACCATTTTAACTGTTTATTGCTGTGAGAATTTTGTGTGCTGGAATTTAGCTTGGCTGAATATGTTTGCTGGTAATTGTATGTTTAATCGGCGCGATGTAGTGATTCGGGAAGAAAGTAGGAATGTGGGGGAGGGAAGTAGGCTTGTGGGGGATGGCTGTGGCTTCCATTATGGCAGCAGAAGCTGCGATATCCTCCCTTAGGCCAAGTATGAGAGTGTTATGTCCAAGTAAAAAAGTCAATGACGAGATTGCCGAAGCAATATCGAGATACAAGAATTTGCTTAAAGAGATAGATTAATGAAGTGCATGACTTGGAATTGTAGGGGTCTTGTAAGACCTGATTTTAGAAGTAATTTTAATCTTTTGTGTGCTAGCGTTAAGGTGGACCTTTTCTGTTTAATGGAAACTAAAATTAATGTAGAGAAGGTCCAGGGAAACTTTGATAAGATATTTAGTTGTAGCCCTACTGGTAGGGCTAGTGGTCTATGTTTAGTATAGAACTCGTCCAAGGTTGTAGTTACTGTTATCACTTCTACTTCTCGTTATTTGCATTGTTTAGTAAATGATCCTTGTTCTAATCAAGATCAGTTTTTTACATTTGTGTATGCTTTTCCTAAAAAACAGTTACAGTTGGAATTGTGAGAGGATATTCTTAAACTAGACCCTAAGAATAAACCATGGTGCTTAATGGGGGATTTTAATAATATAGTAGACATAACTGAGAAGAAAGGAGGTTGCCAAGCTACAATTTCATATATGACCAGGCTCATCAATTTTTTAAACAGAGGAAACATTTTATCTCTAAATGCTTCTGGTGTCCCTTTTACTTGGTGCAACAACCAAGTTGATAACAACAGAATTTATGAGAGACTTGATAGGGCTATAGCAAATACTTATTGGTTTAACTACCCAATTTGTGGGTCTGACCATGGACCTATTCTCTTAACCTACAATTTAATAAATTATTATAAGAATAATTATCCCTTTAGATTTGAAGCTATGTGGCTTCTTCATCTTGATTTTAAGGATTTTTGTTAAGAATGCCTGGCGATGCAATGGAATGTTTGGTCCCATTGACACTTTTAGGGCGTGTGCTGGGAGTCCTTTCAAATATCTGGTTAAAGGTTGGAATAAAACAACTTTTGGTAATTTAAAGGAGCGTAAGGAAAAAATCCCTGGGGACCTTGCTGAGGTGCAAGAAACCATCATGAAAAACCAAAATGTTGATTCAGAGATTGATTTAGAAATAAAGCTTAGTGAGGAACTTAATTCAATCCTAAGACAGGAAGAAGTCATGTGGGCGCAGAAAGCTAAAGTCAATTGGCTGCAATTAGGTGATAAGAACACAAGGTATTTCCAAACGGTGGCAACTGTTCGAAAAGAAAAAAAAATGAAATTTGTTGATGCACAAAATCGGAGGGGGGAACAACGTAAATCTGATCGTGAATCTGCAAGAAATGTAAATTGTTGATGCACAAAACCGGATGTCTTGGTACAACGTAAATCCGACCGTGAATCTGCATAAAATGTAAATGACACAAGAGTTATCGTGGTTCACCCCAAGGTTTGGGCTACGTCCACACTGATTGTATTATATTTCTCTGTTGAAGAGGGAGAGAGAGCTTAGGGGATGTGAGGAGGCTTAGGGTTTGTGAGGGTGAGGAGGCCCTTTTATAGAATAAGGGCTCCTCCCCTAATTACATATTTGCCCCTTCCTTTATTACATAATTACATTTAAGTCCCTCGAGTATTTATACAAGGTCTAAATACGAGGCCCTAAATATGGTATAAACATAAATAACACAAGATGTATTGTGGTTCACCCTAAGGTTTAGGCTACGTCCACACTGATTATGTATTTATTTGAGGGAGAGAGAGCTCTGAGAGTGAAAGCTTTGAGAGGGGGTGAGAGGGCTTAGGCATTGGCCTTTCCTAATTGTGAGGGTGAGGGGTCCTTTTTTAGAATAAGGACTCATCACTTATTACATATTTGTCCATTCCTTTATCATATAATTACATTTAAATCCCCCGAGTATTTGTACGAGATCTAAATACGAGGCTCTAAATATGGTATAAACAGTAGTCCTTCAAGTTTTCAGTTAAAAGAGTCTTTTGGCTGGAGACTTGAAATTCAGTCCATGTGTGGGCCGAAGTAACTAGATGTTGTCTTGAACTGATGTTCGATATGAGGCGGTGCTCAATCTGAAATGATGCTCAACTAGAAGTAGCACATGCTGCAAGGCTGCGAGGCTCGTGGCTTATGTTGCCTTTGTTGGCTCGGCTTGTGGCGTTGAAGGTAAGGGAGTCCTTTTTATAGAATAAGGGCTCGCTCCTCAATACATAAATATGGGCTAGAGTTGATGCTCGCGGCGAGGCGGTTACTCAATAGGTGGTGATGCTCTCTAATGATGGTGAGGGAGTCCCGTTTATAGAATAAAGGCTCGCTCCTCAATACATAAGTGATGGGTTAGGAGTGATGCTAGCGGCGAGGTGGTTGCTCAGCTGGCGGCGTTGCTCTCTAATGAAGGTAAGGGAATCCTTTTTATAAAATAAGGGATCGCTCATTAGTACATGAATAATGGGTGCTCTCTGATGAAAGTGAGAGAGTCCATTTTATAGAATAAGGGCTCGCTCTTTAATACATAAATAATGGGCTAAGTCCCCCAAGTATTTTTCATGAGGCCTCGTTGAGGCCCAATATATGGTATATAATGTAGTCCCCCAAGTCTTCGGTCAATAGAGTCTGTTGGCTGGAGACTTCAAATTGAATCCATGTATGGGCCGAAGTGGCGGTTGTTCGGAGGCGGTATTTGTATACCCTGCACTGAAGCTTTGTAGGTGAAGCTTTGCAAGTGAAGCTTTGAAGCTAGAGCTCTGTAAATAAAACTTTCGAAGCTGAAGCTCTGTAAATGAAGCTTTCAAAGCTAGAGCTTTTGTAAATGAAGTCTTTGAAGCTAGAGCTCTGTAAATGAAGCTTTTAAAGCTAGAGCTTTGGTAAATGAAGCTTTTGAAGCTGATAGACATGAGTGATGCTCATGAATGTTTATGTTGATTGACATGAGTGATGCTCGTAGATGTTGACATGAGTGATGCTCATGAATGTTGACATGAGTGATGCTCATGAATGTTTATGTATGATTGGATAAGTGATGCTCATGAATGTTTATGTATGATTGACATGAGTAATGCTCATGAATGTTTATGTATGATTGACATGAGTAATGCTCATGTATAATTTGAAGTACTGGGCGTACTTTTGATCACCTGGTTGGTGGCATGAAGGAGAGTACGGGTTGTACATTTCATCACCTGGTTGGTGGCATGAATGGCTTGTTGCCAAATGATATTAAAGTACGGGTTGTACATTTCATCACTTGGTTTATGGTAATAGCGGTAGGTTGCCGAATAATTTTGGAGTACTGGGCGTACTTTTGATCACCTGGTTGGTGGTAATAATGGCAGGTTGCCGAATAATTGAGGAGTACTGGGCGTACTTTTGGTCACCTAGTTGGCGATAATAGCGGCGGGTTGCCGAATAATTGTGGAGTACTGAGCGTACTTTTGATCACCTGGTTGGTGATAATAGCGACGGGGTGCCGAATAATTTTTTGTGGTACTGGTCGTACTTTGGTTCAACTGGTTGGTGCTATTTTGGGCTTATGGGTCTTCGCCCTCCACACAACATTCCAGCCCATTTATTTTGAACTTTTCCCTTTTTTTGTTTTTTTGTTTTTTTGTTTTGTTTTTTTTTTGTTTTGTTTTTTTTTTTTTTACCCTCTGATAGGGTTTATACAGATGTCTCTGAAAGATAAGAAAAATAAATTACATCATTTAAAGTAAATCCGACCCTCTGCTCAATGGGTCATGCCTATAATTCTCTTTTCTGCATGTCATCACCACCGCAATTATGTCTGTTTCCTTTTATCCTCTTTTGCTTTCTGCTTTTGCTTTCACTTTCTCTTTTCTATTTTCTCTTTTGGGCAGATGGCAGATAATAATTACATGATATAGCTAGGAATTCTGTGTCCATACTCACTGTTATTTGACCAGGGTGCAGTCAAAAGAAATTTTCCAGCTTTTTAAGGCATAAAGAAGGGCAGCAACGCCATCATCAGGTATAATTCCTTCCTCTTGACTTTCTTCTTTTGACAGGTGGCAGACAAAAGGAATAATAATAGACAGAGAAAGCTTATCTTCTTCAAGTCGTAATGAATGTGTTTTTTATAATCTCCTTCTAGCGCCATCAGTGGTGCCTTGGAAATGTTGTACCACGTTGCGTCCACCATCTGCCACGCCATTGAGTCAAACCGCTCACCGAGTCACGAACCGTCCCTGCCGGGCACCGCAGTCCACAGCCGCAAGACGCTAGCCATTTCTCCAGATCCGGCTTTCTGATTCACACTCGCAGCAAGCTCGGGAATGGCGATTGTAACCTCCACTTCATGTATTCTTTGCTCCTGTTCTTCTCGAACAAACTTTAGCTGCTGCATGCATTCGTTCATTGCATCATCTGAATGAGTTGATCTTTCATTTGTGGATACTCCCTGCCTCAAAGGTTCCTCTAATTCTTGCTTTAAAACCGACTCTCCTGCCTTCTCACTACAATCACCTGCTATAACTTTTTCTTCCGGTTTTGCATGTTCTGGAACGGGATCTTCTTTTACAGTGCGGTCTAGGAGAACTGAAGCTAACTTCTCATTTAGATTTTTCCTCGATCTCTCTGTTTCACTTCCTTTCTCAGCTGGATATGAAAATGTCTCTTCTTCAATTCTTCCCAAATGAGTGGCAACTTTGTTAGTTGCAAGAATTGTCTTCTCTGAAGATTTTTATTTTTTTTTCAAAGCCAAGCCTTGTGGTCCATGATTTCGGGTCACTGGGCAATTAAGAGAGAGACCAAAATGCTAAAACAGTGGTGCTCCAAGAACTGTTTCCACCATGCCTTACTGTGGAAGTCAAGGGAGAAGAAAACAATGACTTATAATACCACAAATGAAGAGAGACTTTCTTCTTCATGGATCAATAGAATCATAGGATGCTCGCACTCCACCGACAGTTTACCTCTCTCGGTAATAATAATCAATGAGAGAGAGAGGGAAGAGAGAGTAAAAAGAAAAAAGGGCAAAAAGGAAAAGCCAAAGAGAAAAAGAAGTCAAAGAACAACGGGCCACAGGTAGAACAGGAGAAAGAGAGAGAGAGAGATGGGTTGAATGCTGTGTGAGTTAAGTGTGGTGGAAAATGGTCTGAGGAAGTGGGTGTGCGTCAGCAGAAGAAGGCAGGGAGATGGTGCCACGCCGAGTCTTGGTGTTCTCGAAGTGGGTGGTGGTGGTAGTGCCTCCTCACGACTCCTCACGCATGCAGCAAAACCATTTTTTAGATGGAGGATTTCCGAGAACTACTTCTTGTTGAAGATTACAGATGCTGGATCATTGACATCCCAATTTTGGTAGCGGTACACCCTTTTCCCCCATGACTTTCTGCTCTGAGATTTATGAGAGTAACGACAAAAAATGGCGACTGATTTTCTCCGGTTGTAGGGATATGAGGTGGTCCGAGTACGGAAGGGATTTGAGATGGTGATGGATTGACGAGTGTGCTTTTTTCAGGTGAGGTTCAATGGAAGAGAGAGAGAGGTGGTTGGAGATCTGCGAAGGTATTCTGGAAAAGCCCAAAGAGTGAGGTTTTTGGGTTCTTAGGTTGTGCAGATTCATGGTGAGATGAAAAATTGAGAGAGAATCGACATAGTTTTTCATGTTAATTCTCACAGATGGCGCTAAATGTTGATGCACAAAACCGGAGGTCTTGGAACAACGTAAATCCAATCGTGAATCTGCAAGAAATGTAAATAACACAAGATGTATCGTGGTTCACCCCAAGGTTTAGGTTACATCCACACTGATTATGTATTTATTTGAGGGAGATAGAGCTTTGAGAGTGAGAGCTTTGAGGGGGTGAGAGGGCCTAGGAATTGGCCTCCCCTAATTGTGAGGGTGAGGGGTCCTTTTATAGAATAAGGACTCCTCACTTATTACATATTTGCCCATTCCTTTATCACATAATTATATTTAAGTCCCCCGAGTATTTATACGAGATCTAAATACGAGGCCCTAAATATGGTATAAACAAAATTCGAAATATTAAGGATAGTTATGGGTTTTCGTGGAATGAGGGTGAGGGTCTAATAGGTTTTTGTGTAGGACTTTAAACTGCGATTTTCTTGTGATAGTCCCCCTGCTCTTGTGGATATCTCTTCTATTGTAGATATTGTTGATCCTTGTATTGACAACCATCACAATGAACTTCTACTCAAGCCTGTTGAAAATATAGAAATATGGGATGCAGTTAAAAGAATTGGTGCGCTGAAAGCACCAGGTCATAATGGAATTGGTGCAAGTTTTTTTCATGAATGTTGGGATATAATCAAAGATTCAGCGAGTGCTATGGTTAAGGAATTCTTTGAAAATTGTACTAGCTTCAGGCTTATTGATCATACCAACATTGCCCTCATCCCAAAAGTGGAAAATCCTGAGGTGGTAAGTAATTATAAGTAATTATAGACCAATTAGTCTTTGCAATGTGAGCTATAAAATCATCATGAAATCATCATTAAAAGGTTAAAGCCACTTCTCGACCATTGCATATCTGGAAACCAAAGGGCATTTACTCCGGGACATTGTATTCATGATAATATTTTGATTGTGCATGAAATGTTTTCTAGTTTTAAAGGTAAGAAAGGAAGGACTAGAGCAATGGGAATAAAGCTGGATTTAGAAAAAGCATATGATTATCTTAATTAGGAGTATATCAGGTATGTGCTTCTTAGATTAGGTTTTGCGGAAAGATGGGTGAGCTTAATTATGGAATGCATTACTTCAACTTCCTTCTCGATTTTAATTAATGGTTCTACCCATGGTTACTTTTACCCTAAGAAGGGAATTAGGCAAGGGGATCCTTTATCCCCTTATATTTTTATTCTTTGCATGGAACCGTTGATTAGACACTCTAACGAAATGGTCACTACCCCTGAATTGCATGTTGGTATTTTGTCCTCTCCTGGTGGATTTAGAATATCAAATCTAGTTTTTGCAGACAATTGTTTATTATTTGCTAGGGCAACTACGAAGGGTGCTAGGAATGTACTTCATGTTCTTAATATGTTTGCCAAAGCTTCGGGTCAAAAGGTAAATTTCCACAAATCCTCACTTTATTTTTCAGAAAATACTAATTCTCAAACTAGAAATGCTATTGTGAATGTTTTACATATTCAACATAAAACTACCATCGGCAAATATCTGGGCATTCATAATATTGTGTTTTGGAAAGATCCAGTGAATGAATGTGAATTAATCAAAAGAGTTAAGCAAAAGCTTGTTGGGTGGAAGGCTAATACTCTCTCTAAGGCAGGAAGACTAACTCTCATTAAGTCCAACTTATCTGGTATGCCGAATCATATCATGTCTTGCTTTAAATGTCCTATTCGAGTAACTCATAACTTAAACAATGAGTATATGGACTTCTTTTGGGGGAGAGATAGAAAGTTAAAACCTATGGCTTGGAAAAAAGTGTGTACTTCTAAGGATCAAGTGGGGTTGGGTGTAAGAAGAGTGGATCATTTCAATAATGCATGTTTGGCTAAGTTAGGATGGAAAGTTTTAAAGGATGAAAACAATTGGTGGGTGCAAATTGTTAAAAGAAAGTACTTAAAGAAGGATGATTTTTTTAGTTGCAAAGTCAAGCAGAACCACTCTTTGGCCTGAGAAGGGATTTTGAATAGTAGACATGTTATTAACAAGGGAATTAGATAGGTTATGGGTAATGGTGAGGATGTACTTTTTTGGACCCATCATTGGGTTTTTCCTTATCCATTGTTCCAACTACTTCCTGAAAATCAACGACAAAACATAAATTGGGACACTAAAGTGAGTGAGTTTATTGATAATAAAAGTTGGGATAGAGTTCGTCTCTCCCAAGTGTTGGACCTAAATGTTGTGAGGAAAATTTGTATGGTGCCTATTTCCCTTCAAAATAAAAGTGACAATTTTGTGTGGAAACACTCCTCTAATGGTGAGTTCTCAATCAAGTCAACGACTTGGATTTAGAGTAATAATAATCAAGAAGTTAAAAGGCAGAAGCTTCTTAAGAAGATATGGAAGTTAATGATACCTTCGAAGGTAAAAAAATTTGCATGACTTTTTACTCATGAAAAACTTTATACTAGGATGAGATTGAGTAAATTTATTCAAAATATTGACAAATTGTGCCCTATGTGTGGCAATGAGGATGAGACTCAAAATCATCTTTTTCTTAATTGCGAGCATGCTAAAGAAATGTGGAACCTCTCTCAAATAAGTCCTTGGAAGAATAATTTGACTCAGTTTAATAATGTTTTAGATTGGATGGAACTAATTGACAATGTTGAATGCATGATTTGAGTGATCTTAGTAAAGCTATTTTGAATTGTTGACAAATATGGAATGATAGAAATAATGATTTTTTTAGAAGTATGATTCCTAATTCGGCTAGGAGTATCTCCATTGCCACCATTGTATGATTCCTAATCCGGCTAGGAGTATCTCCATTGCCACAAGTGTAGGCTTATCTTTTTTTAAAGTTAATTGTAAGAAGATCTCTAGGTGTGATCCTTGCCACCAACACCCCATTTGCTGGTGTCCTCCTCCCCATGGCTATGTGAAATTAAACTTTGATGGGTCGGTTAGTTTGGATCACTCTGCAACTGCTTTAGTTCTTAGAAATGAGGAGGGGCAACCTGTTGGTGCGGGGGCTTTGAACCTTGATGGCGCCATCATTTCGGTTGCGGAGGCCGTTGCTTTAAAGGAAGGGCTTTTGTTCGCAAGGTGCAAAGGTGTGAAGAAGTTGATGGTGGAAAGGGGATTCTAAGCTTTGTCATCCAGGTGGTGCAAGATGTTTGGATTCCCCCTTGTCATCTCAAACCTATCATAGAGGACATCAAATGGTTGGCTTCTGAATTTCAACATATTAGTTGGAAGCATATTTATAGGGAGGCTAATTTTGTGGCGGACACATTAGCTCATGTGGGTCTCACAGTTGCCAACCCACATTTTTGGGATTTTTGTCTTCCAACTTCGACTATGGAGGCTTTTAATTTTGATTGTATGAGAAACAGTTGTATTAGAGGTTTTAAGCTTTAATAAATTTCTTCTTCATTAAAAAAAAAATCATTTGAATTGGAGATCGTACCAAAGGTATCAAATAAAATGGACTTTTCATCAAGAATATGTTTCATGATCTTGCACCATCGATTTATTTTATACGTTTCAATAACTAAATGATCTGCGATTAAAATGATTTTGGTAAGAATGATATGCAAATGAAGATTAAAAAGTTAAACATTTCCTATTACAAAATTTGTACAATCAAAATACGTTATTCGTAAAGAAGAAATAAGCTCATTCTCCCAATGGTATGCAAAACAAAACCACACGGAACAATGCATGGATCACTGGGCAGGAATTTGTTTGTCCGAAAAGTACTGTAGCCTGTAGGGTTCAACGTTCCGCGTCTGTTTGAATCAGGCTTTAGTCCGTGTTCAAACTTTCAAAGATGGCGAAGTCAAACGGTTGATAATTTGTCCAGAAACTATGTTCATGTTTCTCACGTTTATATATATATATATATATATATACAGAGAGCTTAAGGGGAGGGATCCCTATTTTTTGAAAAAAATGGGGATTAGGTGTGGGGCCCACTTCACATCTAATTTCAACGATCCGAACCGTCTATTTTGTTAGTCTCGATTCATAGATCATCCTTGCAAAATATTAGCTAAATTGGAAATGTTTAAGACATCTAATTGGGTTCAAGGAAATGAACGAATACTTTGTTATATAAGAAAATATGAAATGTGATATTGATAATTAAATAGGCAAATGGTTTCGAATTGAATTGAATTTTTGCAAGGATGATCTATGAATCGAGACTAACAAAATAGACGGTTCGGATCGTTGAAATTTGATGTGAATTGGGCCCCACACCTAATCCCCATTTTTTTCAAAAAATGGGGATCCCTTCCCTTAAGCTCTCTGTATATATATATATTATTATTATAAACAAATAAGAAGAGCTCTCCAACCACAAACAAAACAGCGAATACAGTAGTTTTCTGTAACTCATTTATATTATATTATATATTTTACACACACACACACATGTATATGTATATACCTAGTAACGATCCTTATTTTAAAAAAAAGGTTAAATTTTTTTCGTAGTCTATATGATGTCATGGCACTTTTAATGTCACATTCGTGGTTAAAAAGTTGTTAACCAAACTCTCGTGAGCTCCATTACCAATTGAGGTCCAAACTTAAACTATTGTTAGTTTTCTGTCAAATAAACCCACATGAGTTTCACGTAGAGAGGCTAAATTCTTCTTTTCAAACCAAATCAAGAAACCATAAACATATGTCGTTAGATATATACTAGGCTTAAACTGAAATTGGAATTGACTTAAAAGAAAAGGAGGTTTAAAACTTGAATCACGTCGAAGGGTGAGACTGGTTGGCTATGGATCCAGCGAAAATATGAATAAGGGCCTCTTTCTTCTCCTCCATCAACTGACGATGGATCCGTTTGGCAACAAAATCAAGCAACTCATGTGAATCCTTGGCGAACACGAGGGATGGGACTGATGTTTTGGGTGTCACAACCCCTTGGTGTTTTCCGTCCCTCACTCCTTCCACCCACCGCCCTCCTTCTCCTCCTCCAACTCCAGTTAATGGTTGCATGGTTTACTCCACGAATCCCTTACTATTTGATCAACATTTTACGAGGTTTGGCATGACCTTGGCATGTCAATATCGAAATTTTGCGAGGCTTGGCTTGTCATTGGCATGTCAAAGACAAGTCATGACACGCATTATGCTGACACTTTGCGAGTCTTGACGCGTTGCGACATACATTTTCCCTACATGAGTTGGAAAACGACATGGCAAATCTAAAGTCACGACATAACTTGGAAAAAAACATGCAAAGCTAATGTCCAACAAGACTTATTTTGCGACATGGTAGCCAACTGTACTCAAGTGTCGTCGTTCAATTTTTTGGGTTGGCCAGTGCAATAACCAAAATTGCTTTCTTGGACTACGAAATATGTTCACATGACTTAGGACCCCAATATTAGACGGTCCACTTTTGTCATTCATTCATCATATAACAACCCACAAACTATAACAATGGTGAGCATCATATTGTGCGAGGAAAATGTCAAGATATTGAACGCACTGCGACATGCCATTGACAATGTGCATAGGTAGCCATAGCCTCGCTTGTTATCGGCATAAAGCAAGGCTCGAATGCCTTTTGACATGTTATAGCAAATCACATGAGTTGTACTAGCCTCGCTTGTTGTCGACATAAAACGAAGCTATATGTCAAAATACATGGCAAAGCTAAAGCCCCGACATGACTTGAAAAAAAAACATGGCAGAATTAAAGTCCCGACATGAATTTGGTAGTCAACTTTAAGATCGATAAACAATTTCGCACAATTGTCGGATAGGCCAAAGTGTGAGGAATTTTTGCCCAATTGTTGACTAATAGCCTCGCCTCTCGAAACATGAGTAATTTGAAAAGGTTGTGTGTAGGAAGAAAATGGGAGAGACGAATGGAAGCGACGCAAGGCTGAATCTCAGTGGATATAGAAGCAAGGCTACTTTGCCACTTACAATACCCCGTTGCGTATTTAAGTCGTCTGCAAAGAATTCTACACACTTTTTGGTGGAAATTATAATTCAAGGCGGCCACCGCCACTCATCTACCGCGATGACTTAACCTACGACATGAGCCTTTGGGGGTCAAGGCCTCTACTGCAGGTTAGCAAGGCGACGGGCGCATGCGTCGCTTCTAGCTTGGATTCTGACTTAGAGACGTTCAGTCATAATCCAACGCACGATAGCTTCTCGCCACTAGCTTTTCAACCAAGCACGATGACCAATTGTGTGAATCAACGGTTCTTCTCGCACTAGGTTGAATTACTATTACGACATTGTCATCAGTAGGGTAAAACTATCATGTCTCACGGCGGTCTTAACCTTGCTCACGTTCCTTATTTGTGGGTGAACAATCCAACACTTGGTGAATTCTGCTTCACAATGATAAGAAGAACCAACATCGAAGGATCAAAAAGCAACGTCTCTATGAACGCTTGGCTGCCACAAGCCAGTTATTCCTGTTGTAACTTTTCTGACACCTCTAGCTTCAAATTTCAAAGGTCTAAAGGATCGATAGGCCACGCTTTCATGGTTCGTATTCGTACTAGAAATCAAAATCAAATGAGCTTTTACCTTTTTGTTCGACACGAGATTTATGTTCTTGTTAAGCTCATCTTAGGACACCTGCGCTATCTTTTAACAGATGTGTTGCCCCAACCAAACTCCCCACCTAACAATGTCATTGGCCCAGATTGGCTTGCGAGCAAACCTTTGTTCCAAAAAAAGGGCCGATGCCCCACCTCCGATTCACGAAATAAGTATACATATCCATATATATGTAATTAAACTATGAACAACCTTCAAAATTTTGATTTCCTCGTATGGCTATTAGTTTTGGGGTTGGACCTGGAGCTATTAGTTCTGAATATCTTCTTCAAAGCTTAAACATTTCCTTTCTGTATGCGCTTATTAGTTATGAACCCTAGCATCTGACAACAAATCATTTTGGTTTCTTGATTTGGTTTGAAAAAGACTAATCTAGCCTCTTCATGATAGATTGTGACCTTAATTGCTAATTAGACTCATCACGAGGGTTTAGTTAACAACATTTTCATCACGATGGTAAAATTGAAAGTACCGTAACACCACATGGTCTAGAAAAAAATTTGACCTAAAAAATAATGTCATTTACACACAGTTGATAGGTTTAAGAAATTACACCAATGATTATATTTAATAGGTTTTTATCATAAATGATCCCTGAAATTGGCTCTCACCATTAAGATGATCCATGAAATGAAAAATCGATCAATGTAGTCCTTGAAAATAGGTGTCGGAAATCAATGTGATCCTTCCGTCACAGTTATATTAAAAATTCTATTAAGTGCTGATGTGGCATATAAATGAGTCTCATAAGTTCCTTTTTAATTACAAATAGTCCTTGGAATTGACCCGTGACATCAAAATGGTCCCTGAAATTGACCCGAACATCAAAATGGTCTCTAAAATTGAAAATCAACCAATGTAATCTTGCAAGTAAGTGTCTCAAATTAATGTAGTTCCTCCGCCACAATTCTATCAAAAATTCTGTTATGTACGGAAGTCTAATTAAATAAAAAAAAAATTACAAATAGGTTTAATAATTTAATAATTAATAAAAATGTTGTCAACCCAAAAACCTAGTCTCGCAATCACCTCTGATCCCAGTCCACATTTCTCTACCTCCATCTATGGTAACCTACTATGTCTATTCTCTAGAAAAAGAAAATCTTTAATACGCTCATATTTACATACTTTGACACCCTTCACCAAATTGGAGTCGGATCCAGACCACCTTTAGTGACAGCTTGGTTTGGCGACGACTTCTGTGACATCACAATTAACATTTAGGCAATCAACATCCTCACAACCTAAATCTTGAAGAGCTTGTTGGGCGCTCCCCTGGTGATCTGGTGTTGCAGAGAATGACGAGGTTTGCTTTGAGATAATAAGGTTCTAACCAAGGCACGTCTATTGTTGGTTGAAAATTATTTACAAACCCCCTCTTAGGCCTTAGCTAAGTATTGTGCCTTTGAGAATTTATGGAATGAATCTCTCTTCAGAGTAGGCCCTATTATAAGAAGAAAAAAATTCCATTGTGCAAAAAATATTTAGACAAATTTTTTAATTAGTTATTAAATTATTAACCCACATCAGCACATAATATTTTTTTTTTAATATAGAATTAGGGCGGAATGACCATATTAATTTGCAACATCTATTTTCAGGGACTCCATTGATCGATTTTCAATTTCAAAGACCATCTTGATGGTGTGGGTCAATTTCAGGGATCATTGTGATAAAAATCAGCAAATCTTGTGGGGCCCATTTATGTGCCACGTCAACACCTAACAAAATTCTTAACAGAATTGTAACGGAATGACCACATTGATTTACAACACCTATTTTCAAGGACTACATTTATTGATTTTCAATTTCAGGAAGCATCTTGATGGTGAAGGTCAATTTCAAGGACCATTTGTGATACAAAACCTTATTTAATGATATATATATTTAATACACAACAGTTATTCACAATTAAAGTTGGAATTTTGACTAAGTTATAATAATTTAATAGCGATCTCAACATTTTTGGATTCGAATTTAAGAGATCCGTAAAGAAGAATGTCAATATATAGACCATTGGACTATTGACGGATCTACGAACTATATAATTCATTTCTCCGAATGTTAAGAGACAATGTGCATTTTAAAGAACTTGAAATTTGTATTTTGATTTCTCAACTATATAATTATGCATTAGTTCGATCTGTTCGAAGCAGTGGCAAAGCTACATAGGGGCGAGGAGTGGCGTCCGCCCCTCCCCTCGCCAGAAATCAAGCCCAAGAGCGGTGGTTCCGCCCCTCTAGTCTCGTTGGAAGTGATGAAATTCTGTGTTTTCTGGGTTCATTGTTGCTGTGCACAGTGGCGGATTTACATAGGGACCTAGGAGGTCCCAGGACCCCGTCGATGACCTTGAATCTTTGCTTGAAATTTTCCGGGGACCCCTCGTACTAGAAGAAGAAGGCCTGTGCAAGCTACAACATCAGCATCTTCACGGAGAAGACGACTGCACGAAGAAGAAAGAGATGTTCTTTTTTTAACCCTGGCTCAAAATGCTCGTTTTGGCAATTTGTTTTACTTTTAAACAAAACAAAAAGATTAAAACAATTGGCAAAATGTTGTCGTTAGTCATTTTTTTGTTTTAACTCCCCAGGCCCCTAGCACGTCCCCCATAGTCCCATCCTACTTTCAACGTCCCGATGCCCCCTTTTTACATGTTCACCTAATCTCCATTTCCCCAAAGTTGTCAAAATTCAATATTGTTTTTTGGTATTCTAATCTAATCTCAATTAAATTATATTATATATTGATGGAGATTTATAGTCTATTATTGATAGTTTTATGTTTGCATACTCATTTGATTATTAGAATTTTGTTTATTGGTTAATTGGTATGTGTTTTTGTGTTTTTTTTTTTAATAATGTATTATAGAAATAAGAAAATAAGAGATCAATGGTTGAGTGACAGCTTAGTTATTTACATTGAGATGGCCCTGCTGAATATTTATTATATGAAATTGTTAGGGTAAAAATCGAATTTTTTTTATTATAGATTAATTGATTATTGATATTGATTAACTGAATATTTGTTTATTGAATAATTTATATGATTATTGGTATTGATTGGTTTATTAGTTATTAGTCATATAGTATATTCTACTCTAAGATTAAGAATCTAAGATTTTTTTTTCTTCGCATTATACAGTTAATTAATATAAAGATACTATAATGAGCCTATTATGCGAAGTTTTTATGGTATGAAACGTCGTTGGTAACTATTGTAATGTGTTCATATTGATAAAACCATGGAAGATACTACTATAAAAGGATTTGATTGTTGTGATTTTTTTGAATCTTGCACTCTTTAAGTTTGCCCCTCCCCTCGACAAATCCTGGCTTCGCCACTGCATGGAATGAGAGATTTTTCAGTGTGACTGGTCCATGGGGTGGTACACCACGTGTCACTAAACAAATTGTGAGATATTTGTGCTAAAAAATTAATAACTTAAAAAATAAAATTTCCCACCATTCCTATTAAAACACGTGTTGTACCACTTGTGTTCCCGTTACAACTAAAAATTTCTCACATGGAAGAGTATAATGATAGTTTTCTTAGTTTTTTGTTGACAAGTGTTCCATTAATAAGCACTATGTATATGTGTGTGTGTATATATATATATATATATTTTTTTTTTATGGTTGGATCGTTAAAAAAAGTTAGGGGAGAGGACCTTGTAAAATGTGTCCCCCTGATCCTAACAGACACATGTGTGTGTGTGTGTGTGTGTGTGTGTGTATGTTGATTTGAACTTAATTTGATATCTCAAAAGAATGAGATGGATCATGAGTAGAAGACTCAAGTGGTGGATTATCATGGTCAATAAGGTCGTATTCTTCAACCTATTGCATCTTTGGTTTAAAACTTCTTCCCTGTAGTTAGATGAATCTAGTGAAGAATATCTTATTGTGTGTCAAAATAAAAAACTTATGAGTAGAAGGTGCAAGGTACATATTTTTTAGTTTGGTAAAACTTATCACATTTTTAGTTTAGGTACCATTGGTCCTAAAAATTACAAAGCCCAAGTGGCGCGCATACCGAGTAATTAAGAGTATTGCCTCCTTAGGTGGCTTGAATGTTGGTGCAGGTGTGCCCATTCGCCGCCAAGCTCGGTTGGGCAAATATCTTGAATATGGTGATGTGGTGAAATCCACAACTAACTTCTAAATCGAGCGACTCCGACCGAGGAAGGAATATTCTCACCTTTGACTTCAAAAACCTGAAGACAAGGTTATGCTAATCACTGTTAAGTTCTGAATCCTATACACCAAGTTCTACAACCTCAACTATATCGGTGAAAATATAGGTCCGCTGGATCGGTATCAAACAATATCAACAAATCAAGACTTTTCGCCGGCTAAGACTTAGGATAAATAGACAGCCACAACTCAGAGAAAATCCTAATCTATTTAGTCGATCGCAAATCCTAACACAAAATGACTCTACAGGTCCAGCCATGTCTATCCCAATCGGTCGCCTTCATAGGTCGTTTATGGAAAACATTGTCTATCCAATCGGTCGACATTCATTGGTTGCCAACCCAAATTTGTCTATCTAGTCATAATGTGTTAACGATTAATAAGTCAATTTCATAAAAGCGGTGTGAAAGGATTTCACGTAGAGCATTCATTTATGTGTTGTGTTGAAGGTCCTCTTCATGTTGCCAATACTCTCATTTATATATTGGTCCCTCTCACCATTCTCCCACCGAAACTCTATCACCGCCAAATCCACTTTCTTAGACTTAAACCAGGATTTTGAATGCAGATTTATTATGTCATTAATTCAAATTTTATCCCGAAGCCAATCCTAATCCTTAAGCAATCCTGCTTCGTTTAGAACTCAATTGCGCCACCAACACTGCACTACTGAGCCGAAACTTACAACCTTTTTTCTGTGCTGACTTCTAACAACTCGGCTCAAACCAGAATTTCAAGCCCAAGCAAATATGATAATCAATCAAACCATTGCCAACACAAAATGTGCTAATTATCTTATTATTAGGCGAATATCGGAAACTGGGATGTTTTAATTTTCTTATACAAGGAAGGGATAGAGAGAGTGAGATTTGATTGAGGACGGTTTTAAGTGTTTTGTCTATGTTATTGTTCAAACTGGATGTTTTGCAGGGGATTATTAGACAATGTTAAACTTTCCACTAAATTAACCACGACGGTAATGTACGGCACCGGCCTGAAATACAAAGCAAATAAGAAATGAAATATCTAAACAAATAGTGAAGCATCAAGCTAATTGGGGTTTGAAAGATCTTCAGTTTTCAAACCAAATATTCTAAAAGAGATATGCAGTGAACGTACTAACTAAAGTATATGTTTAAGCATTTCCAACTAGTAGTATAAACACTATATTTTTTGTTTTGGGAGTGGTCCATGTGAAGCACCTCGGAAGTGTCAATAACAAGAGGCAATCAATCAAACGAATTCCTTTAGAATCTTTGCTCTAATTTAATTATTAAAAAGGAACTAAAAGGCGTCTTGATTATCACATATGCCTCAAAGTTTCACGGCTGCATTGTCTATATATGAAACAATGTGGAATGAGATCCATCATGCTTAGAAGGCGCAAGCTAAACATGCATTTCTTTTTCTTTCTTTTATCATGTGCACATTATGAGTATGTGAGAGAAAATGTGGAACTTTGAACCAGTGGCGAAGCCAGGATTTGTCGAGAGGAGGGGCGAACTTAAAGAGTGCAAGATTCAAAAAAATCACAACAATCAAATCCTTTTATAGTAGTATCTTCCATGGTTTTATCAATACGAACACATTACAATAGTTACCAACGACGTTTCATACCATAAAAACTTCGCATAATAGGCTCATTATAGTATTTTTATATTAATTAACTGTATAATGCGAAGAAAAAAAAATCTTAGATTCTTAATCTTAGAGTAGAATATAATGACTAATAACTAATAAACGAATCAATACCAATAATCATATAAATTATTCAATAAACAAATATTCAGTTAATCAATATCAATAATCAATTAATCTATAATAAAAAAACATTCAATTTTTACCCTAACAATTTCATATAATAAATATTCAGCAAGGCCATCTCAATGTAAATAACTAAGCTGTCACTCAACCATTGATCTCTTATTTTCTTATTTCTATAATACATTATTAATAAAAAAAACACAAAAACACATACCAATTAAACAATAAACAAAATTCTAATAATCAAATGAGTATGCAAACATAAAACTATCAATAATAGACTATAAATCTCCATCAATATATAATATAATTTAATTGAGATTAGATTAGAATACCAAAAAACAATATTGAATTTTGACAACTTTGGGGAAATGGAGATTAGGTGAATATGTAAAAAGGGGGCATCAGGACGTTGAAAGTAGGATGGGACTATGGGGGACGTGTTGGGGGCCTGGGGAGTTAAAACAAAAAAATGACAAACGACAGCATTTTGCCAATTGTTTTAATCTTTCTGTTTTGTTAAAAAGTAAAACAAATTGCCAAAACGAGCGTTTTGAGCCAGGGTTAAAAAAAGAGCATCTCTTTCTTCTTCATGCAGTCGTCTTCTCCGTGATGACGCTGACGTTGTAGCTTACACAGGCCTTCTTCTTCTAGTATGAGGGGTCCCTGGAAAATTTCAAGCAAAGATTCAAGGTCGTTGACGGGTCCTGGGACCTCCCAGGTCCCTATGTAAATCCGCCACTGTGCACAGCAACAATGAACCCAGAAAACACAGAACTTCATCACTTCCGACGGGACCAGAGGGGCGGAACCACCGCTCTTGGGCTTGATTTCTGACGACGGGAGGGGCGGACGCCACTCCTCGCCCCTATGTAGCTTTGCCACTGCTTCTATGCATACTTGAAAGAAAATATGAGAAAAGAAAAATTATGGGCATTAAAGTAATTTTGCACAAAATGGTCTTGTTCTTCTTTTTTCATCCATCACCCACATGTTATCTAAACATATCTCTAATTTAAAAAAATAAATGAAAAACAAAACACTCCCAAGTTTTCTCTCTCCCTCTATTTTTCACAATTCTCTCCAACTTCGGTCTCTTTCGTATAATTTTTTTTCCTTTTAAAATGTTTGTATTTACACATGATACATAGTGTGTGAGCTTCTTCTAGCTAGTATATATATCTATGTTCTTTTTTTATTAGTTAAAGTTGTTTATACCATACTTAGGACTTCCGTATTTAGACCTCGTATGAATACTCAGGGGACTCATATGTAATTATGTAATAAATGGAGGGCACATATGTAATAAGTGAGGAGCCCTTATTCTATAAAATGACCCCTCACCCTCACAATTAGGGGAGACCAATTCCTAGGCCCTCTCAGAGCCTCACTCTCATTACAGAGGCCCTCACACTCTCTCCCTCACAATCCTCTCATAAATACAATATCAATGTGGACGTAGCCCAAACCTTGGGGTGAATTACGATACATCCTGTGTTATTTACATTTCTTGCAGATTCACGGTCGGATTTACGTTGTTCCAAGACCTCCGGTTTTGTGCATCAACACTTGGCGCCGTCTGTGGGAAACGATACAAAAAGCTATGTCGGTTCTCTTTCATTTTTTCACCTCCACCGTGAATCTGTAAAAATCTGCAAAAACCTAGAAACATAAAAGATCAAGATCTCAAATCACTCATCTCTCTCTCTCTCTCAAAGAAACACAACCAAGCTAAGAAAAAGCCAATCCATCCATCTACATAGAAAGAACTCATTTTGAGTCTAAATACAAAGGAGAAGCTTTAGCTAGTTTTCCTAAACACCTACACTCCTATATACTACCAAAAAAAAAAATCAAACACGAGTTATACCATATAGCTCTTACAATATCCGGGTCTTTGGGTAGAGAATATCTCTGATGGGTTGGAGATCAGCCATGGCTGCCACAGCCCAAGGTGACAGTGAAGATGATGATCCTTGTCGTACGGGCCCATGGTGCTCGACACCCTCATCAAGGTCAAGAAGGAGATTGTGATGGGAACGCCGACGCCGAGTTTCCCAAAAGCAATGGCAATATTGGCGCAAGGGATTATGATGGGAAACAGCTTAAAGCATCGACTAGATGCAGAGATGAGAGTGCCCGTGAGTCGAAAGCCGAAATCTGGAAGGTCCAGTTCAGGTTCTGAGCTGCTACTCATATCAGCTCAACAAACAGCAGAGCTCCGCTGCCGGTCCTACCCACTGCTTCTAGCGGAACGCTAGGCCGCCACCTGACTCGATGACTCATCAAAATCGGAGCCCATGATGTTTTTTTCGTTCCCAGCGACTTCAACTCAACGCTTCTCGACCACCTAATCGCCAAGCCCGGCCTCAACCTCATCGACTGCTGCAACGAGCTCAAAGGCGGTTATGCTGCTGACGGCTAGGAGTCCGAATCCGAGAGGCTCCATTTATGGCATTCCGACAGTCCAGTTGAGCTGATGCGGAGGCGGTGGGTGACCTGGAACCCATGAGTTTCCAAGTGGGCACGGGCGTACTAGATCCGCCCCTCTTCCCAACCAGAATCGCTTGCTTGAATCTATAAGTTCTGGATGATTGACGATGACGACGACGCCGACGACAAATAACCCCGCTTCCAGAGTTTTCCATGGATCATCAAATCCCCAGCAAGGTCGCCATCTCCTTCCTCCGCCTTGTGAGTTCATCTATCTACTTCTTGCTGCCGTCTGGGAGTTTATTTCGCCTTCATCATATACCAATGGTAGAAACCTGGCATTTTTATATCGGAGAACCCATAACGATTAGGAGATCTGCCCAACTACCAGTCCGCCGACGAGGAGCTCTCCGATTACAAGAAGAGAACTTTGGCAAGGATTCTGACCAAACCTTGTTATTCTGACAAAGCCAGGCCCATTTTGTTCCGCCTTCAAGCTATCTGGACCTAGCTTGAGCCTTGCATGCTTGATTTCATGACTGCTGCTATGAAACCCGACGAAAACCTTTTATGGGCCCGTGAGATTCTAGCCAAACTCGATTTCGCCGGCCACCTAGAGGCCCTCTGGTACAAGCTTATTTGGATCGACAAAGGCTCATCAACATGGCTACTAAGCCTTGAAAAGGGGGAAAGTCCTGCCGACAGAAAAATCAAAGAATGAGCGAGGATAGCACATGGGGCATGCACTTTCTTACCCACCATGTGGAGGCAAAATCTAGTCTGGTTGGTAGTGAGCCTTGAAAAGAGAGAGTCTTGCTGACAGAAAAATCAGAGAAAGAGCGAGGAGAGCACATGGGAAACAAAAACAAAAGCAACAAAGGTGCAGAGGAAAGGCAAAAGCAACATAAACATTCATGAGCATCACTCATGTCAACATCCATGAGCATCACTCATGTCAATCAGCTTCAAAAGCTTCATTTACAGAGCTCTAGCTTCAAAAGCTTCATTTACAGAGCTCCATCTTCAAAAGCTTCATTTACAAAAGCTCTAGCTTCAAAAGCTTCATTTACAGAGCTCCAGCTTTAAAGCTTCACTTGCAAAGCTTCACCTACAAAGCTTCAATGCAGGGTATACAAATATCGCCTCTGAACAACCGCCACTTCGGCCCACATATGGATTCAATCTGAAGTCTTCAGCCAACAGACTACATTGACTGAAGACTTGGGGGACTACACTATACACCATATATTGGGACTCAACTGGGCCTCATGAAAAATACGTGGGGGACTTAACCCATTATTTATGTACTGAAGAGCGAACCCTTATTCTATAAAAGGGACTCCCTCACCATCATTAGAGAGCATCACCGCTAGCTGAGCAACCGCATCGCCGCGAGTATCACTCCTAGCCCATCACTTATGTATTGAAGTGAGGAGCCCTTATTCTATAGAAATGACTCCCTCACCATCATTAGAGAGCATCGCCGCCTACTGAGCAACCGTCTCGCCGCGAGCATCAACTCTAGCCCATCATTCATGTATTTAGGAGCGAGCCCTTATTCTATAAAAGGGACTCCCTCACCTTCAACGCCACAAGTCGAGCCAACCAAGGCAACATAAGCCACGAGCCGAGCAGACTCACAGCATGTGCTACTTCTAGTTGAGCATCATTTCAGATTGAGTACCGCCTCATATCGAGCATCAGTTCAAGACAACATCTAGTTACTTCAGCCCACACATGGACTGAATTTCAAGTCCCCAGCCAAAAGACTCTCTTGACTGAAAACTTAGGGAACTACTGTTTATACCATACTTAGGGCCTCCATATTTAGACCTCGTATGAATACTCAGGGGACTCAAATGTAATTATGTAATAAATGGAGGGGCACATATGTAATAAGTGAGGAGCCCTTATTCTATAAAAGGACCCCTCACCCTCACAATTGGGGGAGGCCAATTCCTAAGCCCTCTCACCCCCCTCTCAGAGCCTCACTCTCATTACAGAGGCCCTCACACTCTCTCCCTCACAATCCTCTCAGAAATACAATATCAGTGTGGACGTAGCCCAAACCTTGGGGTGAACCACGATAAATCCTGTGTTATTTACATTTCTTGCAGATTCACGGTCAGATTTACGTTGTTCCAAGACCTCCAGTTTTGTGCATCAACAAAAGTAAAACTATTTATATGTTGCCTCGTGTAACGTACGTGAATGTGAATCATGTGATATTCAAGCCTTCATTAGCTAATTGCCTCGTGTTATGGACACTTTTGAGGTGCTTCATATATGCCACTTAAATAAAATAATCTGCTCTTTCTAATACTAGTTTGAAACGTATAAACATGACTTAGGACTGTGTGCTTAAATTAACCCAATTAAATTAGTTAGTATGTACACTGCAGATTCTTTTAGAATATTTTGTTAACAAAAAGTAGGGCTAGTATAATGACACTAAACATTTCTATCTAGCTATGATGTTTGTTTAGATGTTAATGCTAAATTCCGATCAAGGTCTAAAATATCGATGATATCGGAAATATCGGTAATTCAAAAACACGGAAATTTCAATGGGAATATCGGGATATTATCGATATCGATAAAAATTGAATAAAAACCACGAAAATTGTAAGAAAAACTTGAAAATTTTTATTGAAACTTTGCAGGATGTTTATTTAGTCAATTATCTATTAGTTTATCACAAAAAATTGGAAGGAAATGAATTGCATGATGAATTTAACTAATTTAAGTTAATTATATAGCGAGCTGGCAAACATTGTGAATGTAGAAAATATGTAGTAATTAATGAAAGAAGTTTAAACACACCATAATCATTTATATATAATGAATTAGTACAATATTTTACACTTTATACATTGCATGGTAAGATACATGAGTGACTTAGTACCACATAGAGTTCCTATCAAGGTCTAAAATATCGATGATATCGGAAATATTGGTAGTCCAAAAACACAGAAATTTCAATGGAAATATCAGGATAATATCGATATTTTAGACCATGATTCCGATATACTGGCGATAAGAGTTCATTTTCTTACTTATTTCAAGTTGTACGACAAATTACATCTAGTCACCTACACACAACAAATTACTACTACAAAAATCGTAAGATGTAGGGCAGCTAAAAACTATCCTCTATGATTAAATTGGACAAATTCTAAGAGTCTTATATGCCAGTGTCCTCCATTCTCATAGGTAGAACTTGTTTGGATGTGCTTTTAAAATGACTAAAAGCGTTTTTAGAGAAAAAAAAATTTGATACCAAAAGCACTTAAAGTGTTTTCTACAATAAGTATCAGTTATATGTTTCTTCCAGGAAGCACTTTAAGTGTTTTTCCAGAATTTACTTACATTTTTACTAAGGATTGGTTCCAAACACATTTTTACTAAAAGTGTTTTCAATCATTTTAAAAGCACATCCAAACGAGCATAGTCTTTAGAGGAGAGTTTAAATTGTCCAATAATCCGTTAAAAAAATGTTCCAATCTATCTCTTCCTCGAATAAATAAATAAATAAAAATTATCCCGGTTTCCTCTCTTTGATTAATACTAATGTTTATGTTTTGTGCCAACAAAGATTTGATTGATTATATAATTAAATTAATAATTTTCAGTAATATTTTGGATTTGGTCACTAGCAAACTACGTACCTCCGGTCAAAGAAAAGCCGCCGGGCAATAGCATGTGCAGCTTGAGACCACATTTTTCTCTCTGCCTTGCCAAACCGACCAGCAACCTTTAGTTCTTATTGTTTGTTTCACACGGTATATTGGCTTCAAACTTGACCTTTAATTAACTTCGTAATTCAAATATGGTAGTCAGGCCATAATGCACAAAACCAGAATACTAGAATTTCGGGGTACAATCTTATGATGATTTTATTTGTATCTCAGCGGAGGTATAAATTAATATTTACATGCGTGAAGAGCAAGTAACCTAATACAAATCAAACACACAACCATCTTAATTAACTAGAATATTCATACTTGGAAATTAACATGGATAACAGATTAATTAAGGGGTCCTTTCCATTACAAGGAATAAATCAAACTTTTTGAAGAAAGTTGAGGTATTACCGTAAAACCAATTATAAATATAGAGTTAGCACAATTACTTAAAAGCACATTCAAGGTCCCTCATTTTCTTGATGTGGGATTCATACTTTCAACATGTCCTTTCAATGTGATGAATTTTCAAGTTTATCATGTGGACAACAGAAATCGGATAATGCAAAGCACATGTGACCGTTGAGCTTCACAATTGGAATAAATTGCTCTGATACCATGAAGAAAGTTGAGGTTCCACTAAAATCAATTGTCAATATGAGGAGGAGCCCAATTACTTATAGCACATGCCAGGTCTCTCGATGTTTAGGGTTTAGGGTTTAAAGATTAATTAAAGGGGTCTATTCCATTACAAGGAATAAATCAAACTTTTTGAAGAAAATTGAGTTTCCACCATAAAACCAACTAGTAATATAAGAAGTAGCCCAATTATTTATAAGCACTTGCAAGATCACTCATTTTCTTGATGTAGGATTCATATTCTCAACACTTTTACACTTGTCCATTAGCCGAAGGCCGAAAACTAATGTGGAAATAAATAAACATGTATTGAAAAGAGTGAATATGAATGTACAAATTCAAATTCCCTATAAAATTGTTACAAGGAATAAAAATAAAAAGAAACCAGTGTATCTTGTAACATTTGGACTTGTAATTAGGTCAAGAATACCATTATTCTTCCGACTTCAATAGATTTGTGGCAACTTCAAGAGTTCGCAAAAACTCATGCTTCAAGAGTTTGAAAATTTTCAGGTGCTTGATGTTGGGCTTCTCTTTTACCTTCATATCCTCACAATGAGTCTCATTATTTAGGAATATCCGTAGCCACACCAAATCGAACCATGAGACGAGGGTAAGCAGAAGCATGATGATGAGGCAGACCACGGCCTGCATAGTTCTTGACCTTGAGTGGGCAGCCCGATCCGCCCGTGCCAGGAATGTAGGTGCACTTAGACGACTCATCAGGAGGCAGCTGACCTCTTTGAAGAGACTGCAGGCTGAGCTCTTCCCTCTTTTTGGCATATAGAATCCTGCTAGCTTCGTTGGGGTGTACGTGTGCAAGACAAAGAAGCAACAGCAGCACAGCCAAAGCATTGATGTTTACCAGCCCCATAATATTTTTTACGTATGGTATAGTATTTCGGGTTTCGGAATTGAATCGGTTGAAATATTTTAGATTGTTTGGGCTCAGAATCGATTGGAATCAGATTTTCCTATCACCCCTAGTATTGAGATATGTCGACGTACGAGGGAGTTGTGGTATTTATAGCTAAATCCATCGAGGAACTTTGTTACTATTTTATTGATTTGGAGGGATTTGACTGCCGACTACTGGTTTTAATTTTTTAATTCATTCTTTTAGTCTCCAAGTGCAGCTCAACAAAATTGAATAGGTCATCAAATGCAATTAACTAAAGCTTAAGGGAGAAAATGTGAGCTTAATCCCAAGGTTTTGCTTTCTACCCTTCTTTGTCAAAGCCTCAAATTCATTTAATATATTGATGACTAAGCAGAGTGTTACGGGTCTTTGATGATTAAGAATTGTGCTTTCTTTCCCTTCACGTACACTCTCAACCATCGTTTTTATTTTTATTTATTAAACCTTCATCCATTGGTTAATTTATGAAATATATGAAAAAGTCTAGTAGTTCTTCCGTGTACTCAAAATTCTGTCATGTCACATTTTATTCAACTTAGATTATAATACCTAAATTTGTTTTTTTTATTAATATACTCTACAAGTGAAACATAACAATCATATTGTTTACCTTTATAATAACACGTAAAATGATACAACATATGACTTGTATTTCTAATAAATATAAAAAATTCTCCAATAAATATGTGATTTATATTCAAATCATTTGTGGTACAGGGAAATTTCCGGGACTTGACACTTAGGCCTATAGCACTAGTCAAGTTCTCCCATTTTAAAAAAAAAAAAAAAAGGAATTTTAACGAAAAGCTTCTGGTACTGTTCATTTTAACGAAAAAATACATTTTTACACTAAAAAGTCAATCCTAGTACTATTCACTTTACCTTTTTATTTTGTCTTTATCATTAAAACTCAAAATTTTCTAGCTCTTTTCATTAGTTTTTCTATAAAAAAAAAAAAAAAAAAAAAAAAGGCAAACATAAAATACACTCTGAAGTCGTCCATTACGATACGCAAAATTCCAGTTCCAAATGGGACTATTCTCAACACATACATATCCTAGTAGGAACAGAAGAGATTTTGTCAAACTTTTCACGTGACATAACGTACATGTCTGCATCCTGTGACATATTTGATCTTAAAACTTTACAAAAAAAATCTTGAACGTAACCGGTTTATTATTTCCATCTTTCTCTCCCACATGATGAAAGAAAATAAATGACATAGCAAAATAGTTACATGGTAGAATTCAATGTTCTAAAAGACGTTAGGCGCTAGTCGGACAGCAGACTGGGGCTTAGCTCCTAGGTGGCTAAGCAGGGCCTAAACGAGCGTCTAAGCGGATTTAAGTAAATTTATTATATTTCATGTAAATAAGTGGTTGTTTATACTTAAAATATATATAATTTCATCATAAACTACAAAATAAAATGACACATATATTATGAAGTATTGGAACATAATGAAAACATAGAGAACAAGCCTATAATATGTTTTCATTTAAGTACTCAACAAGTTTCTTACAATTTATTGAAAAATATATAATTCAAAATGAAAGTTATCTATTTACTGTCTAAGTGAGTTGCAACCTAGGCTGGTGCCTAAACGGTCTAGGCGAGCGCCTCATCAGATTTAGGTGTCATTTCTTAATTTTCAAACGCTTAGGCATTAATTAGGACAGTGACCAGCCGCCTAGCGCCTAGGTGGAGCTAGGCGGAGATTTTTAGAACAGTGATAGAATCTCTCCTCTAGTAAGATCTATTAATTTTTACTTGAAACCAAACATTTCTCACTAGTCCGGCCAAAGGTATGCATTTTCAGCAATTTTGACAAATAGTAGTCAAAGTTTAAACCATGTACTCTTTTCAGAAGGTAAATGCTCATGGTTTTTATGGGTCTGCCGGAAATTGTGTGCCGGGTACCACCTGATAGCACGACGCACCCGAGACCACGAGGCACCTAGCGAATACAAGCCTGATATATTTCGGGGACAACATAACAATAGTAAGAGATTTTCACTCAATGTGGTCGGACAAAAAGTGTTCTCAGTAAAAATTTGAAGCCTGCTTCGTCAACCAAGAACCATGAAAGCCCAGGATAAATCAAACCTTCATTTCTAACTTAAGAAAAGGGTAGAAGCAACTCTTTACAAATGTTTTCTTATGAAAAAGATTACACCCTCACTCCAAATGTAATGACCCAGCAATTTCCTCGAATACATTATTACAACGGACAGTGACCCGCTAATTTGTGGGCAGGCTCCGTCGTTCGTTCATTCTCTTCACTGACCGTTAGCAGGCCGGAATACAGTGTAACCATTCACCCCGGATGCCATATTCGAATATTCTGGATTGTAGTATGGGTAACCATCAGGTTCTGTGTTCCTCATGCCAAGCTGCGATAGATCAGAACCAGCCATTGCCCACTGGTTAGGAACTAACCCATCAATCTGCCCATTCACATAAGACAGCGGACCAGCTTGCGGAGTAAATTCCCTAAGTGGTTCGAAGTGGCCCCCTAATGTGTAGCCCCTCTGGAACCCATCATCCTGGTAACTCCGTGTTCTCTCAAACCTACAAGAGCTGGTTGCAGAACCCATGTCGTTAGATATGCCCAAATCACCAGGGTAAGAAAATTGCCGACTTAAGTGGCCTGGCCCATTACCAAAGGAGTGGAATACAGGGCTTCCTCTAGCTGCACCAAAGCCGTGTTCATCGTCAAGCAGATCATTGATGATATCAAGGTGTGGGAACTCATCTGCCGATACACCTTGGGTCTCGCGCCCGGATGTACAGGCTGGGAACTCAATGGCCAAGTGTTCCCTTTGCCCACCTTGTAAAGGATGGAAGTAGTCAAAATTTTGATCATTAGGCAGGGAGGCAGGATCATAGTTCATGCCTTTGCTCGATTCCCTTTGAGAACTATCCATCCACTGGGGTTCATTATGCAACACATCCCGAGTTACCATGCCAAATGGGAAGCCTGACTTACGTGTGCTTGGGTCCATCATTTCAGAGCTCTTAGGTAAGAACATTGGGGCAGATACCAAGGCCAGTGAGTGAGAGTATACTGGCGATGGGCTCACACCTGAACTTGGAGAGTTAGTATGTGTGAGACCAGTTGAGCCTGAAGCAACATGGTTACCCAGTATGGCGTTTCTATATGACTGGGGAACATAACTATGAGTTGCTGGTGATGGGTCAGGACCCAACCGGCCAGCTGCGCTTACTGAACGGGCAAGCTGAGGAGCAGTTTGAGCTTGAACTGTAGGCACAACAGTAGAAGTAGGCCTCAGACCAGGAACAAGAGGAGCACTGGAAGGCCTAGACATCACAGGCATTTGATGTTCCATGGCTTTTTCAGCTGGCGTTGGAGTTGTAGCTTTCTGATTCTGAGGTTTGGACATGCCATTATTCTGCAGTAAAGTAGTCAAAGGTACCACTCTCTCAGTCTGTTGTGCGCCACTGGAGGATCCTTTTCTGAGTGGACTAGATTCTACAACCGGACTACTCTGGCTCTCTGACCTCGGCTGACCATTCAGGGGCACATCTTTAGGAGGGCTTCCAGGAGAGGATGTTACTGCTGGTGTCTTGTCTTTCAAAGGTCTTTCTAGATCAACCTCATCTTTGATACTCAATTTTTTCTGCAGGGATACAACTTCTTCCTCCTATTACACAACATGCAAACAACTGTCACTCAGGGAAAGTAACGAAATTGCAATTTATGCTGATAAGTGTACTTTTATGATATGTTAATTATGAGGATAGCAAGGAATAATGAAAATATCGCAAATGCAACAGGAAAAATTAGGGGCACTGTGACTTTTAAAACCAATTATGGGGTTAAAAATACAAGTGACGGGCCAACAACAGCAACAAGGAACTCTTCAACACTCAGGGAACACTATAAAAATTATATGAAAAAAAATTCCCACCTTAACAACGTGCTGCTCCAGCCATTTAATCCGATCCTGCAATGAGTGAGCAGCAGGCTCTGACTCAGATTCACCCGCCTTACTACTTCTAGAAACATCATTCTGATACCCTAAGTCCTCTACAGGTGCAGAAGGCTGATTATCCGTCTCATTTGGCCAACTATTCCTGTCACTTGTTGCCTTAGTGCGTTGGTGTTTCCCCCTGCAATTATGAATTTGGTAAATTGATACGGTACCTTATAGAACCATCAACTTCGGAGCACAATAAGTAAGCTATATATTTACCTGCTAGGTGATTTCTGGTTTTTGTAGCTAGAAAATGAGTTCCCCTTGTATGGCCCATTCATTACCACTGATGGGACGGAATCCGTAGAACATGTTGAGGAACTATCGTCCATCACAGATGGGCTCTTTCTTTCAGATACCCCATTTTGCACGGATGACAGCCCACTAATACCACTGCTACTGGCTTCTGTGGGAGGATGGACTTCTGATGTGTCAGTATCCCAATTTATTGGACCAGCATCTCTGTCTTCAGAATCAAGCAGAGGTGATTCAGCAACACCATCCACTGAATCAGACACGTCAGATACATCTTCCACTGTATCCAGCTTTTCGAGTACAGGTTGTTCTTCATCTGGTGTGTAGTCTTTCATTTCTTCAGTAGGTGGTGGCTTTAAAAAACCTCGTAAATTGATTTGGGTTACAGGTGTGGTTTTGGGTGTATTGACCACATCTTCTTGTTTCTCTTGTGCTTCTACATCAGGCCTTTCCTCCCTCCCTTTGTCCTTACCCTTCCGGTTGTTCTTTTTATGTTTAGCCTGTAGAAAAGAAGCAAGGGAGGGGTGTGAGCGATCAAAGGGAAAAAAATAAGAAAACATTTTTGACAAATGCAACCACCGTTTCCCCTCATTACAATGGTTTCAATTTCAAGTAAGATGTTGACAGAAAAGCAGCAGCCATATAATAGATTATTGTTTCCACCCTAAAGCTGGGAACAGAATTTTTTTTCAACTATCTGAAGGACCAAAATAGAAGATTAGAAGGTAAGATTAGTAAAAACAGGATCCCACTTGACAGTCTCGTTTTCAAAGTTGCAATACAGGAACAATATGAACTATGAAGTAAAAGATAACATTGTTCAGAAAGACACGCCCCCTATCCATGAAAATAGACTTGGGCAACATTTGTAAACATATTCATTCCAATAAAGGCTACTAGAAAAACTTTCAAATCCCATGAGGCTGCCCTTTCCCACATAGTAATACTAAAAGAATTGTGCTTTTAAATATCCGTTTGGTGATTTTAATTTTAAACGAGAGAAAAGGAATTAAGATGTTATTAACAAATTCAGCAGTCCAGCTGATAACTGTTGAGGACATAAGGTGTTAGACTCCACTACTGATTCACATTAATAGGACAGTTTGGGATATCATAATCATCTAAACACTCTGAAATGTCACATTTGCATTCTAAACAAGATAATACATAGAACAGAATCAAACCTGTTTTTTCTTCGACTTCTTTTCCTTTTCAGTAGCTCCTCGCTTTGCCTTCTGCTCACTTTCAGCCTGCCAAGCTGCTTCTTCCTCACGGATGAGTTCCTCTTGCCTCTTCAATGCAACAGATTCATGATAGGCAACTTCAATTTTATTGCTGCATGTAAATAGGACAAAGAATGATACCATCAATAAGAATAGGCAAGTAAATATGATCAGCATGTCAATGTTGAAAAGAGTGATGACCAATTGGTTCTCTTGGTCCAAAATTATCTACAAACATCCACTAAGATAATATTCATAATCCAAAATGCTTATATTTGAATTCCACTAATGAAAAGTGGCTAACTTCATTAGACCGCCAAATGCACCCTCTTTATCCAACAATAAGATAAAATAAGCCCAAAACAAAAAGCACTGATTTTTCCAGTAGGCAAAGATTCCAATTATAAATCCATTCCACATCACAAGGGAGATGACATTAACTAGATAATACTCAACAATTTGTAAACAAATTTACCAACAATGAAAAACCACATCTTACTCCTTATGCGTACTCATAGTACAGGACATGGCATGCCAGGAACTGCAATCCTTAATGCATACCAATAATTCGTCATAACTCTACCTATTTCAATTTGTGTAGTATACCAGGAACCGCAATCCTAAAAGAAACATGGCATGCCACGTCCTATGAAAGAAAATATATAAATGAAAATTTGATGGTAGCACAATAATAACAACCAAAATTTTCACTAACAGATAAATCATAAATCGTAAGTCTCCTACCATTTAGTATGAAACATATCCACAATATATGAAGTAGGATTCATAACTGATTTAATGTAAAGAAGGCCAAGAGACAATCTTCAAATATTGCATAAACAAGAAAAGAATATATTAGGGCTGACAGAAGACCTGAAAATATGAGCAAGGACAAATATTTCTACAGTCCTACGACCCAATTCCGTAAGACGTTTTTCATCCCGCTCAATAGAATCTTTGTTGAAGTCCTCTCCGGAATTTCCATCCTGCAGGAATAGCAGAGTGATTTTTCAGAAATCAAGCAGTTAAAAGAGTGGAAAATAGAACAAATTACACATCCGCACCAACAACTATAATATGTTCCTTATTTACTACATTCCTAATCATATTAATTTTGCACTCCCTTGAAGGCTTGAAGTGAGAGATATGTGCTATTCAGAATCCTTCTAATCACTAAAACACCATCATCTATAGATCTTTGCCCTTCAAACAAGTTTTGATTAGAACAACAAAATGCTTGAAACTTCTTACAAATCATATTTTTGGTGATACAAAACATATTTTCTAGTGAGTTAACCAGTCAGTGAACAGTGAACAGCGCACAGCGCTGCTAACAATCAAGATATACTAAACTACTCAAATTTCTAAAGGGAATAACATCTTTCGATGTATCCACATTTACGATAGCATTGAGGAGAACCATAATTCATGCCAAGCATTGTGAGTATAAAGGGTATAGAGTTTCCTTTATATGGTCACAAGGTAGAAACAACTGTTAACCAAAATCCTTGGTTGAAATGAACTTGTGCTTAGACAAGTATTTTCCTAACCGGATACTGATTCCCAATATCCCGAGCATAAACGATATAGCTGACAATATGAAATATTAACGTAAAAGAAGAAATGAATCCTCTATACCATATAACCAACAATCGGGACTTAAATGCGACAGACCAACCAAGCCAAACATCACTGTTTAGAATAGGATGTTAGCTACTCACTTTTGTACGATTTTGAGGACCCTTCTCATCTTTTGGAGGTAATGGTTCCAAGGCAGCCCTCTCAAGTAGCATCAGAACATCATCCACCAATACAAACATATCTTTCTCTACATGAACAATTGGTGCTGGCATTTCTTCAGCATCCAATAGTTTCACCTTACTTTTCTTGGACTTGGTTTGACCTTCAAGAGCCTTTAAACCACTATACAATGAGTCCATTACCAACGTAGATGTGACTTCTTTCTCAATAAAAAAGTGCTTAACAACTACTTTCAGGACTGCATCCATCTTCTCCCTGGACATACAGCGCCTGGCATTTTGTTCAATTCCCACCCAGAAGGAGCAGAAGCTGCAACGACAATAAAGGAAATGCTATCAAGAAATGAAGAGCATGTAACCACTACTAGAAGCGAGTAAATGACATATGTACAAACATGCAGACAGACATGCGTAGAAGAACCCACATGAACCCAAGGTAACCATATTACTAAAAAATCCAGCAGATACAGCAAAAAATTCCATCAAATTCATGCCAAGTCACATTTACAAGAACCATAAAGCACTGTAAAGGTAAGCTCAAACCATTATGTCTTCCAAAATAGGGCATTGTATAGTAAGCTCTAGTTGTGATCATTCCAAACTGTAACTTGACAGAAGTTCCAAAAGCAAAGACATACCTTGACCATCTAGCTTTATCCTCGATCAATTTTCCAAGTTTGCTTCTTCTCTCTTCCACAAAACGACGGCAAATTTGCTCTACATTTGTCAAGTATACCCTAACAAGCTCTCTCCTATATTGACAATCAAGGCAGCGAAAGGGCCGGTCTGCTTTCTCCCTACAAAACCAGAAGCAAAGAATAGAAATGCTTACAAACACAAATAACGTGCATGAATATTAAAACACAGAAGTGCTTGTCAAAACGATATTCAGCCACCAAAGATCAAAGTGTGAGTTTAAAAGGGGAGCTTTATAGTAAACTGGATTTGAAAATACAAAAGGACAGCAGAAGAGGATGCACTTCAAGTTAGATTAGAAATCCTACATGTCTATTTGGAATTGGAAAGGAAGTCTAATTTCTTATTCCAGTTAAAATAGGAGTTATAATCTGTAAAGAATATGTAAACTGCACCCTATGCCTATAAATAGGGTGCGGCAAGGCTTTAAACAGTGTGAGAAAATCTGTGACAGCCGAGAGAAGAGAGAGAGAGATAAGTTCTAGGGTTTGCAAAAGTACTATATACTCTATTTTAATGGAAGAAGCCGTGATTTCTCTACCCAGGAAAAACACAATAGGACGTAGGCAAAAGTTCTGCCAAACCAGTATAAGTCTTGTGTGTTTTCTAGTTTTCTCTATTTTGCTAAGTTTTAGCCTATTGCCGAATACAGCAAAGAGCAAGATCCAGAGAGTTAGAATTTTAACAATTGGTATCGGAGCTTGGTTCAAGGTGTTCTACAATGTCAAAAGGAAAGGCCGCGGACCTAGGGCCTACGTTAAAACCTTTTGATGGCAAGGATGACTTCATGGACCGGCAAATGATGATGAAGAATGTACTAATACAACAGGATTTGGATGATGCACTCGTTGGTGAGAAGCCTGCTACCATGACAGCAGAGGCATGGACTAAGGTTCTGAAGAAGGCCAAGAGCTCCATCGAGATCCATCTCACAAGATTAGTCAGGTCCCCACATCACAGAAAAGATGATTGCTCAGGAAGCATGCCAAAAGTTGGAGAATGTTTATATGGGCAAAACCATGTCCAATAAACTTTTTCTCAATGATGAACTATTCGGGCTTTGAGTAGAAGGAGGTGATATTGAAGATCACGTATGCCGGTTTCAGAATTGCATAGCCAATCTTCAGAAGGTCGAAGAAACTTACAAAGATGATGATATGGCTATCATCTTGCTGAGGTCTCTACCTTCATCTTTCAAGCACTTTTAAACAACTCTAATGTTTGGAAAGGAGTCCCTGAAAGGCTTGAATGTCTTTCAGTGATACGCTAAACTGGATGATATAATTGATAGCTCTCAAAGCCTTTATGTCAAAGGGAAGGAGAGGGGGTGGGAAAAGACAAAGGAAGAGAAAGTCGGTAACATGGGTTGGTCAAAATCCAAGAAGAAAAAGGAAAAGAAGTAAGGTTGCTTTGAATGTGGTTCTGCCAACCATTGGAAGAGGAACTGCAAGATTTGGAAAGAGAAGAAAGCCAAGATGGAAGGAAGCTCAGGGTCAACTAGTACAGTCACTAAGCAACAACGTGACGGGAGCTTCTTTCAATAACAGGCTTCAAGGTTTTCACAAGTTGGATTTTGGATACCGAAGGCACATTCCATATGTGTGCAGTAAGAGAATGGTTCGATACTTACATGGAGGTTAGTAGCGGAGAAGTTTTAATGGGGGACGATTCACCATGTCCAATAAAGGGGATTGGCACTGTTAGAATCAAAATGCTTGATGGAGTGATACGAGCTTTGGGGAACATCAGATATATCCCTAGACTGAAGAAAAATTTGATTTCCTTGGGTACTTTAGATAGGGCCGGCTATGGGTACCATTCTAAAGCAAGAAGACTCAAGGTAACTAAAGGATCACAGGTGGTAATGCAAGGTGACCTACAACACAATGAAGTACAACTAATTGGGACTACATAGAAGGGGGAGCAACCGTTTCCACAAGGTAAAGTGAAGAAGACGACTAAACTCTGGCATCATAGGCTAAGGCACATATGCCAAAAGGGGTTGCAAGAATTGCACAAGAAAGGCTTGTTGGAAGGCGTGTCACATTGCAAGCTAAACTTTTGTGAACATTGTGTTCTCGGAAAGCAAATGAAGGTATCATTCTCAAGTAGTAGTGCATATAACCGAAGCAAGGGGCAACTCAGCTATATTCACTCAAATGTTTGGGGCCTGCACCAACTAAATCCAATGGTGGAGCCAGGTATTTTGTTACTTTCACGGATGATTTTTCCAGGAAAGTTTGGGTTTATTTCATGAAGCAGAAATCCAAGGTTTTTGCAAAGTTCAAGGAATGCAGGACAGAAAATGAGAATGAAACTGGAAGAAAGATTAAGCACCTAAGAAGCGACAATGGAAGCGAGTATACAAGTAAGAAGTTTGCCGATTACTATAAGTAGGAAGGCATGACAAGGCACTTCACAGTAAAGCCCCAACAAAACGGAGTTGCTAAAAGAATGAACAAAACTCTCATGGAGAGAGAAAGAAGCATGCAATTTCATGCAAGATTGCCTGATAGTTTTTGGGCAGAGGCTGTTAATCATGCAAGTTATTAGATTAATGTATCACCATCTACAGTTCTCGGTTTTAAGAGTGCAGAAGAGGTATGGTCTGAGAAGTAGGTGGACTATTCCAAGCTCAGGGTGTTCGGCTGTAGTGCTTACGCACATATTCCAAGTGATGAAAGGTCCAAGCTCAAACCCAAGTCTACACATTGCATATTTTTAGCTTTTGAAAAAGGAGTGAAGGGATTCAAGCTTTGGGATATCAACAACAAGAAGAAGGTTGTCAGTCGAGATGTTGTCTTTGATAAGACAACCATGCCCCTGAACAAAGCCGAGAGCAGTGGGAAGAAAGACGATGTTGAAATACAAGCAACAAAGATTCCATTAATCAATTCAGAGGAAGAAGCTCAGGTGGAGAGGAAGAAGAAGAGCATTAACATTGTTCACCCATTAGGAATCAGGTGGAGCAAGAAATAGAGCAGATTGAAGGCACTCCAATCCGCCATACACCCCAAAGGGTTCGAACTCTAACCCACAATCCACCTGCATTCCAGAGATGCTGCATAGAGGAAACCTGACAAGTTTGGGTTTGACCAAGACGAAGTTAATTATGCTCTTAACATTAGTCAAGGAGATTCGACTACTTATCGAGAAGCTATAGCAAGTGATGAGCGAGATAGTTGGATAAGTGCTATGACAAAAGAAATGGAGGTCTCTTTACAAGAACTTTGTTTGGGAGTTGGTTCCTAAGCTCAAAGACAAAAGCTAGATAGATGCAAGTGGGTATTTAGGAAAAAGGAAGGACTACATGCCGTGAGATTCAAAGCAAGGCTCGTGGCTAAGGGGTACTCACAAAAGGAGAGGATGGATTACGATGAGATCTTTTCACCCGTAGTCAAGCATACTTCTATCATATTACTTTTAGCAATGGCAGCTCAGCATGACATGGAGATTAGGCAGATAGATGTGAAGACTGGGTTTCTTCATGGGGATCTAAAGGAGACGATTTTCATGGCTCAACCAGAAGGGTTTGTCGAGTATAGTAAAGAGAACCTAGTATGTCGGCTAAGGAAGTCCTTGTATGGCCTAAAACAATCTCCAAGGCAGTAAGAAGTTTGATTCCTTCATGCTGGAAATTAATTTTAGGAAATGTTTATATGACTGCTGTGTCTACTATCATGTGTTCCAAGATGGGATGGGATGATCATATTGCTATTGCTATATGTGGATAACATGCTAATTGCTTGTCAAGACAAGTCTAGAATTCAAGACTTGAAGATGATGTTGAGCGAGGAGTTAGACATGAAGGACCTAGGTGCTGCATAGAAGATCCTTGGCAGAAAATTCAAAGAGATAGGACCGCTGGAAGGATCTGGAAATCACAAGCCAAGTATATTCAACTACGATGCACAGATACGGCACATCGGTCGTGTATCACGTGTCGGATACGCAAATGGACGATACGCCCCTGATACGGCCGGATATGCATTGGATACGTATCTGGATCAAAGGATATGGCGTTTGACAGATGGATACAGGTATCCAATAGTTTAGATACGAGTATCCGACTGTTCGGATACGGATATCTGCACCATGGCCTTTGATGCAATTTCGTGGAAGAAAACCTCATGACGGAGATGACAATCTGGTGGAAGGAGGCCTCGCGAAGAAGACGACGCGATTTGGCAGAGTAAGGCGTCACACGGAGACAACCCGATCTAGTGGAGGAGGTTTCGCGAAGAAGATGATTGCTATAAGTCGACATGTTTGTTTGTTTTTGTAGAGAAAAACAACACCACAGGTTTTTTTTTTTAGGGTTTAAATGAGACTAAAGCCCAAAACTACATAGCCCACTGAATTTACACCACTACCATCCTTTCTTCTTGAGAGTTTGAATAGTATAAATTAAATTTGAGTAATTAATTTTTTTATTGTTATTATATTTTTTAAAACTCCGCCTATGTCTTACATGGCCGGTCCCAAGCCCGGATAAAGGAGGAGGGGGAGGGCGTCAGGTAGTCGACAGCCGGCACTCCATGATCACGTCGAATCCTTATGAAAATGAATCCAGAACAAAATCGCGCTAAAGCTAGGGCGTCACCCGTAAGTGGCGCGCTGTGTGGCCCGAGCACAGTGATAAGTGAGCAAGGGTCGCTGTATCTCCATCGGCACCCGGATGCAGTGTTAAATGAGCAAGGGGGCTATAGAAACTTCTTTTCGAACGACTCCACTCAAAGTTGTTTGGGAGCATATGCTCCTATCAACTTTACCCGGGACACACAAAAGAAGTACTTTGATCCTATTAGACGGGGGAGGGTGAAGAAGCTAGGACAGAAGGGTAGAGTTCAAGAGAGCAAAATGCGTTTAGGAACGTGGAATATAGGAACCTTAACGGGAAAATCTATGGAAGTAGTGGAAGTTATGGTGAGGAGAAGGATAAATATTATGTGCCTACAAGAAACTAAGTGGGTTGGTAGTAAGGCAAAGGATCTAGAAAACTCAGGGTTTAAACTTTGGTATTCGGGCACAAATAGAACGAGAAACGGTGTTGGCATCATTGTGGACAAGACCTTGGTACAGGATGTTGTAGATGTCAAGAGGGTAGGAGATAGAATCATGGCAATCAAGATTGTAATAGGACAAGAACTTATCAATGTGATTAGTGCGTACGCACCTCAAGTAGGGTTGGATACGAGTTCGAAGGAGAAATTTTGGGAAGATCTTGGAGACTTGGTGCAAGGAATTGCTCAGACGGAGAAGTTATTTATAGGAGGAGATTTAAATGGACACGTGGGCAGGGAGACAGGCAACTATGGAGGTTTTCATGGTGGCCATGGTTTTGGGGAGAGAAACGAGGATGGGGAAGCTATCTTGGATTTTGCAATGGCATATGATCTCTTCTTAGCCAACACCTTCTTTAAGAAGAGAGAAGAACATGTAATCACCTACAAGAGTGGGTCGTCAAAAACACAAATAGATTTTCTTCTAATGAGGAAAGAGGATCGTATAACTTGTAAGGATTGCAAAGTTATACCAGGAGAGAGCGTGGCTAATCAACATCGCTTGTTGGTGATGGATGTACATATCAAAAGAGTAAGACAAAAGAACAAGACTTGGAAGTGCCTAAGGACTAGATGGTGGAATCTAAAAGAAGAAAAACAAGTCATTTTCAAAGAGAAGGTAATCACCCAATGTGTGTGGGATAGAGAGGGGGAAGCTAGCCAAATGTGGGATTCCATGGCTAGTTGTATCCGAAAAGTAGCAAAAGAGGTATTAGGAGAGTCCAAGGGCTTTGCCCCACACCAAAAGGAATCTTGGTGGTGGAATGAGGAGGTACAAACAAAGGTGAAGGCTAAGAAGGAATGTTGTAAAGCCTTATACAAGGAGAGGACCGATGAAAATGGTGAAAGGTATAGAAAAGCGAAGCAAGAGGCGAAGAAAGCTGTCAGAGAAGCTAAGTTAGCGGCTTACGACGATATGTATAAACGACAAGATACCAAAGAAGGAGAGTTGGATATCTATAAACTATCTAGAGCAAGGGAAAAGAAGACAAGGGACCTAAACCAAGTGAGGTGCATCAAGGATGAGGATGGAAAGGTTCTTGCTACAGAGAACGCGGTTAAAGACAGATGGAGAGGTTATTTTCATAATCTTTTCAATGAAGGACATGAAATGAGTGCTTCTTTAGGGGAGTTGAGTAACTCAGAAGAGTGTAGAAACTACTCCTTTTATCGTCGAATCCGGAAGGAAGAAGTGGTTGTAGCTTTGAAGAAGATGAAGCATAAAAAAGCAATAGGCCCAGACAATATACCAATCGAAGTGTGGAAACTTTTGGGAGAGACAGGTATAACATGGCTCACTGACCTTTTCAATAGGATTTTGAAAACGAAGAAGATGCCAAATGAGTGGCGAACGAGCACTTTGGTGCCTATCTACAAGAATAAGGGCGACGTACAAAATTGCATGAACTATAAGGGTATTAAGCTAATGAGTCATACAATGAAGCTCTGGGAGAGAGTCATTGAGCATAGATTGAGGCAAGAGACACGGGTTTCGGACAACCAATTCGGGTTCATGCCAGGGCGCTCAACCATGGAGGCAATCTATCTCTTACGAAGATTGATGGAAAGATATAGAGATGGGAAAAAAGATTTACACATGGTCTTTATAGATTTGGAAAAAGCGTATGATAGGGTCCCAAGAGACATTCTTTGGAGGATTTTAGAGAAGAAAGGAGTACGAGTAGCATATATCCAAGCTATAAAGGATATGTATGAAGGAGCAAAGACTGCCGTAAGAACTCATGAAGGACAAACCGAAAGCTTTCCCATAACTGTAGGATTACATCAAGGCTCATCCTTAAGTCCTTACCTTTTTGCGTTGGTAATGGATGAGTTAACAGGACATATTCAAGATGATATTCCTTGGTGTATGCTTTTCGCAGACGATATAGTGTTGATAAATGAAACTCAGGAATGGGTAAATGCAAAGCTTAACCTTTGGAGAGAAGTGTTGGAATCTAAAGGTCTTCGCCTAAGCCGATCAAAGACAGAATATATGAAGTGCAAGTTCAGTGCAAATGGAGGCCAAAACGAGTTAGGGGTGAGGATCGGAGATCAAGAAATACCAAAGAGCGACCGTTTTCGTTACCTAGGATCTATCTTGCAAAAGAACGGAGAATTAGATGGAGATCTCAACCACAGAATACAAGCTGGATGGATGAAGTGGAAGAGTGCATCCGGCGTGTTGTGTGACCGCCGTATGCCACTGAAGCTCAAGGGAAAATTTTATAGGACGGCAATAAGGCCGGCGATGCTGTATGGCACAGAATGTTGGGCGGTGAAACATCAACACGTACACAAAATGGGTGTAGCGGAGATGAGGATGCTTCGTTGGATGTGTGGGCACACGAGAAAGGATAAGATTAGGAATGAGGATATCCGGGGTAAAGTAGGAGTAGCCGAAATTGAAGGAAAGATGAGAGAAAATCGGTTACGGTGGTTTGGACATGTGCAAAGAAGGCCTACTGACGCTCCGATTAGAAGATGCGACTATGGGACAGAGGTTCAGGGCCGAAGGGGTAGAGGAAGACCTAGGAAAACTTTGGAAGAGACTCTAAGAAAAGACTTAGAGTACTTGGATCTAACGAAGGACATGACTCAGGATCGAGCACAATGGCGTTCTAAGATTCATATAGCCGATCCCACTCAGTGACTTGGATTTTCCAAGTCTCCAACCGAGAAGTTTTCCTCACTCGGGAAATTAAGGGAACACTACCCCAACCTACATGCTCCACTCAGAAAGCTTCAACATACAAGCTTCAACAAAAGAAAATTCAAAGAACTTAGCGAAGAAGGCTTTGGTGTATTTAACACAATACGTTGAAATGAAGGAAAGCTTATTTATTGATATCCCCGATAAGCTACAAATATGTACATATACATGAGTCAAAATAAACACACAAGAGGGAGCCTTCACAAAGGTTGCTTAGGATAAGTCTCAGCAGTCGGTAGAGCCCCAGAAAGAGAAGGCACCGGAGGGGGATCATTTGGAGCCTCAGTACTGGACAGAACCCTAGAAGGAGGAGGCATCAGAGGTTGATCATTCGGAGCTTCATTACGCAGTACAGCCCCAGAAGACGAAGGCAATAAATGCCTTTGGAACAAACCCACAAATCTCTGATGATCAAGTAAAACCTGACCATCAGTTTCCTTCATCTGGTCAAGCTTCCTCTTCATGTTTGTAGCATAGTCATGTGCGAGCCGGTGCAACTGTTTATTCTCATGCTTGAGCCCTCTAATCTCCTGTTTGAGACTCATCACTTCAGCCGCCAATGATTCAACTTGGCGGGTTCGAGCAAATAGGCGTTGGGCCATATTAGACACAGAACCTGCACACTGAACACTGAGAGCCAGCGAATCCTTAACAGCTAACTCATCAGACCGTTTGGAAAGTAGTCTGTTATCTTTGGGAGTGAGAAGGTTCCTGGCCACCACCGCAGCGGTCATATCATTCTTCATCACGGAATCCCCAACGGTAAGAGGACCAGTAGGGGAGACGAAGGATGGGCGCCATATGTTGTCTGGAGAAGGCGGGGCTGCCTCTTCAACAAGGTTCAAGTCAAAACGACGGTCGGAGGGGCCAGACATTTTCAAAGGTGTTGAAGAGAGAAGAGGTCGGACAAATCAAGATCTTAGAAGTGCAAGAATGAAGCTTCTACTGGTGGAGATTCAAGTGTGCTTTGGAACTTAATGTCAGCCCCTATAAAAATCTGCACTCGACGGAGCTTCAGAAATCGAAAAGGCGCCTGCTCAAAAATCGAAGAGGCGTTTGCTTTCTCAAAAGCTGGGCTGCTTAGAGATCACGAGGGTTGATCTCAGAAATCGAAGAGGCGTTTGCTTTCTCAAAAGTTGGGCTGCTCAAAGACCACGAAGGTCGATCTCAGAAATCGAAGAGGCGCTCGCTTTCTCAAAAGCTGGGCTCCCCAGAGACCACGAGGGCCGATCTCAGAAATCGAAGATGCACCTACTTTTCCAGCCTTGTCAACACCTGTCACACACACACTCAGCTTTGCGGAAATTATGGGCATTCTGTCGAAGACTTCTGGGGAAGTAGAAAACACATGAATCTTACTGTTCAATCACCCACTTCCCACACGCAACAATAGCTCATGGGTACCACAGATAACTTTGCCAAAGTTCTCTGCCAAAGTTGAGCACGTGAAGCTTGCAGCTCCCACTACATCGCTCTGACCAAGAAGGGTAAAAGAATAGCAAAGAAACAGCACTAACAAAGTTTAGACCCATAAATTTTGAAGGTCTAGCTACCATATTATTACCCACAAGGGTAAAGGAACAGTACCACTGCTGGATAATTGGAAAGTCCCTGTGTGTCAACCTCTGTGCTTCGTGGCAAGGTAGACTAGCAAACATGCCCAACCTTTACTCACATTCGAGAAAACACCCCCAATAAGATTGCTTGCTCCAAAATCGAAGAGGCACCGTCCTCCGAATTTCGAGAGCCAGACTCCCAACATGACTACTTTCTTAAAAATCGAAGAGAGGGTAAAGGAACAGTACCATTGCTGGATAATTGGAAAGTCCCTGTGTGTCAACCTCTGTGCTTCGTGGCAAGGTAGACTAGCAAACATGCCCAACCTTTACTCACATTCGAGAAAACACTCCCAACAAGATTGCTTGCTCCAAAATCGAAGAGGCACCGTCCTCCGAATCTCGAGAGCCAGACTCCCAACATGATTACTTTCTCAAAAATCGAAGAGACACTGCTCCCCGAATCTTCAAGAGCCAGACCCCCAGCATGATTGCTTTCTCAAAAATCGATAAGGCATCGTTCTCCGAATCAATCGAAGAGGCGCTCGCTTTCTCAAAAGCTGGGCTGCTCAGAGACCACGAGGGCCGATCTCAGAAATCGAAGAGGCTCCTACTATTCTAGCCTTGTCAGCACCTGTCACACGCACACTCAGCTTTGCAGAAATTATGGGCATTCTGTCGAAGACTTCTGGTGAAGTAGAAAGCACATGAATCTTACTGTTCAATCACCCACTTCCCACACGCAACAATAGCTCATGGGTACCACAGATAACTTTGCCAAAGTTCTCTGCCAAAGTTGAGCACGTGAAGCTTGCAGCTCCCACTACATCGCTCTGACCAAGAAAGGTAAAAGAATAGCAAAGAAACAGCACTAACAAAGTTTAGACACATAAATCTTGAAGGTCTAGCTACCATATTATTACCCACAAGGGTAAAGGAACAGTACCATTGCTGGATAATTGGAAAGTTCCTGTGTGTCAACCTCTGTGCTTCGTGGTAAGGTAGACTAGCAAACATGCCCAACCTTTACTCACATTCGAGAAAACACTCCCAACAAGATTGCTTGCTCCAAAATCGAAGAGGCACCGTCCTCCGAATCTCGAGAGCCAGACTCCCAACATGACTACTTTCTCAAAAGCGAAGAGAGGGTAAAGGAACAGTACCATTGCTAGATAATTGGAAAGTCCCTGTGTGTCAACCTTTGTGCTTCGGGGCAAGGTAGACTAGCAAACATGCCCAACCTTTACTCACATTCGAGACAACACTCCCAACAGGATTGCTTGCTCCAAAATCGAAGAGGCACCGCCCTCCGAATCTCGAGAGCCAGACTCCCAACATGATTACTTCCTCAAAAATCGAAGAGACACTGCTCTCCGAATCTCGAGAGCCAGACCCCCAGCATGATTGCTTTCTCAAAAATCGAAGAGACATCGTTCTCCAAATCTCGAGAGCCAGATACCACAGACCACTTTTTCAAAGTGCTCTGACAGAATTAAAACATGTGAAACTGGCAGCTCCCACTACCGTGCTATGACCAAGCAGGGTAAATGAATAGCATTACTACTTGTTGTTAGGGAGACTCCTATATATGTCGACCTCCATCCCCAACGGACAGGCAGACCTGCAAAAATGCTCAACCCTTCATCATATCTGAGAGGGCATTCCCAACGAAGCCTCTCGAAATATTCAGCTTTCTTTCCCCCGATAATACCTCTGCAAACAAGCTATACTAGAGCAAGAATATCTCATATCATCAGGGTTAAAAGCAAGAGTATCCCATATCATGCTTTTTCCCTGTCTTTTCCTTTGGCCTTGTTTTTACCTGCAAGACAAGGAGAAAGAGAGCAATCAGTCAGCACTTGGAATCAAGCTTCCAGCCAGGAACTGACTGCCTGGAACCCCTTACCTGATTACTTACCTGGCATTACTCTCGAGTACTCATCTTCAACATCTTATGTTTCCAGGGAAGATTCCGCATCTGCTTGAGGAACAGATAGGGCAAGTGCGAAGGATACAAGGAAGCATGTGGAGACAAGCGTAACAGCACACATGCCGATACATCCATTACTCTGTCAAAAGCAAAAGTATCCCATATCAGCAGGGTGGAACGTACTCTAGATTTGATGGACTTGTTTTGACCCTCAAATTCTTCAGTCGGCCTTATACTCTGGAGGAAACCAGAAAACCCTCCAGCTCAGTTCAAGAATAAGCCTGTGGAAAGTTACTTCTTCAAAAGCAAAAGTATCTCATATCATCTCTTCTCATTTTTCTTCTCTTTATCCTTCATGCTGCTGCAAGATGGGGAGAAGGTGAACAATCAGTCGGAGCTCTGATTGCTTACCTTGTCTGTCACCTCTTTCAGCAGACCCCCTAGCTCGGCGACTTGGGGGACTCCTACTACATGGTTTGTATCGCGCTTGACCAAGCTTGAAACTACAAGTAAGCTTCAAGTGAAATTGATACATTACCTTGTGCATCTCCACCAGTTAAAGATACCACCCCTGGATGGAGGAAGAGTACTTCCAGAGAAGATGCCACATCTACCTATGAGACAGATAAGGCAAGTCAAGACGACACCACACTCCGATACTTAGAAGTTTCGTGATTACGAGATCATTCTCCCACAATATTTCCTAATGTCATTTGTACTAAATCATTCACTTGTACTCACTAAAGGAGAGCTTGAACCGATGTACTTGTGTAAACCCTTCACAATTAATGAGAACTCTTCTATTCCGTGGACGTAGCCAATCTGGGTGAACCACGTACATCTTGTGTTTGCTTTCCTATCTCTATCCATTTATATACTTATCCACACTAATGACCGGAGCAATCTAGCGAAGATCACAAAAAGCGACCGTTTTCGCTACCTAGGATTTATCTTGCAAGAGAACGGAGAATTAGATGGAGATCTCAACCATAGAATACGAGCTGGATGGATGAAGTGTAAGAGTGCATCCGGCGTGTTGTGTGACCGTCGTAGGCCACTGAAGCTCAAGGGAAAATTTTATAGGACGGCAATAAGGCCAGTGATGTTGTATGGCACAGAATGTTGGGCGGTGAAGCATCAACACGTACACAAAATGGGTGTAGCGGAGACGAGAATGCTTTGTGGGATGTGTGGGCACACGAGAAAGGATAAGATTGGGAATGAGGATATCCGAGGTAAAGTAGGAGTAGCCGAAATTGTAGGAAAGATGAGAGAAAATCGGCTCCGGTGATTTGGACATGTGCAAAGAAGGCCGACTGACGCTCCGGTTCGAAGATGTGACTACGGGACAGAGGTTCAGGGCCGAAGGGGTAGAGGAAGACCTAGGAAAACTTTGGACGAGACTCTAAGAAAAGACTTAGAGTACTTGGATCTAACGGAGGACATGACACAAAACCGAGCGCAATGGCGTTCTAGGATTCATATAGCCGACCCCACTTAGTGGGAAAAGGCTTTGTTGTTGTTGTTGTTGTTATTATATTTTTTAAATATATATTTATTATATAAATTGTCGTATCGTGTCTTAATTTTTAAAAATTTGACGTATCCCCATATCGTATCGTGTCGTATCCTCGTTTCCGTGTCCATGCATCGTCAGAAGGTTCTTAAGAAGTTTAACATGCAAGAAGCAAAGGCAGTTTCAACTCCTTTGGCGGCTCACTTCAGGTTAAGTGGGCAATAATGTCCTAAGTCCAAAAAGGAGAAACAAGCAATGGAGAGGTGCCCCATGCTAATGTCGTGAGCTGCCTAATGTATGCAATAGTATGCACACAACCCGACATAGCTCAAGCAATCAATGTCGTTTCCAAGTACATGGCAAATCCAGAAAAGCAACATTGGGATGCAGTCAAGTGGATTTTGCGTTATTTGAAGGGTTCTTGGCGACAAAGGATTATGTTTGAGAAGCAAAAAGAAAATGCAGTGGTGTTGGGATGTGGATGCCGATTATGCAAGGACATGGACAAGAGAAGGTCAACTTCTGGTTATGTCTTTACATGCTCAAGAGGACCAATCAATTGGAGGGCACTACTGCAACCAATTACAACTTTGTCGACCGTAAAGGCAGAGTATTTTGCTTTGCCGAAGCTGGAAAGGAAGCAATTTGACTTAGTGGCTTGGTAAATCAAATGGGAATCACTCAAGGATTATGTGAAGCTAAAAAGTGACAATCAAAGTGCCATTCACTTGGCAAACAATCAGGTTTTTCATGGAAGTTCAAAGCACATTGAAGCAAGGCATCACAGAATCAGAAATTGGGTTGAGTCTAAGGAGATTTGGTTGAAAAGGTTCACAAGGACGACAATGCTTAGTGCCGACCAAGAAGTTCAAGCATTGCTTGAACTTGATCAATCTCGTTGATTGATTAAAGTAAAGCACCTCCTCACTTGAGGTGCAATGAGGCAAGGAGACGATTGCCAAGGTGAAGATTCTTGAAGATTTCGAACGCTGCTTCAAGAAGTTTCAAAGATACTTTGGGAAGCAACGATCAAGACTTAGTTTGACTCACCAAGGTGGAGATTGTTTCGTTTTGGCTCGTCAATTAGTGTCCTTTTCTGTATAGGATTGTTTTAGGAAATAAATGGTGCACCAATTCTTCTCTTAAAAGGGTTAGGAAAGAATCTTAGTTTCCTTATTCAATTTAGATTAGAAATCCTAGGAGTCTATTTGGAATTGGAAAGTAAGTCCAATTTCCTATTCCACTTAAAATAGGAGTTATAATCTGTAAAGGACCTGTAAACTGCACCCTATGCCAATAAATAGGGTGCAACAAGGCTTAAAAGTGTGAGATAATATGTGACAGCAGAGAGAAGAGATAGAGATTAGTTCTAGGGTTTGCAAAAGTACTGTATACTCTATTATTAATTGAAGAAGCCGTGATTTCTCTACCCACGGAAATCACAACTGGATGTAGGCAAAAGTTCTGCCGAACGAGTATAAGTCTTGTGTGTTTTCTAGTTTTCTCTATTTGGCTAAGTTTTAGTCTATTGCCGAATACATCAAAGAGCAAGGTCGAGAGAGAGTCAAAATTTTAACAAAAAAATCATAAGTGGATTCCCTTCAATATCACAAGATATAGTGCCTTCTTAGCTATAATGTATCCTTGTTGAGACCTAACTACGTTACTTATTTTCAGATTATAAGTCAAAAATACAACATTCGTGCTTCAGTAAATCAAATTATAGCTTGAATAATCATAGAGCACCTGATGACTTGGACTTGCGCCTTTATTATAAGCGTGTCAGCATCAATAAACCCATCTAATACTTTTGACAGCTCCATGAATTTTTTCCATCCCCAGTCATGCTCTTTCTTCCAAAAGCGATGTAATGTATCTACAAAAAATGCACACTTACTCAAACGTGGTGATGGATATATTAACAACCCACTGGAACAACAAAAACTTGATTAACCAACCAACCAGAATATTTCGATTTCTTAGGATCTTTATTTACCACAGCTATAGTAAACTGAGCAAAATGGCTCCAACCTGTTAGACAGACAAATGAGAAATTCCACAATTATACCCCCAACAAAATCAATAATCAGAGATAATTCAACAAAGGAAACAATAACACACCTGGAAGAAGTTTGTCATGATTAGCTACACAAAGAAACAAAGAGAGATGATTGCAAACATCACAACCTTGGGGATAGATCAAGATGTACCTGCCATAACAAAAATTTCAAAACTCACTCATCTTATGATGACTGTTTGCCCAAGCCACATGCATCTATCAGCAAATATGTACCAAGCTTAAACTATGTTGCATGGACATATACATAATTCTCATATTCCAGCAATTATGCAACCCTTCAGAAATGAATTTGGGGTACATTCCCTCGGTGGGTACAGAAGGAATCCTGAAGACGCACTCACTGGAACCCCCCCCAATATGTTTGTAACATATAACCACTCATGATTAGAACATCACATGGTACATCAACAAGGTAGAGGAAACGTAGTCGACCTCAGCTCCACTTTACTTAACTATTTATTGGTGGGTTGTATGTGTTGTCTGGAAAGAGGACCCAATGATTATTAATTCGCCAGAACCAGAAATTAATTTGATACAACTTGGATAAACAAGCAAACTAAAGTACTAGCATTTTTTGTGCTCAACATGCACAGAAATAATATTCAGAATTCATACCACTTGTAGCCGCCAACCTCAAAGGCATTACTGCGAAGTTCCCTTTTGTTAATTTGAGAAAATTTCTCTATCTTCCACGTGAACTTTCCATATAATTCAGACGGCTTTGGCCCTATAAAGAAGTAAGAGGTTCATGAACATTTAACCAACTCATCCAAATAAAATTTGAAAGCAGAAACACTCACTAATAAAATGGCATGGGAAACGTAGAGGTCTTAATTCTTACAATAGAATAAAGGAAGGCTAAATTTTCAATCCAAGGTGGAGTGAAAGGGTAGTTAGAAATGAAATATAACAAAGATGAATTAAACCCGTATATAAAATAAGAAATTTGGGAGGAAATGACATATTATAAAACTGATTCCATGCAGAGATGAGCAATCAAGTATAATGCTGCCCTTGTCTCCCTTCACCGATGCATGCTACAATTAAGTGTGGGGAGGTTTAATAAAACTTTGAAAAAAAGGTCTACCAAGTTATTTCATATGTTTCAAGTGAAAAAATACATAAATGGAACAGGCTACTATGTTATTTCACATATTTCAAGTGAAAAATACATAAATGGAACAGGTGTTTCATACAATAAAAATAATTTTTTTAAATTTTGAATTTTTAAATATTTAGATATTCAAATGGACACAATTGTCCAGCCCTTTTTTTCCATACTAAGCAAAACAAACTGTAGTTACTAGGTAAGTAAAACAATAGATTAAGCAATCTCTCCCTAGGACAACCTAATTCTCCAAATTGACCTATGTGATCAGGAGACACACTCATGAAAACATTTACAACATTTCAACACAAGATTAAAATACTTCAGAGAAGGATTGGACTCATCCTATGGTGCAACTTGTGAGTACAAACTTAAATATGGCAAAGGCTAATGTATTTGAAAATAACAAAATCATCTGTACAGTAGCTATAAAACATTGGTAGCTATATTTCACATAACCACAATCCAGGTGCATATCATCTTTTAGCTCCATTGATTCAAAATTTCCACAAGCCTGGTATTAGATTGGAAAAAACGAATACACATTCTAACACACTAGGCAATAAGCAATGTAGTGCACAAAAACCATACCACCATCATCGTCGTCATCAGAGTCCCAATAAGGGGGCGAAGTAGATGGGGTTCCATTTTCCACCTGCTCAGAGGACCTCCATTCTGCTAAGGCTTCCCCAGAGAGACAACGCTGCCCACTTGAAATCCCCTCCGTAGACCTTCCTGCACCAGACTCTTCACTAGAAATCCCAGCCATTTCCCACTCCAAAACTCCTGTCCTCACACTCCAACCCTGCTCACATGATATGAGAAAAACAATCAATAAAAAAATCTATCTGCATTAGGAGTCCATTGCCTGAAAAGTAGCATGTGCACACTACAAGCCACACTTTCTTTCACCAATTACATCATAATGTTTTAAGAGCCCAGATATACAACAACAACAGACATCTCAATGTTAGAATTTCAGGGGAGAACCAAACTTAACAAATTGAATCACACTTTCTGTCCTGTCTGTTAACAAGTAAAGGTAACGAGACGACCGTAAAATTAAAAAAGAAAAATTCTATTTTTTTGGGACCTGACAAAACAAAAATCTCAGTTCAACCGATTAATTAGCTTTAGATGATGACAGTTTTACAGCAATCAAGACTTAAGGCGACATAGAACGCAAAAAATATTAAACCTAGTAAAAAAATTCATGAGTTTCTCTGCAATCAAACAGCTTATCAATTACCATTCCCTAAACCAAAAACCCACATCCGAAAATCCAAAACCAATAAACCCTGAAATCAAACTCCAAATACTCGAAGAAACCAAACTGAATTGAAACCAAACAGATTGAAAGTACGAAATTGCTAATCAAAAACCCTAAAAAGTCAGAACCATTTTGATGAACCCATTTGCGGAAAACGCAATCCAAATAAAAACCCACAAAAATCCGAACCAATCGAACTAAGATCGAGGATAATCAATCCCCTTTAACCGCGATAAAAAACAATCCATTAGAACCACAGAGGAACGAAATCATAAACATTACAGGAGGAACAGAAAAGGGAATCTCGGAAACGATATCCAATAGATCGAATAGTGATACGAACCTGCAACGAAGACCAAAGCTTATTCACAATGGCCAACGGAAGCTCTGAGATTCTAGAGAGAGGAAGAAAGAAAAAGAGAGGGGGGGGGTGTCGAAGGAGCAGCGGAGAGAGATAGAATTGAGCAAAGGCGGAACCGAAAAAAGAAAATCTTTTTTTTTTTTAATTTAGGGGAGGTATTCAATTAGAATTTTAAATCATTCTCTAATATTCAATATATATTTAATTAGGATTTTAAGGTAGTTTATTAAAATTCTTAAAAATTTGGGTTTATTCAATTAGAATTTTAAAAGAGTTTATAACATTCCAGATGTATTCAATTAGAATTTGAATTTAAAAAATTTAGAAAAGTTGAGGAATTAGAGAGAATTAGAGATATTTTGTAGTGTATTTTAAGTATCCACAAATCTTACCTCCCCATGAGGTTTCGAGAGAATTGAATCAAAATTTTACATGAAATCTCTACAAATCAGTTAAACTCTATAAAAATTCATGAGTTTATAAATCCATTAAAATCTCTCAAATTCCTAATTGAATACACCCTCTTAATTTTTTTTATTTTTCGATTTTTCCGTTTTACTAAATTTTGTTGATGACTCAACATTTTTTCCACTGCTATGATAAATGACCACTTTCTATTTTTCTTTTTTGGAGATGATGACTTTGCCTTTTTTTTCTTTATCTTTGTTAATGCGAATAAAATTAATTTTAAATATTAAAATGCACTTTTGAGAATTAAAAGAATTTATAATTGAGAAAAACAAAACTGATGAGGGGTAAAATTACAATGAAAGGGGATGCAAGGTTACATAGGGTAGTGACAAATGTGGGGAACAAGTTTTTGTATCCAAAGCTTTGATGGGCTTGTGCTATAAGGTAGCGTTTGGTACGTAGAAGAGACAGAATGGGACAAAATGGAACGGAACAGAACGAAGGTTCTGTGCTATGTTTGATACGCACAAGATGGAATGGGACAGTTGTTCTGTTCCGCGTTTAGTACGTGCAGGGCGGAATGGAACAAAGGATTAAATGGCAAACGTACCCATGGTTCTTCGTTGACTCCATCGACTCAACCCCATAGATTTTATGCAGAAATTGGATTTTCTGCAACCGGCATGGCTATGGGAATGAAGGTTAAGCAACATGCAGGACCATCGTTGTTAGAGCTCTGTACCTCGTCACCTGGCACGCCACCGGACCTTCCCTAAGATCTCCAGATGCGAGTTGAGCAGCGTCACCGTCCACAACAGCTACGACATCGAAATGCCCTGAGTCGCGAAGATGAAGTCAATGAGGCAGTGGATCTGGAGATTAAGGAGAGGGAAGGGAGGCGGTGGAGGATTTTGGAGTGATTGAGGCTACGGGAGAGAGAGGGTAGAAGCTCTGGTTTGTGACGATGCCAGAGAAGTAACGGGGCATCGTCAAGCAACAGCATCGGTTGCGTCTTGCCAGTAAATGACCTTGAAGGTTGGCACAGCAGAAGACAACGGTCTCATCGTCGAACCAGTAGGGAGGACGAAGGCGGGGGGAGGAATGCGGGGTTAGGTTCTTGTGGGTTTGTTGGGATTGGGTTAGCATTGGGGCCGATTAGAGATGGAGGATGAGAAGAGAGGGAGGCTACAGGAGAAAGATGAAGGTTAGATAGTGGAATTAATGAAATAGTTAAGGGGTATTGTTGTCCAAAAATTTATAATTTTGTGTTCCATGAGGTAAGGGTGGAACCAAAATTTAGCTAAAATATGTTCCACAGGACAGCCCACCCCACTCTTTTTAGCCACCAAACGTAGGACGAATGTGTTCCGTCCCATCCCATATACCAAACGGTAACTAAGAAGATAAGCCAAACCTTCATGTTCCTCAATTCTGAGTTAATGAAGACTAAGTCCAAAGTATCCTGAAGGAAAAACAAGTCTTATAAAATGATTTTTTGTTCTTCCAACAACTTCTATGTGTTTAGTCTGGTGTTACATTGAATGTTTCTGTCGTTGATGAATTGTTTCCAAGGGCTTTAAGGAGCTTCCCATGGCTATTGAGGTGCTTCCCATGGCTATTGAGGTGCTTCTTGTGACTTTCATAATGATCTGTTAAACTAACAAACACTGGAAATATTGAGTAATTACAATAAAATATAACTTGCATGAACAATGTGTGGTATGAAGCTAAAAACCCACTAGTTTGGCATGAAAGGGAGCAATTGTTCTTGGTTGCATAGTTTTGAAGTGGCTAACCTAGGGTTTCTAATGTTTTGGTAGTTTTGAAGGGGTAAGGAAGCTTATCAAAAAGATCAGAGTGAATGAACTATTTAAAGCTCGTGAATTGGGGTTTCCAGCACTTATAAATAACTTACTCTGATTAGTGCGTCTTTCTTTTAAATGTATTGAGGCTTTTGATTTATAGTTGTAGGGATTTCTCTAAGTTTTAGCTAGGGGATCCTGTGGTTTCCTCTCTTCTTCCAATTTTACTAAGTCTCCCTTTCTTCTTTTCATAGGTCCAGCTACATCTAAGGGCGGATCTATTAAGGGACCAGGGTGGTCCTCGGATAAATGGTCGTGAGGATCCTCAATGACCACCTAAGTTTAGGCAACGGTGGAGAAGAACAACAGCCATAGCTGCTACACGCTGTGCAAAACAGGGGAGGAAGAAGAAAGCCATTTTTTTTTAAATGCCTTGCCAAAACAACGTTGTTTTGAGACAAGTCATTAAAAAAATTTAAAAACTCACGTGATAGAGCACTCACCATCTTACAAAATAGTAATCAAATTCACTTTACCAATAATACCTAAGCCAGCCGATTTGCCGAAGGCCATCAACATCTGATTCGCCAAAGTCACTAATTATCTGCCGCTCTTGTTCCTCACGCTACTCAAGCCAGCCGATTCGCCGAAGGCCATCACCATCAACTTTACAATTTTTGTAAGCTGTCTTCGTGTTTGATTAGATGGGTTGCTTTAATTTTCTTATGGGTGTTCTGTTTTACCTTTGTATTGGTGCTTTCTGATGGTTCTGGTAAATATATAGCATGTATGAAGTATGATGGAGTTGATTGTAGTAACAAAGTGCCCACCATGTGCTTGAAGGAATGCTAGAGTGGGTATTGGATAAAGGGTGTGTCTTGAATCTTGATTGAAATCCAGAATCAGTGTGAAGAAGTTTATTTCTTCATCTGGGATTTTTGCTTCGAGTTCTTTCTGTGGATTAGTTCCCGTTTGGAGGATTTTTTAATTCAAGTAAATAGTAGGAAAATGGGTTTCCCTTTTGAAGCTGAAAGAATCTAGTAAATAGGCTCTTATTATTACTTTGGGAGATTGGTTAAATTGCTTCAGTATTGAAATTGGTTCACCTTTGCTATGATATGAAAGAGTTGGTCTCAATTTATTGATTTCATGTATTTAGTGGAATTTAGAGGTGTCATTTTTAGTTGATATGAACTCATTGCATGCTTAAATAAACGGGTTTTTCTTTTACGGTGAATTCCTTTATTTACATGAGCTAGTGCCTAGTGATTAGGCTAATGTGTGATCAATGAATTTTTGGATGTGTTTTTTTTATAAAGTAAGACGCCATATCCCTCTTTTCCATTCTCTCTGTTTGGGTAAGATATGGTGCATCCGTCTTTAATGGATATATGTTTAACATCAAGGCTGCTCTAAGACCGAGTTGAAGCTGATGTTCTTTGTTTTTTTTTTTCTTGGTTTTTAATAGCATACTTCTATTAGGTCTTCAAGAACTTTGAGAAATGGGTGGACTGCCGGCAGAAAATACTTCCTCTGAGACTGAGCCCAAGCCAACCGATTCGCCGAACGCCATCAACATCAACTTTAGAATTTCTGTAAGTTTTCTAATTTAGTTTTAGTTCTTACTTATTTTTTGTGTTAGTTGATACATATTTTTTTGTTGAAGATTGTGTTACAGAATGGAGGATCAATGGTTAAATGATAGTTTAGTTGTTTGCATTGAGAGATAAGTTTTTTCTTGTATTGACAATGAAACTATCATGACATGTTTTCGAAGTATGAAATCCCATCGTGGACAAATTTAGTATTTCTAACTTGTTTAGCACAAAGATTATAAATGAAAAGTTGTAGTTTGTGATTTATTTGTTTAATGATATTTTCGTCCATTTGTTTTTTGGAGCTTTTATATTGGGACCACCCTATGTTAAAATCCTGGATCCGCCACTGGTTACATCATTCCTTTTTTGTATAACGCTACAAAGGGTGGGTAACCCCGTGAAGGCCAAGGTTAAACACGATGCCCAGGGCTCCTTCTTCCAGCACCAAGTCCAACAATACAACTCTATCTTTGGCAATGCTCCACTCTGCCTTCTCCCTCATTTTCGTGTAAGAGCTTTGTTGATGCACAAAATCAGCGAAGACTTTGGTACAACAGAAAGTGTCAGGTTTTGTGACCTTCGCTTGGTTGCTTCGGTCACTAGTGAGGATAAGTACGTAAATGAATAGAGACAGAGAAGCAAACACAGGATGTACGTGGTTCACCCAGATTGGCTACGTCCACGGAGTAGAGGAGTTCTTATTAGTAGTGAAGGGCTTACACAAGTACAAAGGATCAAGCTCTCAATTTAGTGAGTTCTTGTGAATGATTTAACACAAATGGCATTAGGCAATATTGTGGGGGAATGACCCCTATTTATAGAAAAACTTGTAGCTTTGTCACATTGACATGTGTCATGTTATGATTGGTTCTTGATGTCGACACGTGCTGCGCTCTGATTGGCTTCTAATCTTGACACGTGTCGAGTAGTGATTGGCCTCCTGGTCGGAGGGGAACTCTTCTGGGTCCTTGACAGTATAGCGTTGGCCGGTGCTCGGTAGTTTCGGGATTGGTCAAGTATGGTACAAACAGTGCTCCCCTAAGTTCCCGAGTGAGGGAAACTCCTCGGTTGGGGACTTGCAAGATCCAATCCCTTGAGTAATTACGAAACTTCTAAGTACCGAAGTGTGGTCTGATCTTCATCTGCCCTTCTCTGGAAGTACCTTTCCTCCATCCGGGAATGGTGTATTTAGCTGATGTTGACGCACAAGGTAATGTATCAATTTCACTTGAAGCTTAGTTGTAGTTTCGGGCTTAGTCAAGTGTGATACAAACCCTATAGTAGGAGTCCCCCAAGTCGCCGAGCTAGGAGATCTGCCGAAAGAGGTGACAGACAAGGTAAGCAGTCAAACTTCCAAGTAAGCAACCCAGGATCAGAGGTTTGACTTCGGCTTCCGGTTGATTGTTCTCCTTCTCCTTGTCTCTCATTCAACTGCCAGGATAAGGAGAAGCAAATGGATAAGAGATGATATGAGATACTTTTGCTTTTGAAGAAGTAACTTTCCACAGGCTTATTCTTGAACTGTGCTGGAGGGTTTTCTGGTGCCCTTCAGAGTATAAGGCCGACTCAAAAATTTGAGGGTCAAAACAAGTCCATCAAATCTAGAGTACGTTCGACCTTGATGATATGGGATACTTTTGCTGTTGACGGAATAATGAATGTGGTATGGAAAGGTGTCGTGCTGTAGTGATCTGTTTCAGCTCACCGTTGAACCTTCTGCTTCAATCTTTTGCATGGCAGAAGTGGTGTGCAACCTTTGCATTTAAATGGTCCTTCAGAACATTCCTTCATAGTGACTCATCCACGCTTGGCAGCTTCAGTGTAAAGAGCCAATATCTGATCAACTGTCATGAGGTATTTGCCGGTGGAATTCGTGACCTTGACAGCAGTTGAGGATGAGTACTCGAGAGCAATGCTAAGTAAGCAACCAGGCAAAGGCTCCAGGCAGTCAGTTCCAAATTGGAGGTTTGATTTCAGGTTCCGACTGACTGCTCTCTTTCTCCTTGTCCTGCAGGTGTGGACAAGGACAAAGACAAAGATAGGGAGAAAGCATGATATGGGATACTCTTGCTTTCGACCCTAATGATATGAGATACTCTTGTTCTTGGTGTGGCTTATTTGCTGAGGTATTATCGGGGGGAAATAAAGCTGAGTATTTCGAGAGTTTATGTTGAGGGTGCCTTTTCGAATGCGAGAAAGGGTTGAGCATTTTTGCAGGTTTGCCTGTCCGTTGAGGAGGGAGGTCAATGTATATAGGGATTTCCCAATAACAAGTAGTAATGCTATTCTTTTACCCTTCTTGGTCACAGCAATGTAGTGGGAGTTGCCAGCTTCACGTGTTTTAATTTTGTCAGAGCACTTTGAAAAAGTGGTATGTGGTATCTGGAAAGCTGATATTACGTGTGAAGATTACAGACAAGCTTTATCTAAGGAAATCTGGCTCTCGAAGTTCTGAGAGTTGTGCCTCTTCGGTTTTCGAACAAGCAATCCCGTCGAGGATCTGACTCTCGAGATTCGGAAAGCGGTGCTACTCCGGTTTTTGAGAAAGTAATTATGTTGGGAGTTTTTTCTCGAATGTGAGTAAAGGTTGGACGTTCTTGCCAACCTGTCTTGCCGCAAAACACGGAGGTCGACACACATAGGGACTTTCCAGTTGTCAAGCAGTGGTGCTGTTCCTTTACCCTTATGGGTAATAGTAGGGTAGCTGGAACTTCGAAATTCTCGTGCCTAAACTTTGTCAGAGATCTTTGACAAAGTTATATGTGGTACCCGAGGAGTTGATGGTGCATATGGAGAGCGGTGATTGAACAGTAAGATTCACATGCTTTTTACTTCACCAGAAATCTTCGACAGATTGCCCGTAATTTCCGCAAAGCTGATTGTGCATGTGACAGGTGCTGACGAGGCTGAAAAAGCAGGTGCTTCTTCGATTTCTGAGATCGGCCCTCGTGGTCTCTGAGCAGCCCAGCTTTTGAGAAAGCAAACGCCTCTTCGATTTCTGAGATCGGCCCTCGTGGTCTCTGAGCAGCCCAGCTTTTGAGAAAGCAAACGCCTCTTTGATTTCTGAGATCGGCCCTCGTGGTCTCTGAGCAGCCCAGCTTTTGAGAAAGCAAACGCCTCTTCGATTTCTGAAGCTCCGTCGAGTGCAGATTTTTATAGAGGCTGGCATTAAGTTCCACAGCACACCTGAATCTCTACCAGTAGAAGCTCATTTCTTGCACTTCTAAGATCTTGATTTGTCTGACCTCTTCCTTCTTCAACACATTTGAAAATGTCTGGACCCTCCGACCGTCGTTTTGACCTGAACCTTGGAGAAGAGACAGCCACGCTTTCTCCAGACAACATATGGCGCCCATCCTTCATATCCCCTACTGGTCCTCTTACCGTTGGGGATTCTGTGATGAAGAATGATATGACCGCTGCAGTGGTGGCCAGGAACCTTCTCACTCCCAAAGATAACAGACTACTTTCCAAACGGTCTGATGAGTTGGCTGTTAAGGACTCTCTGGCTCTTAGTGTTCAGTGTGCAGGTTCTGTGTCTAATATGGCCCAACGCCTATTTGCTAGAACCCGCCAAGTTGAATCATTGGCTGCTGAAGTGATGAGTCTCAAACAGGAGATTAGAGGGCTCAAGCATGAGAATAAGCAGTTGCACCGGCTCGCCCATGACTATGCTACAAACATGAAGAGGAAGCTTGACCAGATGAAGGAATCTGATGGTAAGGTTTTACTTGATCATCAGCGGTTTGTGGGTTTGTTCCAAATGCATTTATTGCCTTCGTCCTCTGGGGCTGTACCTGGTAATGAAGCTTCAAATGATGAACCTCCAATGCCTCCTCCTTCTGGGGTTTTGTCAAGTACTGAGGCTCCGGATAACCACCCTCCGGTGCTTTCTCTTTCTGGAGCTCTACCGACTGCTGAGACTTCCCCTAAGCAACCTTTGTGAAGGCTCCCTTTTGTTTGTTTATTTTGACTCATGTATATGTACATATTTGTGGCTTATCGAAAATATTAATAAATAAGCTTTGCTTCATTTCAATATATTGTGTTAAATACACCAAAGCCTTCTTCATAAAGTTCTTTGAATTTTTGCTTTTGTTGAAACCTGTATTGTTGAAGCTTTGTGAGTGAAGCATGTAGTTTGAGGTAGTGTTCCCTTAATTTCCCGAGTGAGGAAAACTTCTCGGTTGGAGACTTGAAAAATCCAAGTCACTGAGTGGTTGTGAGACTGCCGAGTATTAAGGTGCAGTAGCATATGGTGGGAGTCCCCCAAGTCTTCAGGCGAAGAGAGTTGCCGAATGAGGTGTCTCGCTTGTTACTAATTTGTCAAAGTAACGAATCCTTGTTTCGATGTCACACATTCGCATATGCCTTATCTAAAAATATTTCCAACTTTTGTGTGTTTGATGCTGCATGCTATTGACTAGACAAGATCAAGTGCAATTAGTAGCTTTTCTCTCTTTTTCATCTTTTCTTTGGTGGAATTGCTTTTCGTTTCCACTAATCAGCCTGAATGGATGCAAGATAACACCATTCTCTATAGCTCAGATCGCAAAGTCGTCTTCATGAAAGTTGTTCCTTATCTTGTGAACTACAACATCTCCAAATTTGAGATCCATCGGAGTAGTACAACTCCAGAAATTCAGGTATGATGAGTAACTGTTCATCAATTTTCTGTTAACCCGTCAGACTTGTTGTGAGCTTCTAAACTCCATTTTTTCTTGTTCATCTCAACATACTTTCTTCATCGAAGTTGTTCCTCACCTTGTCAGCTACAACATATCCAAATTTGAGATCCATCGGAGCAGTACAAATCCAGAAATTCAGGTATGATGAGTGACTGTTCATCATTTTTCTGTCAACCTGTCAGACTTGTTGTGAGCTTCGAAACTCCATTTTCTCTTGTTCAGATCAACATACTTTCTTCATCGAAGTTGTTCCTTAACTTGTGAACTACAACATATCCAAATTTGAGGTCCCTCAGAGCAGTATAACTCCAGAAATCCAGGTATGATGAGTGACTGTTTATCATTTGTCTGTCAACCCGTCAGATTTGTTGTGAGCTTTGAAACTCTATTTTCTCTTGCTCAGATCAGCATGCTTTCTTCATTGAAGTTGTTCCTCAGCTTGTGAACTACAACATATCCAAATTTGAGATCCCTCGGAGCTGTATAACTCAAGAAATTTGGTACAACAAGCTTAAAAGGGAAAGATACTTTTTTTGGCTTATTAAAGTGGCGCACGGCTTTAGGTCTAGACGTGATTCGGTTTTGATTTGGTCAGCTAGCTTTGGGTTTTGGTTGTTTCCTATGTGTCTTACTTGGTTTGTAACAGAAAGGAAAAAATAAATTGTTCTCTCTCAGGTACCGTTTAGTACATGAGACGGGGCGTTCCATCCCACATTTGGTGCGCCTAAAACGGGTGGAACGTGTTGTTCCACGGGACAAGTTTTGGGTGAATTTTCGTTCCACCTCACCCCCCTGGAACGACTCGTTCCACTTCCATGGAACACAAAGTTATAACCTCTCCGTCTCCTTCTTCTTCCTCCTTGTTTCCATCCGAGGACATCTTTGCTCCCTTTCCATCTTGTCCCGTCCTATTTCGTCCCATTCCATTCCGTCTCGTCCCGTCTGCATACCAAATGATACCTATCTTCCTACGTGCAGTTAAAATTATGGGCTTAGATTTTGGTGCTCCCAAGTAACCCAAAATCTTCCACAACCGTAATTCTACTTAGGCCAATGAACTTCCTTAATCATTCACACCATGTCCCATTCGACAAAACCCGTTACGTGGCTTGTACTCATTTAAGTGTATCATGTGCTTGGTGTGACTCAAATTAAAATGTTGATGTATGAATACTATACTACGGCTTGACACGATATATATGCGTAAGTTGCATGAATTTGGTGTGATTTTACAAACGTTCAATTTATAAAATATTATTTTATTAGCATGACATGATTGTAAATTTGCATACCCATCGTTTCAAACTTTATGCATGAATTTAAGCTTGGTTTGTGATGTACATGCAACAATTATGCTTTGGGCTTGTTGATGAAATTTCTAGAATCTAACATTAGCCCTCTTGATTATCTAGGCCATGCAAAAACGAAATGGTTTGAATAATTAATCAAGCCTAAAACACCAAAAGTATGTGCATGGACTCAGCTTTTTTATCGCCACTAGCTTTGTAGTTATAGCTTTTCATCACTTAATTTAGTTATTGTTTGCTCAACCGTCTCGCTCAGACATATTTCTTATTCACGTGCTTGTTATTCAAATGATTTATGACATGTATTTTGATTTGCATAAAGTGAGTTGAACTCTCACACTATTACAATTTCATTTCTTCTATGTTTGGTCATCATAAAATCCTTGGCATTACAAGATCAGGTTCTAGTAATCTTGCGATATATATATATATATATATATATATATATATATATATATATATGTCTCAAATGTCGTTGCTATCTCAGGACGATCCTTTTACTATTTCTAGTACAACCAACTACTATCCGGAGCTCTCAGGTTACTGTGGTTGTGCCTTGCATATGTCTAGTGATTGTAATCAGTGTCTTTGGATCATAGATGCAAGTGCTACGGACTATATGACTTATGGCCACAACGATCTTGTTTGTGACACCATCTCACTAAGACATAATAGTATCACTAGTGACAATGGTGTACCCTCTATCACTAGCGTTAACACTGTGCCTCTTACTTCTACTCTCTCTTTACCCAATATGTTTACTAGTTCCATCATTAAAACATAAATTGATGTCTCACAATCAAGTTACTGAACAATTGAATTGTTGTGTACTAATGAATCCTAAGTTTTGTCTTATCCAGAATATTCTCACGAAGGACATAATTGGTCGTGGTACTAAAAAAAGGTTCTATATTTCATTAATGATGTTAGTACGGCTCATGTCAACTTGGTTCAAAGGGCAGCTGATCACAAGAAAAGACAAGTGTGGTTGTGGCATCGTCATTTGGGTCATTCGTTTTTCAGTTTTTGCAACATGTGTTACTCAATTTATTTGTTGGGTATTCTTCTTTTGATTTTAAGTGTCATACTTGCATTCTAGCCAAGAGTCATCGTGTTCCTTATCTGTTAAGTTGTAATAAGAGTACTATTTCTTTTGGATTAATACATTCTGATGTTTGGGGGGCCATCTCCAATTTATACTTCTGAAATCTGGTGGTTTGTAACATTTGTGAATGATTGTACACAGATTACATGGCTCTATCTTCTACAAAATAAAAGTGAGTTTTTTTTTTCGACTTTCAAGACTTTTCACACCATGATTTTGACTCAGTTTTCTACTAAGCTTCATACATTACGTTCTGACAATGGTGGGGAATATGTCAATCATAATTTTACCTAGTACTTCACTACTTATGGAATCCTTCATGAAATTATTTGTCCTTAGACCCTCGACAAAATGAAGTGGCTGAGAGCAAATATTGACATATCTTGGAAACTGCTCGGGCCTTGTTACTTGGTGCCAATGTTCCATGCTCCCCTTGGGAGGTTGCAATTCATATTGCTGTCTAACTCATAAACAGAATGCCTTCTAAAGTCGGATTTTCAGACACCATTATAGGCTTTCTCTTGGTTTGGGCCTCTATCATTTATCTTAATTATGCCACCTCATGTGTTTGGGTGTGTCGCGTTTGTCCATCTTCATATAAACCAATGCACCAAACTTGACCTTTGTGTCATTCGTTGTGTTTTTATGGGGTATGAGGCACATAAAAAATGTACCATTGCTATTATCCTCTCACCCGACGAACGTATATCATTATGGATATGACTTTTTTGGAGTCCGAGATATAATATTCTTCATCTTCATTCACCTCTCATTTTTAGGGGGAGAGAACAAGTGAAAATGAGAACTGGCCATCACAGCTAGCAACAACCATTACACTGCCAGTCTGCCAGTACCACCCACACTACTGCCGGCACCCCCCACGACACTGCCAGCAGCAGCACCGAGCACAGAAGCTGCACCACTATCAGAAGTAGCAGCTCAACAACTAGAAACGATTGCAAACAGTGCAGTCCCTATTGTGAATCAAAATGTCGAAGCTTCGCCCCCTATTCATCTCCAAATATAATACCAATAGATTACCATACTCTTAAGAATATTCCTGTTGTAAATCTCACTTCCCTTATTAATGTATTGGACAATTCAAGGTATCACTTACCTTGCAGGAAAAACCGAGGAAAACCACTTAAATGATACTCGCCGGGTGAAAGAAAAAGGTCCAAATATATCACTACCAACTATTTGTCATCACATAAATTATCATAACCAAGTAAAGCTTTCCTACAACAAAGATTGTGTTTCAAGCTCATTGAAAGAAGCAATATCTGATGCTAGGTGGGCTAAAGCAATGGAAGAAGAGATGAGTGCACTTCAAAAGAACCAAACGTGGGATTTAGTTATATTACCTAGAGAAAAAAAAAGAGTAAGGTGCAAATAGGTGTATACAATCATGTACAAAGCCATGATTGGTCGCTAAGAATTATACTCAAACCTATGGCATTGACTATACAGAGACATTTACTGCAGTAACAAAGATCAATACAGTAAGGGTATTGCTCTCATTGGCGGCAAATCCAGATTGGCCTTACAACAATTTGATGTGAAGAACGTCTTCCTACATGGGAATCTTAAAGAGGAATTGTTTGTGGATATTCCACCAAGGTACATCACTCTCACAATCAGGAGTAGTATGTAAATTGAACAAGGCCTTATATAGTCTGAAGCAATCACGTTGGGCATGGTTTGGGAGATTTCAAATGGCCATGAGAAAATATGGGTTCAAGCAGAGCAACTTCAACTATGCGCTTTTTGTAAAACATTGGATGGGTAAGTTAACGACACTCATTATCTACGTGGATGATATGATTGTCACCGGGGATGATAAGGAAGAAATCTTGAAGTTGAAGGACTATTTGGCAACCAAGTTCGAAATGAAAGATCTTGGTGGGCTTAAGTTTTTTTTTTTTTGTATAGAAGTGGCTCGATCGAAAAAAGGCATATTTCTATCTCCAAGGAAATATGTTCTAGAATTATTGACAAAAACAGGGATGCTCAATTTTAAACTTGTTAATATCCTATCATCCAAAACCATCATCTTGCCATGTATCCTGATCAAACTCCAACAAAAAAAAAATCGTTATTAGAGGTTGGTTGGATGACTAATCTACTTATCCCGTAACAGACCAGACATCACTTATGCAGTAAGTGTTGTCAGTTGGTGTATGCATGCTCCAATTAAGATCCACACTTCACCCACAAAAGCTTCATCAATGGAGGACAACAACAAATTCTCAAAAGCTTCACACTATCTTGATCAAGATAGTGTGAAGCAAAATCAATTCATGGTACCCAACAAAAGCTTCAACTCCAAAGCTTCACCTACAAAGCTTTAACTCCAAAGCTTCACCCACAAAAGCTTCATCAATGGAGGACAACAACAAATTCTCAAAAGCTTTACACTATCTTGATCAAGATAGTGTGAAGCAAAATCAATTCATGCTACCCAACAAAAGCTTCACCAACAAAAGCTTCAACTCCAAAGCTTCACCTACAAAGCTTCACCTACAAAGCTTCAACTCCAAAGCTTCACCAACAAAAGCTTCATCAATGGAGGACAACAATAAATTCTCAAAAGCTTCACACTATCTTGATTAAGATAGTGTGAAGCAAAATCAAGTCATGGTACCCAACAAAAGCTTCAACTCCAATGCTTCACCTACAAAGCTTCAACTCCAAAGCTTCAACACAAAAGCTTCACCCACAAAAGCTTCACCCACAAAAGCTTGACCTACAAAAGCTTCACCCACAAAAGCTTCACCTACAAAAGCTTAACCCACAAAAGCTTCACCCACAAAAGCTTGACCCACAAAAGCTTGACCCACAAAAGCTTCACCTACAAAGCTTCAACACAAAAGCTTCACCTATAAAAGCTTCACACTATCTTGATCAAGATAGTGTGAAGTAAAATCAATTCATGGTGCCCAACAAAGCTTCATCTACAAAGCTTCAACACCAAAACTTCATCTACAAAGCTTAAAATATATATATATATATATATATATATATATTTTCGAAATTTCAAAAATTCAAAAATTCAGAAATTCGAAAAGAAAAAAAATCGAAAAAAAAAATTTCGAAAAAAAAAAAATTTGCCTAGAATCTTCTTTGGGCCTAACAACTTTCATAACAAATATTTATGAAGAACGAGTTTTGGGCTACCACTTAGAAAGGAAATGCCTCATTCGTCAACTCCCTCGACCGGAGACTTGGGGGACTCCTACCATATGCTACTGCACCTCGATACTCGGAAGTCTCACGACCACTCAGTGACTTGAATTTTTCAAGTCTCCAAACGATAAGTTTTCCTCACTCGGGAAATTAAGGGAGCACTACCTCAACCTACATGCTTCACTCACAAAGCTTCAACATACAAGCTTCAACAAAAGGAAAAATTCAAAGAACTTAGTGAAGAAGGCCTTGGTGTATTTAACACAATACGTTGAAATGAAGCAAAGCTTGTTTATTGATATCTCCGATAAGTTACAAATATGTACATATACATGAATCAAAATAAACAAACAAGAGGGAGCCTTCACAAAGGTTGTTCAGGAGAAGTCTCAGCAGTCGGCAGAGCCCCAGAAAGAGGAGGCACCAGAGGGTGATTATTCGGAGCCTCAGTACTAAGTAGAACCCTAGAAGACGAAGGCAATAAATGCATTTGGAACAAACCCACAAACCTCTGATGATTAAGTAAAATCTGACCATCAGATTCCTGCAGCTGGTCGAGCTTCCTCTTCATGTTTGTAGCATAGTCATGTGCAAGCTTGTACAACTGTTTATTCTCATGCTTGAGCCATCTGATCTCCTGTTTGAGACTTATCACTTCAGCCGCCAATGATTCAACTTGGCGGGTTCGAGCAAATACGCGTTGGGCCATATTAGACACAGAACCTGTACACTGAACACTGAGAGCCAGAATCCTTAACAGCCAAGTCATTAAACCGTTTGGAAAATAGTCTGTTATCTTTGGGAGTGAGAAAGTTACTGGCCACCACCGCAGCGGTCATATCATTCTTCATCACAGAGTCCCCAACGGTAAGAGGACCAGTATGGGATAAGAAGGGTGGGCACCATATGTTGTCTTGAGAAGGCATGGCTGCCTCATCACCAAAGTTTAAGTCAAAACGACGGTCGGATGGGCCAAACATTCTCATAAATGATGAAGGAGAAATGATGTGCAATAAATCTCTGAAGTAAGGGGAAAATTCCTACAAGCAATAACTCTCTGAATGTACTCCTTGCACATAATTGGTGTCCTTATAAAAGAAAGGGCAATAGGGCCGTTGATTCAAAAATCGAAGAGGCACCACTCTTCGGATTTCGAAGAGGCACCACTTTCCACATGCAACATCAGCTTTTCGGGTACCACAGATAACTTTGCCAAAGATCTTTGACAAAGTTTAGACACATAAATTTTAAAGGTCCAGCTACTCTACTATTACCCACAAGGGTAAAGGAACAACACCACTGCTTGATAACTAGAAAGTCCCAATCTGTGTCAACCTCTGTGCTCCGTGGCAAGGCAGACTGGCAAAAATGCCCAACCTTTACTCACATTCGAGAAAACACTCTCAACAAGATTGCTTGCTCAAAAATTGAAGATGAACCACTCTCCGAATCTCGAGAGCCAGACTCTTAACAGGATTACTTTATCAAAAATTGAAGAGACACTGCTCTCCGAATCTCAAGAGTCAGACTCCCAACAGGATTGCTTTCTCAAAAATCGAAGAGGCACCGTTCTCTGAATCTCGAGAGCCAGATCCTCGATAGGATTGCTTGTTCGAAAACCGAAGAGGCACCGCTCTCTGAACTTCGAGAGCCAGATTTCCTTGGATAAAGCTTGTCTGCAATCTTCACACGCAACATCAGATTTCCAGATACCATAGACCAATTTTTCAAAGCGCTCTAACAAAGTTAAAACATGTGAAGCTTGCAGCTCCCACTACATTGCTATGACCAAGAAGGGTAAAGGAATAGCATTATTACTTGTTCAAAAATCGAAGAGACACACCGCCCTCCGAATCTCGAGAGCCAGACTCCTAACATGATTGCTTTCTCAAAAATCGAAGAGGCACCGCTCTCCGAATCTCAAGAGCCAGACTCTCAACAGGATTGCTTTCTCAAAAATTGAAAAGGCACCATTCTCCGAATCTCGAGAGCCAGATCCCCGACAGGATTGCTTGTTCGAAAACCGAAAAGGCATCACTATTCGAAGTTTGAGAGCTAGATTTCCTTGGATAAAGCTTGTCTGCAATCTTCACACGCAACATCAGCTTTCCAAATACCACATAACACGTGAAGCTTGCAGCTCCCACTACATTGCTACGACCAAGAAGGGTAATGGAATATCATTACTACTTGTTGTTAGGGAGACTCGTATATATGTCGACCTCCATCCTCCACGAACAGGTAAACTTGCAAAAATGCTCAACCCTTCCTCATATCTGAAAGGGCACTCCCAACGAAGCCTCTCGAAATACTCAGCTTTCTTCCCCCCCCCAATAATACCTATGCAAACCAGCCACACCAGAGCAAGAGTATCTCATATCATCAGGGTCAAAAGCAAGAGTATCCCATATCATGCTTTTTCCCTGTCTTTTCCTTTGCCCTTGTTCTTACCTGCAAGACAAGGAAAAAGAGAGTAATCAGTCAGCACTTGGAATCAAGCTTCTAGTCAGGAACTGACTGCCTGGAACCCCTTGCCTGATTACTTACCTGGCATTGCTCTCGAGTACTCATCTTCAACATTTTATGCTTCTAGAAAAGATACCACATCTGCCTGAGGAACAGATATGGCAAGTGAAAAGGATACAAGGAAGCATGTGGAGACAAGCGCAACAGAACATGTGCCGATTCATCTATTACTTTGTCAATAGCAAAAGTATCCCATATCATCAAGGTTGAATGCACTCTTGATTTGATGGACTTGTTTTGATCCTCAAATTCTTGAGTCGGCCTTATACTCTCGAGGAAACCAGAAAACCCTCCAGCCCAGTTCAAGAATAAGCCTGTGGAAAGTTGCTTCTTCAAAAGTAAAAATATCTCATATCATCTCTTCTCCATTTGCTTCTCCTTATCCTTGTTGTTGTTTACGACACAATGAGAAGGAGAACAATCAATCGGAAGCCGAAGTCGAACCTCCGAACCAGGTTGCTTGCTTGGAAGTCTGATTGCTTACCTTGTCTGTTACCTCTTTTGGAAAATCTCCTAGCTCGGCAACTTGGGGAACTCCTACTATAGGGTTTTGTATCGCACTTGACCAAGCCCGAAACTACAAGTAAGCTTCAAGTGAAATTGATACATTACCTTGTGCATCTTCATCGGTTAAAGATACCACCCCTGGATGGAGGAAAAGTACTTTTAGAAAAGATGCCACATCTACGTATGAGGTAGATAAGGTAAGTGAAAATGATACCACACTTCGGTACTTAGAAGTTTCATGATTACTCAATGGCTTGGATCTTGCAAGTCCCCAACCGAGGAACTTCCCTCACTCAGGAACTTAGGGGAGCACTGTTTGTACCATACTTGACCAATCCTGAAACTACTGAGCACTGGTCAACGTTATACCGTCAAGGACCTAAAAGAGTTTCCTTCCTACCAGGAGGCCAATCACAACGCGACACGTGTCGACATCAGGAGCCAATCATAGCGTGACACGTGTCAACATCAGAAGCCAATCACAACACAACATGTGTCAATGTCAGAATGAAACTAGAAACTCTCTTCTATAAATAGAGATCATTCTCTCACAATATTTCCTAATGTCATTTGTACTAAATCATTCACTTGTACTCACTAAAGGAGAGCTTGAACCTATGTACTTGTGTAAACCCTTCACAATTAATGAGAACTCTTATACTCCGTGGACGTAGCCAATCTGGGTGAACCATGTACATCTTGTGTTTGCTTCCCTGTCTCTATCAATTTACATACTTATCCACACTAGTGACCGGAGCAATCTAGTAAAGATCACAAACTTAACACTTTCTGTTGTACCAAAGTCCTCACTGATTTTGTGCATTAACAATTTCCATTTAATATTAGGGGGTGGAGCTGGCAAGAAAGAACGAAGTATAGGATGCTCCAGTTGATCAGGGAATCCAGTGGAAAAGGCAGGCCTACCAAGCCAGACAAGCTTATTCCTTATAGGCCCACACCATTGGCCAGTAAGGGAGGAGATGCCAGGTGGAGAAAACCTGAGCCAAGAAAAGAGACGTTCTTGGGCAATAATCGTAGCCCAAAATGGGAACCTCCTTATACTCTTCCTGATAATACAGCTTACCAACAGCTCATGGATGAGTTAGCCAAGTTGAGGAGGATGGTGGCCCGGAATGCTCAGCCACAAGCTCGCCCGCTATTGAGGATCACTTATGATAAGCCTTATCTTGAGCACATTGATGAGCAGAACCCTTTTTCAGTCAACTTCAAGATGTCTGCATTCCCAACATTCAGCGGAGAGGATGATAATGTGTCTTCCAGAGATCACATTTTCAAGTTCTCTAATCATTGTGTAGCATTTGAAGACAATCCCAACTACAAGTTAAGATTATTTGGGAACTTCTTGGTGGGCTTAGCATCATAGTGGTATTCTTTGTTACCCCCTAATTCCATTGCTAACTAGGGAAAAATGGAGATGGCCTTCCATGAGCAGTTTTACAGGGTCGAGCCTGAAATGTCTATCAATGATCTTGTGGAGGTGAAGCAGTACAAACATGAGTCTACATAAGACTTCATGATAAGGTTCAGGAGGACGAGGATGAGGTGCCAGTTCCCTATAATCATGCACAACTCATATTTATTGCTCAGAAGGTGTTGAGATTACCTTTGAGAAAGAAGTTTTATGACGTGCAGTTTAATGAACTGCAGGAGTTGGTAATTGCGGCCACCAAGTATGAGAAACTGTTACTGGAGGAGCAATAAGTAAAACATGAAGGATTTATTTTGAAAAACATGTTCATTTGAGCAACATCATATAGCATGCAATTAACAATTAAAGGCGGAATCATGCTTGCATGCACTCAAAAACAAAACATTACCATGAAATTCAAAGCCTAGTAGATTGGTGAACCAATAATCAACTCAAAACAATGTGAGTTGAAATTATTACCTTTGTAGATTCCTCTTTGCATAAGCAAAGGCTAATCACCCAAAGAGATAGGGCCTTCATTCCTTGCTTCTTAGATCCATGGATTTGGATAGAAAATAGGTTTCTCCAAGTTCCCAAAATAGGGAACCTCTAAGTCTCTTCACCAAGGTTTGATTGTAGAAGAAATGAGTGACCTTGGAGTAGTAGGATTGCTAGATGTACCCTCCAAGGTGTTGGCCTCTTTAGAGAGAAAATGGAGAGACAATTCTCACCCATTTTCACCCAAAAATAAACCCTTAATCACCTTATGAATATTTAGTTATAAAGTCATTTATATAGTCACTTCTTTAAGTAACCTAAACAACCAAGACCCTAATTCATCTAATATGGCCGGCCATTTAGGGATGTTTGGGCTTTTGGGCTTTAATGAATCTTTATTCATTAAATTGTCATACAACTTAAGTTAATGGGCTTGACGTTCGAAGCCCATTGGGCCTTAAGGTCCAAAACTATCCCGAAGTCTTTAACGAACTTATTCGTTTGATTAATTAACATATTAATTAATCCTTGCCATAATTAAATGATTAAACCATTTAATCATTCTTACTCATTTCCGTTTAATCTCCAATCTCTACCTTTTACGGTGTGCGATCCATTAGGTTCCTTTTAGCGAGGTAGTGGGCGATTAAAACCATTTTACATCGATTGTGAATTGAAACTATTTTCAATTCTCCCTTTAGTGATTACACACGTTTAAGGCTTCCACAAACCATGAGTGACACCTAGCAGCATATCATGGTTACCCAAGCTAATCAGAAGAGGTGGAGAACCTATTCAGTTCGGGATTACAAATGCAATACGGTCCTTCTCTAATCTAATACTCTTGACCACATTGTTTGGTATGATAGTTTATTTACTCATGTCTACTATCCAATGTGAATCGTTTGCTTATATGATTTCCTTGAATGTGATTTGGAACGCATTCCCTAATCTCATTCATACTCTGGCCAGAGATTCCAAATCATATCATAGAGTATTCTCCCTCAACTGTTTGAAGGTTAGAGATCCCTTGTTGCGCATTCACTTGTCTCCATAGCTAAGTGGCTTAACCCCAACGATGCCGTGGACACCCCGAGGGGGTGACTTTGACATAATCAAAGATCAAGGACTTAACCACAAGACAGCTGTGATGCCTCAGGTCAAAGGACTACTTTGCATTATCCCAACCATGAGTTCTTATGTGACATGGAATATGAGAACTCTTCGTTGATCACGTTCAGTGTACTCATTCTCTATTGAGCACCTACGTACTTGTCTTGATGTCACACACATCAATGACTCGAGACTAATCACTCTCCCTGAGAGAAGGCATAGTACGTACCGATCTTTACGGACTGTCAATGCCCAATTGACAATCCTATGATCAAGAACATTTAGGATGTGTCTACGAAAGAATGGTCTCATGAATCTAACTTCATTAGATTACATTCTCCCAATCACATATTCCTTGGACTTTATCGTTTAAGCATATAACATTTATATGAGACGGCTCAAACAATAATGTATGCCCTTTATATGTAAAACTAGATTAGTTTAACATGTGAAATGTCCGTAAGGTATCATCACATGATTGGCTTTAGGGCACATTTCCAACAATCTCCCACTTGCACTAGAGCCAATCAGCTTGGTCATCTTGATGATACCTCTTCTGTAGTCATTTCATAAATGGCTGAATAGTAGGCCTAGGCAGTGGATATCTATATGTGTTATCCACAGAAGCAACCTTGAGAATAACGACGTCACCATTATACATGATTCTTAATCATGTGGTTCAGTCTCTCATTTGTGTTCGGATCTTGATGAGACCTTGATTCCCAGGCTTGAGCTATCGCCCCATTAGTGTCATACACTTTCTGGTTGGAATCGAATAGAGAGTTCATAAATGAACTTTCCCATCCAAACAACATTGTTGTAAACTTCTATATGGCAATATATCTTGCATTCATAATGGAATACACTAAAGTCATTACTTTAATGTTTCCATCCAAATATCTCTTTAGTCATAATAAAGAGATATTTGTTTATCTCTTCATTCATAATGAAGAAACATCCAATGATGGATTAGATTCATAATCTAATACATTTACGCTTCCATTACGTTACTCTAATTCTTCCTCATTCTTTGAGGAATCTATCCTTTAGTATTTCTTAAATACTTAAGGACTCACTTGACAGTTGCCACGGTTCTGATCCTGGGCTTGCACTGATATCGTCTTGTACCGTTCTAGGTACAACTCATATCAATGTTTTTCATACAATATGAAATACATAAATCACCTTTCTGCTTATGCATAAAGGATTCAATTTACGCATTATTTCTATGGGAGTCAAAGGGTACGTTCCCTTTGAGAAGGGCAACTTGCTAGTCTCACTAGAATCGTCCTTCTTATTGAAGTTTATCATCATATGAGAAACTTCCTAGCATCCATTGTCTATTATTAGGGATTGATATAATCCAATTATATCATGAAATATATCATTATAGATTTCCATCCCATGTATATTGACTATATCTCCCATATACATTCTATCTTCATATAATGTATTAAAGTCATAACTTTAACGAAGAAGTATTCTTTTCATTTCCAAAATTAATATATCATATATACTTAAATTTTAGGAACATGATTAACTCCCACTAATCTTTTGTAAAACTCGTAAACAAAAGATTCATTTACATCTTGATGAGAAATCAAACGATTTGATCCTTTTTTCTCATAAAATGCAAATAGCTCCCACTAACTTGCTAAGATCCATGATGGATGGATCTCTACAACTTACATGTCTTGTGATTTATAGTTTTGGACATATATTATCAAGACTATCTTAATAATGGTTTCGGAAACCCATATTATGTCAAAACATTGAATCACCATTTTAGTTGTAGCTAGCAATCTTCGAATTAATTGAAACCAAGCCTATCTCAAAGATGGTTTCTTCAAAGTCAACCATTCTCTTTGATTGTAGTTACCTTAAGCTACCAATTAGCTATGAAGGTTTCATTATTTCGAGTCAAATGGTACTTTACCATTTCCTTGAGTATATATCGTATATGCACTCAATGTAGTCATAAGGATTTTCATTCTTATCGACTACCTTGGAGCTTGTGGTATAGGAACTAGGTTGTTATATTTGTTGATTACTATCTTGTCTCTCAAAGAACCCATTCTTTGAGTTCTATCTCTCGTTCATTTGCTTTTAGGCAAATCACATTGTATGATTACAATGAACTACCCAACAAAACAACATTTGTTAGTTGGTTTATAGAAGCGATATCCAAAAGTTATTTTAAGGATATCCTACAAGATTGTTATCAAACAAATATTGCTTATTAGCACACAACCCCAAATCTTTAACATGCTTAAGATTTGTCTTTCTTTTCCAACTACATCTTATGGAGTCATGAAAATATTGGAAGATCTTCTCATTGACAATCATATTGTTTTAGAAGTATATATCCTATATATGGGTGATAGATAACATTTAACGAACTAAATCTTATTCAAGTTCGTTCTTCTCCTAATGGAGAAATACATTATTTTATGATGCTATTTTCCTTGATATCTTTCAAGGAAACTTATCTAAAGTGTTACCTTTCCTTGGATCAAATCTAAGGAGGTAAATACTTTAGATGTCTTACTCATCAACTTACATTACTTGAATTCTTTGAAACATTTTACAAAGTATTCAGACTTGTGTTTATTTAAAATAAACTATAGTCCAACCGAGAGTGATCTTCGGTGAATGTTATTCAACATGAGTAATATTATGTTTGTGGACAAGTGCCACTAACATCTAAGTGAATTAACCTCAACAACTTTGTGATTCTTTCTTCTTTCCAAAAGAATAAAGATTCGAACATTTCGCCTCTATACAATTTTAACAAGAAGGTATTGGATCCGGATCTAACGATCCAAAGCATCCTTGTTTCACCAACTCGTAACTTATGTTTTTAGAGGTATCACAATTTAGTTGGGATTAGTCACTACCTTGCAACCTTTTGGGTTTTAAGCATCATTATATTCTAAACAGTTAACACTACCATATCATCTCTACTATAGAGACAATCAATTAGATTACTATAATCCAATTTCTTTGGTAGTTCATATGAGGAAGTAAGTACTATCTGCTTTCGCAGAGATCTATATCTTATTCACGTTCCGTATGTGAAGCACATTTTCTTCTCTCATATATCTTCTACTTCTTATTAGTCACACTTTTACAACGATTTGTAAAACATAGTTACTAATATGGAATCATACATTCAAGTAGAAGAACCAACTGTTTTGAACTTTTCAAGAACAATTTACAACACCTTCGAAAGGTGTGTCCTTGACACTTGCAAGACATTTCTTGCAAATACCCCTTCCAATGTCCATCCTTTCATAAAGAAAGTTTGTTCCCTTGGAGTTATTTATCTTCTTTATTTGACTTTCACCTTTGACTATATTAGTCATGGTCCCTAAACTCCCACTATCTCTCTTGAAACCTTTTTCAATTGTGTTATACACATCAAACAATTTGGAGAGTATGTGGTTATTGTTCACTACATAGTTTACCATAAACTTAGTGAACCATTAGGATAGGGAAACAAAGGTGAAGTCCTTGCCTAGTTTCCGTCTCGTTAAGTGGTTTAACACTTCAACACTCAATGATTCAAAATCATCATTAGTCCATGTTAATGGACTATTTTTGTCAACCAACCATTATGTTCTAAACATAATTACAAACTTTCAAGAGTTGTACAAGGCAAATCTCATTTCTTCATACAACAATTTGTAAGTGAAGAATCATGGCACATAAAGTGTCCATGCCCTTGTGCTTACTTCTCAAGTTCTTTGTTCAATTAACAAAGAAATAAGCACTAAGTGTTTGTATTGACTAAGGGTTGTTCAAAGCAACTCTTATTTCTTCATACAACAATTTGTAATTGAAGAATTATGACATTAAAAGTGTTGTCCTCTCTATGATAGACCTTTTATAACATATTCTTCTAATGATACATTATCAATAGGAAGATTGTGAGGATGAGACTACTTAGGTACTTTTACAAGCCATTAAAGACAATCTATGGTTTTGTAGTACCAAGTCCGTAAACTAAACGTTCGGCTTTTATTTGTCAAGTGTTGGATAGCGTTTGCAAATATATTGGTAAACAAATACATAACGAATATAAATTGATTGAATTTAAGCCATTTGATTCGGGTCTTTAAATCAAAATAGCACCACCCACTATTTTTGGCAAATTCCATATCCCTCATTGGAATTCGAGAGTTTTGGATGAAACTCTTAGTAGGTTATGGGAGGCTCACTATTACCAAGCCCACCTCAGAATTATATCATGTTGGCTAGCGTTAATAATAATGAGAGAGTACGCTTACTCATTTGCAACAACCTCTTGCAAGTACCCATCTAGTTTGGCCTCTAGAAAATGATGCCTCAGAATTATATCATGTTGGCGTCATTGTACTTAGTTAAGTCATTCCCACCATGCCTAGTTCGTGTAGGTGTTCAAGCATAGCCTCAGAATTATATCATGTTGGCTAAACTCGTTACCTACCTCACTTCATCATGTATGTATATAGAACTCCTCCTGAGTGTAAGCACGCACTTTGTACTCCCCCATTATAGGGTGAAGCCGGTGTACGAGTCACAAACGATCGGAGCCTACCACGGTGGAAGGCCACGAAAGAGTGTTCTAAGCACTCTCCGCTTATCAACTTAATATTGGTTTGGTTGAGGGTTTTAGGTCTCATCACATATCAATATACATTTTAATCTCTATTAAAACAATTTGGTCCTATTACAACTATTGGTCCATATGATTGTTTTAGTTGTACATAATACTCCCACTATGCTTTTAAAAACGGTTTTTAAAGCAAGAGTATATGTTACTACTAACATAAGGTTTGCATTCATTTGATGGACTATATAGTTGCCTTAGGGCCTTAGGATGACTATGAACCTTTGTTTAGATTCAACACGAGCCTTGTGTTGAATCTCGGTCTAGGGATGGAGATTGATTTTAGTTACGCGTTTAATCACATTAAGGCGTGTTGTCTTAGGGGCGTTGGACCTAATTACTTCATTTTCATGCATATCATATAAAGCAAGAAAGAAATACTTCAAAGTAAAGGATGAGCTTATGCTCATTACAACATTTGCATAAAACAAATTACCTTAAAGTAAAGAAGGACTTATGCCCTTTTACAACATTTGATCAAATCAAATTACAACCAAAATCTAATCTACACATTCCCATGGTTCAAACAAATTTGAAACGCCTTTCACATATCTCAATTATATTAGGCTTAGGTTCATAATCATCCTTTAATTAATTAACGCTTTAACTAATTAATTGAATGCAACATTTTCATTTGGTTTTTGTATCCATAAAATTGATTTAAGTGGAGCTAAACAAAATGAAAATCCAATTCTCATTTAAAGAGACAAAACAATTTTGTTCTCATCCTATTTGGGCCATCATGCAATAACCACAACTTTTTGGGCCATATTGCGAAAACATAAACTTTTGGAGTCACTTTGTAAAAACACAAAAGTCACTACTTCATGTAAATACAACTAGAACCCAAAATTTAAATAAATTCAAAAACTTCATTAAAGGAGCAAAACAATTTGTCCTTTAGCGTTTTTAGGCCTTAACGTCAAAACGTAAACTTTCGGGTCAAAGTACAAATACACAAAAGTATCAAAACTTTATGTAATTGCATAAAAGCCCCAAAATTACCCTATTTTATTAGGGTGGCCGGTTTTTAGGGATAAAAATGAGTGGTGGGTGTTTTGATTTATTAGTTTTGTCAAAAACAATCAAGTAGTGCTTTCACCTTTCATAAAAATAATATATGTTTTGATGATTGATGTTTCCATCATCATTCATACAAATATTTAACACTTTAAATACTTTCATAAAATTAATATATGTTTTGATGATTGATGTTTCCATCATCATTTATACAAATATTTAACACTTTAAATACATGATAAATCATTTGAAAAACATATATCATAAACTTTATGAAATAAATCAAAACTTTGAATCAAAACACAAACCTTTATGTTCTTGGCAAGAACATCAAGAACATATGAAGAACATCCATGAAAACCCATAAGAGCTCCATGAATGTTTTCATGCAATAAAACTCAAATTTTTATCATTCAAAATGAGGCTAACATCCTAGGGTACTTAGGGGTTCCAAAAGTCACCTTAAAACCATTTTAACAAGACAAACATGAACCCAAAAAATCACCCTTTGGATTTGGCCGAAAATCCCTAAAATCATGGCACCGAATTTTAGCTCCAATATTGATCCTCATATGAACTACATCTACAACATTTGAGATGGCAAATTTTCAAACAAAATTTACATTCAAAGAAGCAAGAATAAAGCTTGTAACAATTACAACTTTTAAATCATAAACTTATGAACTACAAAACCCAAAAGGATTCACCAACTACTAGACCTAGGCTCTGATACCAATTGAAGGATTTATTTTGAAAAACATGTTCATTTGAGCAACATCATATAGCATGCAATTAACAATTAAAGGCGGAATCATGCTTGCATGCACTCAAAAACAAAACATTACCATGAAATTCAAAGCCTAGTAGATTGGTGAACCAATAATCAACTCAAAACAAAGTGAGTTGAAATTATTACCTTTGTAGATTCCTCTTTGCATAAGCAAAGGCTAATCACCCAAAGAGATAGGGCCTTCATTCCTTGCTTCTTAGATCCATGGATTTGGATAGAAAATAGGTTTCTCCAAGTTCCCAAAATAGGGAACCTCTAAGTCTCTTCACCAAGGTTTGATTGTAGAAGAAATGAGTGACCTTGGAGTAGTAGGATTGCTAGATGTACCCTCCAAGGTGTTGGCCTCTTTAGAGAGAAAATGGAGAGACAATTCTCACCCATTTTCACCCAAAAATAAACCCTTAATCACCTTATGAATATTTAGTTATAAAGTCATTTATATAGTCACTTCTTTAAGTAACCTAAACAACCAAGACCCTAATTCATCTAATATGGCCGGCCATTTAGGGATGTTTGGGCTTTTGGGCTTTAATGAATCTTTATTCATTAAATTGTCATACAACTTAAGTTAATGGGCTTGACGTTCGAAGCCCATTGGGCCTTAAGGTCCAAAACTATCCCGAAGTCTTTAACGAACTTATTCGTTTGATTAATTAACATATTAATTAATCCTTGCCATAATTAAATGATTAAACCATTTAATCATTCTTACTCATTTCCGTTTAATCTCCAATCTCTACCTTTTACGGTGTGCGATCCATTAGGTTCCTTTTAGCGAGGTAGTGGGCGATTAAAACCATTTTACATCGATTGTGAATTGAAACTATTTTCAATTCTCCCTTTAGTGATTACACACGTTTAAGGCTTCCACAAACCATGAGTGACACCTAGCAGCATATCATGGTTACCCAAGCTAATCAGAAGAGGTGGAGAACCTATTCAGTTCGGGATTACAAATGCAATACGGTCCTTCTCTAATCTAATACTCTTGACCACATTGTTTGGTATGATAGTTTATTTACTCATGTCTATTATCCAATGTGAATCGTTTGCTTATATGATTTCCTTGAATGTGATTTGGAACGCATTCCCTAATCTCATTCATACTCTGGCCAGAGATTCCAAATCATATCATAGAGTATTCTCCCTCAACTGTTTGAAGGTTAGAGATCCCTTGTTGCGCATTCACTTGTCTCCATAGCTAAGTGGCTTAACCCCAACGATGCCGTGGACACCCCGAGGGGGTGACTTTGACATAATCAAAGATCAAGGACTTAACCACAAGACAGCTGTGATGCCTCAGGTCAAATGACTACTTTGCATTATCCCAACCATGAGTTCTTATGTGACATGGAATATGAGAACTCTTCGTTGATCACGTTCAGTGTACTCATTCTCTATTGAGCACCTACGTACTTGTCTTGATGTCACACACACCAATGACTCGAGACTAATCACTCTCCCTGAGAGAAGACATAGTACGTACCGATCTTTACGGACTGTCAATGCCCAATTGACAATCCTATGATCAGGAACATTTAGGATGTGTCTACGAAAGAATGGTCTCATGAATCTAACTTCATTAGATTACATTCTCCCAATCACATATTCCTTGGACTTTATCGTTTAAGCATATAACATTTATATGAGACGGCTCAAACAATAATGTATGCCCTTTATATGTAAAACTAGATTAGTTTAACATGTGAAATGTCCGTAAAGTATCATCACATGATTGGCTTTAGGGCACATTTCCAACAAAACACTCATCTAAGGTACCTCCTTTCTATAAAAGCAAAGCTGCCATTCACCAACTAGAGTTTGAAGGAGAACCAGAAGAGAATAATGGTCATGAAGGAAAGAGAATGGACGTGTGTGCGGCAGAGATGACTACCCCCTTCAAATTGTTGATTGTAAAGGGGTTAGTACAACTGGTTAAGGACTAGAAGGTGGTCACGAACGATGGTGGATTTATCCCTCTGAATCCCCAAAGTACCAGAGTTATTCCTTTGACTTAATCAAGGCCACAGAGATTTATGAGGAGTTGGTTCGGGCAAGAGTCATCGTGCTCGACAGCACCAAAAAGCTGCCCAAGCTTGAAGAATTAAAAGGGAAAAAGTATAGTAAACTGCATTACACTTTCAATCACTTAATAACCAACTGTGTCAAGTTCAAGGACTGGATACAAGACCTTATAGTAAAAGGAAAGTTGTTACTAGAGAAACCACATGCCAACATGATGATTGACACTGACCCCTTCTCAGAAGTCCCAATAAACATGATCAACCTGACGTGGGTTGAGAAGGGGAAATGAAAAGCTACCTGGGAGGTGAAAGCAGAACAGAGGTAAATTGACAAGCCAACTGAATGAGCCATCAAGTTGCCCGAGAAACCCAAGGCGACCATAGTCAAAGGAGTAGTATTGTGTAGTAGATGCCAATATGAGTGTGAGTTGGAAGTCCTAGTGTCAATAACCATTATTGATCAGGAGCTGATTAAGAGAAGAGAAAAAATAGAATAAGAGGCCCACAAAAATGTTATGCGGGCAGTTGAAAGAGAGACCTCTAAGAATGTTTTCCAAAGGTTGAGAGGAGATTCTCAACCAAAAGGCTTGTCAGAAGTGTTCAGAAATTATGAAGCTTCTGAAAAGGTAGAGGACATAGAGGCCAAGGTGCCAAGATAGGTGGATGTGAGGCCACCCCAACCAAGCTATGCCAGTGGAGATGTCAGAGTAAATGGGAGAACCGTGAATCTAGTTACAAAGAAGAATCATGCCCGACTCGGACGGAAATGGTATGTGGTCCGAAAGGATGGGAAGCCCATTAAGGAAATGGGAGCCTACATGATTAGAATAGTCCTGAGGCAACATAAAGCCCACATGAACTCATTGAAGGGCCCCACTGCCTCAGAAACCTCTGAGAATGTAAAGTTTGAGAAGGTACCCAATGGGGAAAGGAATCAACTCCATTGCAGAACCAAGAAGAAGGTGGAAAAGGCTAATAGCAATACCGAAGGGGAATGAGATCATGTGCTGCAGAACCCCCATCCTGGGAAATACAGAATCTTGAGGAGAGCTCAAAAGGATATGGTAATGATGCCAACCCCAAGATGGAGCCCATAACCAATATGCTTTGTAACTATTTCACCTGAAAGAGGGTTGCCCGCACCATTGTTGGTTGATACTTTCTGTGAGGTTCCAGAACAAATCCCAAATTTTGGCATAACTCGAGAAGAAATGGTGCTCGAGCTAATGCTGCCAGAGGAAGCACATGCTTGGTTAGATGAGTTCATGAACCATATTGGGGGCAAGAATGATTTATCTGGACTTAGCAACTTCCACGTAAACATGACATATCTTTTATCTGCCATGTTTTGTGCTGATGGAAGGTGACTACTTAGCAACAGAACCTATGATGGCACATGTTAGTGTTGAAGATACAGGAAAAGAGAAGTCGGGCAAAGTAGATTTGCCCGAGCCCACCACATCAAGAGGCTTTTGACATCATAAACGCTTACTTGACCTCTCCACCAGTGCTCATGCTATCTCAGAGAGGAAAACCTTTAAAACTTTATATTTATGCCTTTGAAAAATCAATGGGAAGCTTGTTGGCTTAGAATAATGAAGGTGGGAAAGAACAAGCAATCTACTACCTCAGTAGAATCCTTACTAAAGTAGAGACAAGATATACACCAGTGGAGAGATTGTGCCTGGCTCTATACTTCAGGACATGCAAGTTAAGGCATTAAATGTTACCTTGCAACATCAACATTATTGCCAAGACTGACATAATCGAATATATACTTTCAGAGTTCAGCTTTCAGTATGTGCCTCAAAGAATGATCAAGGGGCAAGCAATTGCAGACTTCCTGGCTAAGCACCAAGAATCACAAGATGAGATTATCAATGTCCCAAAGACTCTAGAGGTAGCCAGTGTGTGGATCCTATTGAGCAAAACCTTCTTGGGCAAAGAAGAATGGATCCAGCAAAAGATAAAAAGAATAGCTAGTCTTTGGATCACTTCTTGGAAACTGTATTTTGATGGTTCTTGCACGCAAACTGTTGCGGGAGCCGGGATTGTTATCATTAATCCCAAGGGTGCTCACCATTATTATTCATTCCTCCTAGACTATCAAGAGACTACCAACAATCGAGCAGAGTACGAGGCACTGATAATTGGCCTGGAGTTGGGGGCAACTGAAGTATTTGGTGATTCAAAGTTGGTGATTAATCAACTAAATAAGGAGTATAAGTGCAGACACATCACCATGGCAGGTTATTATTTGGCATCTACACAACTATTAAGCTATTTGGGCACTAAGATATCAGTCAACCATATCCCCAGATGATCGAATGCAATCGCCAATGAGATGGCACAATTGGCTTCTAGAGTGTAGATCCAAGAAAGAAAGTATAAAAGAGATATAGAGGTTCAGAAAAGAAATCTCCCTTCTATCTTTGAAAGGGGATTCAGCCTATATATGATGTCTGAAGAAATGAAGGTTGAAGATTGGAGGACACCTATTCTTCAGTATTTAAAAGATCATTCATTCCCCACAAGTAAGAAGAATAGACAACGAGCAACTAAGTATGTTTTGTGGGAAGAAAATCTACTAAGAAAAACTCATGTCAAATGGTCCTTACTACCCCTAAGCAATCTACTTTACTACCCCCCAGTCAAATGGTCAAGTAAAAGCTAGCAACAAAGTCTTAGTGAACATTATTAAGATGATGGTGGCAGATAGTCTAGAAAAGTGGCATAAGAAGTTAAGAGACACTTTATGGGCTTAAAGAACCTCCAAGAGGGCATGAACTAGAACTACTCCTTATGCCTTAACCTTCGGGCAAGATGATATGCTCTCCATGGAGATAAATGTGAGTTCTGTTAGGATTCAAAATCAATTTGGGTTGCATAGTGAAGATTATTTTCAGGCTATGTGTCAAAGTGTTGAAGATTTAGGTGTTGCCCGAATCGAAGCTCTAGATAGAATTCAAGAAGGGAAGAAAATTGTTGCCCGAGCATACAATAAGAAGGTGAAGTTGAAGAATTTCGAGAAATGAGAATTAGTATGGAAGGCCATTCTACCTTTGGGGGCTCAAGTTGGAGGCTTTGGGAAGTGGAGTCCAACTTCGGAGGGTCCTTTCATTATCAACCAAGTACTAGACAAAGGGGGATATTATTTGGCAAATTTGGAATGAAGTTCGCAGAAGCATCCAATTAATGCTAAGTTTTTAAAGAAGTATCACCCAACCTTATGGGATGTTAGGGATTACTACTTTAAAGAAGTGTAAACATTGCGAGATGTTCAAAGTCGACTTGTTTACCCTTCACCGTTGAGTTCAAGAGAAATGCAAGCCAAAATGGATTAAAGAAATCAGTTTCATTTTATTAAATGTTGAAGTTACATCAAAAATCAGTTCAATAGTTCTACATCCTTGACGAGGGTAGCTATCCTAGAATGTTACTATTAGCTAACTATGCTTCAACATCTTTAAATTTCAACATTTGCTCTTTTGACCTTTTCAAACTTCTGATGAAGCTAATTGGCGGAAGATCATGCTAAATGGTTACTGATGGCCACTGCCACTTTCATGTATGATCCCAACGTTTGAATCAATAAGGAGCCTGCAGCCACAAGTCATACGAAAGTCTTTAACATTGTCGTGGTAGTTGATCCCGAAGCATACACCTATGATGATGAATGGATTAAGGGAGCATAAGCTATGGGGAAGTCTGGGCTTATGGATATTAGTATAAGAAAGGTTAGCTTTGTATCCACATGTCAGATCTATCAGTGCGATTAAAGCTGCTCGACTCCCCCACAATGCCATAAAATTCCTGAAACTGAAGTTGGATGCAGTGCGTTTTTTCTGAGGATGATGAAGAAACCAATAACTGAGAAGTCCATGCAAATCCCAAGGAGTGCACTCCTCCTTCCTTAAGGAAGAGTCCAGTGTGCAGGCCTGCCCGAGGGCGATGAAGGCCGTTAAAAAAATAACGCATGGTGGAAATCCCCTTACCAGTCTCGTAGGGAGATTGAATCCAGGTAACTGTAAGTACCATTGGATAATCTTGAGGAGAAGATAGGAAGAAATTCGGAGCTAAGAAGGAAGAGTTGAAGAACAAAAGGGATTTCCAAAAATTTTGAACTTTAGGAATTTTAAGGAGTTTTGGAAATTCAAAGGGCTCGAATTGGTTAAAGGTGCTTTGCTAAAGAGATTAAGTGGGGATTATATAGAGGAGCAAGTAATTAATGGTGAAGTTCATGGGTTAGTGCAAAGGTCGCAATAACCAATGGTTGCTTTAAAACGACACAAGTTCCAAGTACAAGCGTGTGACGGTTACTTAATGTGCGACGGCTATTTAATCATTATTAGCGCTTGGGATTGCAACATCAACTATGATTAAAGGGGGCACTGTTGGGTTAATAATTGAACTTTAGGCTGCAAGTGTGTGAGAGCCTAAAGCCACCAATTAAAGGAAGGTTTGCCTAAAGCCCAGCATTAGGCCCAAAGACAAATTGGCGCCTTCTCATTAATGCATAGGCCATGTGCCTATGATATAAATGTCAAGTGATGGGGACTAGCCCACAATTAGCCAAAAAGTACTTTTCAGTGACAATACAAGTAAAAAACTGATGACTCACTACCCTTCAATTGCTTTCGGACAAGAGCAAAGCTACAACAGTCGGGCTAATTTGCCTATAAAATGAGAAGGAGGCCCCGGAGACAAGGACACTCAACCAATCAAACAAACAAACATACAAGCTTTTCTTTCAAGCCATATTTGCATGCGAAAGCTGTAATTAGCCTAGATCTCAAACATTTTCAGGATCATTCCCCCACAAAAGCCATTTTTTGTCTAGTTTAGAAGCTTTGCTATCACCCTTAGTGGTGTAGTATCGATTCCCTCATGTAAACTTGTTTACCATCCATCATTTCTTAGCATATAAACCCTGTAAACTCAAAAGAGAAGTGATTGCAAGAAGTTCAACCTTGCCCGACAAGGTGAAATCTTACTCAAAGCTCTTTGTTTGTTTTGTAAGTTAATAGATCTAATGCTTAATGTATTCTCCAGCATGTATTCAAGTCATATACATCTGTTTTTCTACTTTAAGAGTCTCATTTGTGCCTAGATCTAGTCACCTTAATGAACATGCCTTTATTTAAAACCAATCAAGAACTGAGTAGATGACTTAAGGGGATATGGACTCCCCTCCCTCGAACATACAAGACTATGAACTGAAAGTCCTTGGTCACAAGGCAAGAAAAATAACTTAATGTTGACTTAACTCATCCAAGACAATCCTTTGATAACAATAAGTCCGAGTAACTTGGGGCGCAAACACGCCTAGCACTTGGTTAGTTTTGATTGTGAGCCTCAAAGCCTACACCTAAGGCTCTACAAAGGCACATTTCAAAACTAACTTTATCTTCTTCTTGCAGTACATCAGCAAGTAAGACCAAAGTGCCAATTCCTTGGGGAGTGCTGAGAGCCGAGGAGCCCTCTCCTGAGAAATCTTGGCTCGAATAGGTACTGTAAACTATAATTTGATGAATAACATTAAAGAAACACCTAAATCACACCAAGCGTGCATGTATACAATTTAATAAAACAAGTAGTGGATGAGTCTCATAAATGACTAATGATGAACATTTGCTGAGAATTTTTGTAAATGAAGCAATAGTATTCATGCTTGTGAAATTAATGAGATCAGACTTGTATGCTCGTCCATTTCAACAAATTTTATACATAACTGGAAATGGCATTTGCTTTTGTGGGAAATAGTTCATCTACCTAAGTTTCCTTGGATATGCAAGGATGAGCTAGCTTGATAATTTTATAGGTTGCAACTTCACCAATAATTAGAAGGATCAGCTGACTATCAAAGATCAGTTTACCAATTAATTTAATTATATTGTGTATTCTTTCTTTAGAGCTAACGCTCACAAATATCTGAGCTTGGGAATAGGTTAGTAATATATGAATACATGATTGGGAGTATTTTTGCTTATCACCATAACTATAATGTATGGTCACCATACACCTTATTATCTGTCACATGTTATTTCATTTAACTCTTGTTAATTTTTTTTTGAATTTAGAAAAGAAACATTTAATATGAAAGTTAAATAAAGTTAAATAAAATGACACATTGCAGATGATGAAGTGTATGGTGAGCATACACCATATATAATTTATAGTGGTGAGAAAAATGCTCCCAAACACAATTAGTACAATTAGGGGGCGTTTGTTTGCCCTCACTAACCGAGATTGGACTAGATTGGACTAGGTGTTAGTGTAGTCCCATGTTTGTTAGAGGAAGGGACTATCTTTAGTAGGATTAAACCTCACTCGCCTCGACTACGGGGCTCGCTAGATGGTCTTAGCGAGACCCCCCCTTAATACCATTGGATTGCTAAGACCCTTCTTTTCTTTCGCATTGTCCTGCTCGACTCCTTGCTTTGCTCGACTCCTTGCTTTGCTCGACTCCTCATTCTGCTCGACAACCTCACCAGACAATCCCAGGACCACAGCCGCGTCCTCATAAATCACGGCTTCCTCTGCCACTTTCTATTCTTAGTTGCTCCGTGTGTTGTCTCTTCCCACTTTGCCGCTCTCATTTACTTCATCCTCACTTCCACAACCACCTTCGAAACCAGATCGCATAGTTGTTCCCACTGCCTCACATATCAACAAACCCAAAACATCCAACCCCAAAATTCGAAACAAAAAACAGAAAAAAATTTACAAAATTGTTATGCCTCTAAAACCCAGTCGCTCTATCAGCCGCACATCAGTCGTTCCAGCACCTCCAATATCCAAATCGTGCCATGGGCTCTATTGATTGTATGATTTGTTGGTTTTTCTTGGCTGTGAAAGGATAAACTTTTGTTGATGGCAACTGGGATGAGCACCAATAGTTTCTATACTAAGAGAGAGAAAGAGGAAATGAAGATGTGAGAGAAAGTGAAGAGGGGGAGGTGTGTCTCTACAAAGTTGTGAGAGAGAGGAAAGGGGTTTAAGGAAGGGTATCAGTTATCTTCCAGAAGGCAATGGTAGAAGCATGACTAAAAAAAAGGTAATGGCAGAAGATATTTTTATAATATAATAGTTATTTTGTTATTTTTATAATTTGAAAGTGAATTAAAAATTAAAAAAAAATATTGTGGGTCTTAAAATTATTTTTAGTTTGTAGTTTAGTCCAAAACTGCACCAAACATTTCACTGTTTTATCCTGTTTAGTCCAAGCTAAGCCAGTCCAGCTTAGTTCCTAAAACTAGTCTAGTTCGAAATAATCCGGTGCAACAAACGTACCCTTAAAGTTTCGCGGCTACTTGCCAATTACAATGGGACGCAGATTCTCTGCCCTCCCACTTCCAGTGCCCTCATGTGCCCTCCTATTTTGTGTGGTCATGGTTAAGCCACGTCAACATTTTATATTATTTTTTTATAGAGCTAATAAGACAAAAAGAAATAGTAATATAAAATGTTGACGTGGCTTAACCGTGACCACACAAACAGGAGGGCACGGGAAGTGGGAGGGCAGAGAATCTGCCTCCTTCAGGGTGGACAAGGATTGTCTGCCCTCCCACTTCCAGTGCCATCCTGTTTTGTGTGGTCACGGTTAAGCCGCGTCAACATTTTATATTATTTTTTTTATAGAGATAATAAGACAAAAATGAATAGTAATATAAAATGTTGACCTGACTTAACCGTGACCATACAAATACTAGGGCACCGAAAGTAGGAGGGTAAACAATCCTTGTCCCTTTCAGGGTTGCCCTCCAGTCGGATTTTCAGTCTTTCGTTAACAAATTTGATGGCCTTTTATTCACACAAAAATTTTAATCATTGCTCTCTCTCTCTCTCTCTCATTGCTCTCTCTCTCTCTCTCTCTCTCTCTCTCTCTCTCTCCCCCAGACTCAAACCCCAATACTTCATCATCACTTTTTTTCTCAGGTCCGTCACCTCTCTTTAATTTTATTCTTCATTTTATTTTTCAGTTTCTCTCTTTTTCCATGAACTTTATGAGAGATTTTATTTTCTTTAATCTCATGCTCTTTAACTTGATATGATTTGTGCTAGCTTGTTAGGTCTGACTGATGAATCAAAGCCTACGCATGGAGAAAAAGGGTTTGGTGAGCAACAGCTTGAAAGATCATGCTGGTATTGTCACCAGAGCCATTAGGCGCAGCAAGACTACCTATGAAGAAGACGATTACAATTTTGATGGGTTTGCATGGCCTCCAAGATCTTACACGTGTAGCTTCTGCAAAAGGGAATTTAGATCTGCTCAAGCTCTTGGCGGCCACATGAATGTTCACCGAAAAGACCGAGCCAGGCTCAAAGGCTCACCCCCAAGAGACAGTCAATACACGAGTACTATTCTTAACCTTAACCTCAACAAAGTGCCAAACCCTAACCCTAATTTCTCATCAACATCATCAGCATCCTCACCATCCTCACCATCCTCCTGGATATCACCAATTAGTAGCACATTACCCTCTTTGATATCACCACCAGCTCCTCCACCTGTTTTTTTGGTGCCGTCTAGCGAAAATATGAAATGGGTTGTGGGAGACACCCTCTTTAATCACCCTCTAAACTTCAAAGCCTCGGATTTTGGTACTACAGTAAAGAAGAACGCAGAATCTTTTTGTGGAGTAGGAGATCGTCAATGTGATGGTTTCATTGGAGAAGAACATGGGTGCATAAAGACTGTCAAGGCAGCTGATCATCCTCATCATCCGATTGTTAGGTTGGACTTGGAGATCGGTATGCTTGGTGACTCAAATAAGGAAGACTTAGATTTGGAACTTCGATTGGGATACTCTTAGCTTTGATTTGGACCATGCTGAAAAGGCACAAAAATTAGATTTGGAACTTTATTTTTATGTATTTGGCATGTAATTTTCCATTTTATAGTTTATATTAATTAGTAAATCATATTCTTGATGAAATATTTATCAAATAAGCATTTCGCTAATATCTTGATTCAGAGGGGAAAATTAACCTACCAGACACATAGTTTAAGTAAGAGTTTAATTGCAGTTGATGACTGAATTATATATGAGGTTTGACTACTAATGCATGTCTTTCTTTCTTTTCCCTTTAGAAGGAGGGGGCAGTGAGTCATGAGTGAGGGAGAGTGAGAGAGATAGTTCATCTAAGAATCTGTGTTTTTTCTCCCTTAATTTTTTTCGGTGACATATATGTGATACTGTTAGGTTAACTGTAACTTAACAAGTGACAACACAAATAATTGGTTTAATTATGTATGGAAAAGTAAAAGATTCAGCTGAATGATTATCTTGGGATTATATTACCCGTCCTAGGTCACTTACAATCAATCTAACCACTTGCAACATTCCACACAATTACACCAGAGAGAGAGAGAGAGAGAGGAGAGAGAGAGAGAGAGAGCAACTAAAACATCATCTATCAGCTACGAAGCGTCACAGTTAGAGGTTCAATTGGTTTACCACTTGTCTGTTCCTTTCAAGCATGATTTATATATATGACCGAAGACTTGGAAAAATACAATGCGAAGTGGACTTTACAAAGTGTTTCAAATATAAAAAGAGATATGTATTATATAGACACGTGGTGATGCATGTATTGTTATTACTTTGTGATAGCACAAGTAGTTCAAACTATTACAATGTGCATGAACGCCGTTTATGAAGGTTTAGAAGAACATGCACTAATCTATTGCTAGCCACTGATGATGAGTAAGGTCATTGTATTATGCTGTGTTCTTATGTGAAACTGAATTAAATGCGCAATGTAAACGAGGGTTTTCAATTGTTATGTCTCATATAGTGGACCTCGATTGAAATCCTATTAGTTTTTAAATTTTGATTAAAGTTTTTTGACTTTGTACACATCAGCATATTAACATTAATCAATTTCCATGTCAACTATTTTATATTTTAAATTAAACATATATTAAATATTGTAATATAGACATCCTTTAAAGAATTTGTTTTTGTCCAAACTTTTAAAGCAATTAAATAAAATAAGTTACCACATTTATGGGATATAAAATCCCATAAGATTTGAACTTTAACGTTTATGGGCTTAAACAACAAACTCCACCCTTAGAAAAGATTTTTTATTTTTATTTTTATTGAATGTCATGAAAAAAGATAAATGTTTCCATAAGAATGTACCCATGTACAATTATAGTAATTCACAAGAATGTATCCATATACAATTTCAACATTAAAACCCATATGTGACAACAACAAGAAAAACAATGTACCCATATAAATTCTTAATGTAAAAAATGATTAAAGGATAGAAAAATGGAAGCAAACCATAAGACCAAATTACTGAAGGCTACATACTATATAAATGTTATAGGAAAAAGTTATACATATATGGGTACAAAAAAATTTAGAAGAGAAAGTTACAATGGTAGTATAGAATAAAAGTTGGGTACATGGATTAAGGAACAAGAGAAGAGAGTGTAGCCAATGAAATTAAAATTGCATTCAGAGCAATATAATGTTCATTTGTTACGATTTTGCAATATGATGGTCATGGAGAAAAAATAAGTTTGAAATTTTTTTAGCGAAATTTAAATTTGAAGATACATATTCAATATAATAATGTTGAATTTGAATATAAGCATAAATTTAAGTGAGAGAATTTTGGGATTTTCAATTACAAACATGATAATGTGGGACAAATTATAAATTAAAATTTGTTGTAAAAAAAATAAAAAGATGACATGGAAGTATTTTAATAGTAAAATGCTGAGGTGTACAAAGTCAAGAAGTCAAGAGACTTTGATCAAAAACTGAAAACCAATAAAGTTTTAATCTATGAACATTGGTGACTAGGGTCTAGATTCTTAATTTTCCTATATATATATATATTATAAAAGGTTTTTATTCTTTCTTGTTAGTAGTTTTCGCTTAACAGAAAAATAAAACCAAAATTTGAAAACTCAAAAAAATATTTTTTAAATTTTCATTTTCAGTTTTTATTTTTTTTTCTCCCCTTTCTCATTTCCTTATTTCTCGTCACAAAACACAGAATAAGGATCATCTTCGGATCCTCTTTATGAGAATTCCGAGAATCCGTGTATCGTGTCCGTTCATCATACATCGTACGGTCAGAAATCATTTGAAATTTTATATTTAAAATTGAAAACAAATAGTATCTGACGAAAAATGACCGCACGATATACGATGAACGAACACGACTCACGAATCTTCGGGATCCTCACAAAGAGGATCCGGATTCCAAAACATGCATTGTACTCCACTCTCTAAACCTAGTATCTAAGACCTTCCAGCTTGAACCTGATCGCTCAACTGAAGTTGTCAGCTAGGAGAAATTTTTCAATGTACCCGGTATACGGAGTGGTACATCATGTGTCATTATACAAATGATGAGATATGTGTGTTAAAAAGTTAACAACTTAAAAAATAAAATTTCCTACCACTTATATAAAAACACGTGGTGTACCCCCGTGTTCCGATCACAATGAAAAATCTCTCATCAGCTAGGGATCGAGCTTGAGATCCTCGAACCTAACTTGGGACTACCAACGTATTATTCATAAAAGTGTCCCTTCCTAACTACAAAAAATTCAATGACCGCTACGGACTACCTGCCTAGCTTGGGACTGCCAACGTATTATTCACCTGTGCCTAGCTTGGGATTGCTAACGTATTATTCAATCCTTGGGACTGCCATCATATATGTTTGATTTTTCTAGTTATATATATATATATATATATATATAAATTTATTGAATCAAACAGCTAAAATCTAATATAATCAAATCCAACAGTAAAAAAAAGATCTAATGGTCCAAATTTAAATCAAAAGGCTAAAATATTATTTTTTTTTTTTGTCAAACAATAAATTTTGTTAGATTAAATGTTAGATTAGTCACCGACAGGGTTCAAATCCATGCCGTCATGCAAGGTCTTGACTCCTTTCCACCACTGGTAAAGGGTAAAAAAAAATTCTTTCATTTGTTTCATATTATTCTTTCATAGTGTTCCACGAGTTTCATGACATCGGTTTATTAATTTTTCAATATTTTTTGAAATCTAAATATTTTTGGTTTAAAAGGTTCATAAAATTAAATTCGGATAGTCTACATAATTGTTTTTTTAAGTTACTTTAAGAAAAATTATCCTAAATTCATTCTTTGATAATCTCAGGCTAAAAATTTAACCTAAAAAGGTTGGAGTAGAAAAACTGTTTCTGAGTTAAAATCTAAATTTTGTGGGTGAAAAATTCCCTAATGGTCTTACATTCTATGACCTCAAATTCAGAATTTGACACCAACAAAATTTTCATTTTTGAAGTCCAAAATAAAATGAAAACTCAAAACTTAAAACAATTACCAAACAACCACTTAGTACTAGGTCTAGTGGTATTCTTCTTCATTGTAAGCGAGAGATCTTAGGTTCGATTCTCGTCAAAGGTGAATTTGAACCACATTCTCGTCAAATGTGTAGATAATATCTTTTGTTCTAAATATGTTTCTTGAAACAATTAGCCAAACTTTCTATCTGTTTTCAGTTTTAATTGAAACAATTACCAAATTTGTTTCTTGTTTTCCAATTTTTTTACTTATCAAATGAGCCGTAACACTATCATATTGGTAAAATAATAAATTTACTTATCAATTCATATGATTTTTATTAGTCTATTCCAGTCCATGTTAACACTACACGTGTATTTAGCTGGAACATAATAATAATGCAATCATATCCACATAACTTTTTACATTAATCGCTAACAAGTTAACTTATACACTCCAACAAACATAGTACAAGGAATAGAAAAATACCCTAATGCATCTATCAACTACTGAAATAAAACCTAGGCTGAAAGAGTATAAACCTCTAACAAAACAACACACCAGTGTACTTTGTGCTAGACACTACGACTTTAAGATAATATCAAACCAAGAGAAATCAAATGTTATTTGGTCAAAACTAGTGTTTGACACTACGACTTTAAGATAATATCAAACCACACACGATACTTATGATTTATCAACACTCGTCTCCCAAAAACTTTAAAAGTTTGAAGAAGAATGCGATCGAAATGCTAAGAAGAATGAGTTGCTTGTACTAGAAAGAGCCTAGAAGTGAATATAGTCGAAGAAAAGCTATCATATACTACATATAGAATGGAATGCATACAACCAAAGGGTTTCTAAAGCCTACCCCTATTTATGAAGTGATAAACACTTCAATAAATAAAAGTTTTTAATTTATATGCCATATTCATTTTAATGAGGGTATAGGAGACGAAGTTTCAACATTTTTTTGGCCTCTTAGCGGAGGTATGTTTAACAATCACATGTGTGGAGAGCAAGTTACCAAATACAATTAAGAATCCTTCTATAATTCAAGGAAATTATTAAGAAAAATAGATCAAATGTTCAAACCAATCACACAATTGATTGTTTTATCAGTTACAACATCTAAAGGTAGACTCAAGTAACGTGCAATCACCTGCAAATTTATATGTATCAAGTACATTGGAATATTTTGTGTCTGTACAAATTTGAACTTCAAATTTACAACTCGTTTTATATTCATTCTTCATCAATTGATGTATAAATTTTGATGTGGGTTTGGAGTAGATTAAGGATTTTGATTTTGGTTAGTATTGAAATCGTTATAACTTCTTGTACAAAAAAAACAAAACAAAAAAAAACTACTTAGAGCATCTCCAAAACGAGAATGTCATTTATAGCCAAAATTTAACTCTTAAATTTAAAAATGTCAGTTTTTATAAAAACTAACAATTATAGCCAAAATCTCACGTCAATTTACCGAAGTACTCTCAACATAAAACAACCAAACACCAAAGAGATTTTCTTCATGTTCTTTCTTCTTTGGTCTTTTTCATTTTAATGGTTTAATTATTTTCATATCCCAATTTGAATCAGAAAATATAGAAATAGGAGCATGATGAAATTAAACATTTTATGAAGAGGTATTTCTTCTGATGAAAATTAAATTTATCAAATTATCAATTTCATTTCTTAATTTACAAGCCTACAATAAGATAATGATGAAAAATTCACATAACAACAACTTTTAAACATTCTTGTGTGATAATTAATTGGTATTTCTTAGAAAATTTTGTTATCTATTTATGCATATTTTTTTAAATAGTCTTCTTTAAGTATTCATTTGGATGGAAATTGCGATTAGGGTTGAACACGAGTCGGGTCGGGCCTAATTTTGAAGGGATTGGACCAGATCCGAGTTTAAAAGAAATGGGCCAGGACGGATACAATAACTTTTAATACATAAATCGAACCTAATCCGGCCCGTTTGACACGGGCCGGGTCCACGGGTTTTTTATTTGTTTATTTTTGTTCTCTTCTTCTTTAGCTCTCCCGACGAGCTCGTTCGGATCGAAGCAGCGGGCGGGTGCGTGATCTACTGGGATGGCGCGAGGGTCCTCCGAGTTTTCGCCATGTCGAGGGCCATCGACGAAAACTACCTGAAGCCGTAGGTGATATCGAAGCTGGAGGTGACGGTCACGGATGGCGGAGGACGAGTGTCTTATCCTTACCAGCGACGACCTCTAGGACGTGGTATCGAACGAAACCGCCTGCAAAGTCGTCTGCATGTTCTTGCACGCGCAGAAGGCGGTGACTTCACAGTCGGCGTCTTCACAGTCGGCGTCGTCCTGCTGTGACGCGGCGGCGAGGTCAGACAAGGCGTGCTCGGACGCATCCATTTCGTTGACAAAATTGGCCTTGAGAAGACCGGGGAGGTTATGGAGCTCTTGCACTCCAGTCCAATGGTTCAAATTCATACCAAACTGAAATTGCACAATCCCTAATTCAAAAATTGGGAATACAAGGATTTGGACTCACCGGGAGGCAAAGAGACCCAGAAGCAGAACCTAGAGAGAGAGATCCAAAGACAAATGGGTGATTTTATTTTTGTGCTTTCGAATTGCTTATTAATATAAATGTTGAATTGCATAGATTTAGTTGGGAAAGTTTTGGATACGAAGTGGGGGTGGAAATCGGCTCGGGCCGAGTGCACATTTCTTCCAAGATTTGGACCCGTCCTGCCCTGCTATTAACTTGGACCCAGCCCGTCCCGCTCTGTGTTGAATTTTAAAATTTTGGACCCGTCCTGAACCCGTCTCAAATCGCTTAGACCCGCCTCGATTCGCCGGTCCAGGATCTGTTTGCCCACCCCTAATTGCGATTGTATGCTCTCATGCATTCTGCACATGAGCTCTTAAATAAAGGGTACCCAAATTAGGCATTTAATTAAGTGATAAAAATTGAGCATAACCTAACTAGTGAAGCAATTTTAATATGGATATGTGAAAGACACAAAGAAAAAGACGGATACGAAGGAAGGGCTTTGCATCAAATCACTCCAGAAAAGTACGTTGGAAGATGAGAATATTTTAGATTGATTTTATGGTCATATATATGACAATTCAAATCCAAAGTCTAAATTTTGGGCTACATTTTGTTTTATGAAAACTGATAATTATGAATTTGTGGGCTAAATTTTGGCTATTACTAATACATACTCCTCCAAAACCCTTAAGCAAATTCCAAGGCAAATCCAACCCTTGCTTAGATGAATAACTCTGGGGTCCAAATGAATGGAGAGAAGTGAAGAGAGATGATCACGTACCCAATTTCATTTATGTTCACGTACCGTTCTCATTAAAAGTCAGTCAGCTACTGGTATTTGTGTGATCGAGTATCTAACATTTACAAGATCGCACAGGAGATCACTTCATGTTGATATCATTGTATGAATTGTAGCTCTCCAAAGACTGACTCTTGATTTGCCTGCCTAAGAGAAACGGAACCGATCTGGGTTGGGCAGGGCCGGCCCAGGTCCAGTGCAGGCAGGGCGATCGTCCAGGGTCCAAACAAATTAGAGGCACCAAAATTATTAGGGTGATATATTTATATATGTTTTTATGAGAGTATAAATTTATAAAATTTGGTTCAAGGACACATAAATTTAATTAGAAGTGGTGGTTTGTCATTTGAAAATAATGAGAAGGTCTTGGGTTCAAAACACCATGTGTGCTTATTTACTTTCTATTTTTTACAAATTTCTTTTTATAAGATTATAAATTTATAAAATTTGGTTAAAGGATCAAGAAGTTTAATTAGAAACAATGATTTTTGTTGTTTAAAATTAACAAGAGGTCCTAAGTTCGAAATGCTATGTGCATGTTTATTCTTTTCAATTTTTACAAATTTTTGTTTGGTTGTTAATTTATTTTTAGTTACTATCTAGTAGCTATGTGGATTGTTATTTTTAAATATTCGTTTTAATTCAAGTCTAATCTTCAACAAAGAATAATATGTAGACCAAATTTGCAAATTATATGACGTGTCATCAAAATGTTTAATTTAGTGCCCATTCATTAATAATACATATCAATTAAAGACTCGAAAACATCATTATTTTTTTAGTCCCATATTGACAAGGTTAGTAAATAAGAAAAAAACATCTCACGATTTATTCAAAAACACATATGAAGTTCAGATGGAAAACAAAACTCATCATCTATCTACTTGTAAGCCCGTAAGTCTTTTTGTTTCCCTCTCTCAATACAAAATAAATTAGTCTTTCTGTGTTTCTAAATTATTAAGTTTGAAGTGTTTTTCTAAGTATAATTTTTTCCATGTCTTATGTGTGAAAATAAATACTTTTCTTACATGAAGTTAGGGCATTTTTTTTTACGTCGTCCCGGGCCTCAAAAATCTCTGGACCGGACCTGGGGTTGGGCCAAATAAAGAACCAAAGTATCACCCAGATAGAACCACAACTCTCTAGGCCTTGCTGTGTAAGTCCATCAAAACCGTCCTTTCTCACTAGGCATGCGTGCCCTCAGTGCCATGGAGGATGGTCGAATATGAGATCTCAAATAGACGGTGAATATTTTTAACTAACTGAGATACAAAACTCTTGCACTATATATGTCTGGATTCTAGTATCACAACTCAAAACTAATGCAGTTCAAAAAACATGTAATTAAACTCTAAATGAATATGTGTGATAAAAAAGAAGCTATATACTAATGTTAGGCAACCATGCACTCAACCGTGCAATTATATGAGATCAAAGAGAAGGGAAAGAAGCAGAAGCTAACCCTTAACATCTTATTTGTTGTCTTCTTCGTTTTGGTCGTTATCACATTAAGAGCTTTTTGCGTCTATGGGTGGATTTCGTATTACATTTAATCACTTAATTATGTTGATCACTTGGTTTCTGTTTTTAATTTTTTATTTTATGAGGACTTGATCACTTCACTCCATCACTTGGAATTGGTTTCAAACTTCGTATCTTTTCATATTTTGGTAATTATCTCAACTCACTTTGTCCTTTACAAGTCACATGACAAAGACTAAAATCATCACTAAGATATACCAGAGGAAGGAGAATAATTATAACAAGTAATACTAAATAAGGATCATTAGGAGTGGCTAGGGAGTAGCTTAACCCAAACAAGAAAATTATTGTATGCCGTAAATAAATAAAAACCAAAACCACAATGGAAAGGGAAAATATGGAATTTTTAGTACATTTTAGCAGGGTCCCCGCACGTCGTACTAGCAAAAGCATATGAATTGTGAAACTAGATAGAAAGAAAGGGAGACAAATAGGATTAGGAAGAGGCTGCAAAGGTGGTTGTTTCAGTGAAAGTGAAGAGATGGCATAAAGGAGGAGTAATAGGCAGTCGGCGCACATCAACATCTTAATCTCCCCATTTTTCTTCTCCATTGTTTTCAGCACGGTATAGACTCTGCTAAATATTACATGCATGCATGACAATGAGTACTAATTTATTTACATGAACTTGTGTGTGAGAGAGTGTGAGAGGTTGACAACCAGATATATTGCCTTAAAAGACAATATATATTTACTGTGGTAAATAAGTTGTTGACCGTCATTGTTAACTCGATTCCAAATCTTTATAGCTTAAGAGCAAGAAAAGCAACTTTACACACCAAGAACTAGTTCATGAGTATTGAAATATTAAATCCAAACTTATGTGTGCACAAATTAAAGATAAGATTGGACAGTATTGGACAATTGATAGCAATATAGCCAATAACTAGAGAGAGACACCGACGAGCGGTGGCGAAGGTGGACATGATTTTTTGTAATAGGAGACTTGCTGGCGAAGGCGTTCTCTTTCCGCCATCTCGAACTCATATGTCCACTTACACAAACCCATCACTTCAAAACACAAAAACTAAATGAGAAAGATTCAAACGTCTAGAAATTAATTGGGATGGTGGCTAGTCACCTAACGCTTACGTGGGGTTTAGGCGGCCCTAGGCGGAGATTTCTATAGTAGCGATTTTTAAGTTACGATTCATAGATTAATTTTTGTAAAAAATAAATTCAAACTGAAACTACTTATCTACTTCACACAAAAAGAAACAAAATAGGTAAGATTAAACATCATCCAATTTTAGAATATCAACTGAAATCTATATATATATACCATGGAATCCATAAGTAAATTAGAAAAATATAAAGCTTAATTGATAGGATGATAAAAGGCTATGATACAATTCCACAAGGTTGTTTAAAAACCCTAAATCGAAGGAAACTCAGATTACCAAATATATCATGAAATACTATCCTAATATATTATTTATAGTGAGATAAATACAAACCAAGAAACTAATCTAAATCCTTCCACAAATATTCTTCGCTATTTTTTTTTGGGGAACAAACAACATTATCTACTCTAGGGGTTGGAGGAGTAAGTTAAGCCTCATACTAGACTAACAATAATGCGCTTTAAATTTGCCTTTAACGAAAAACGAAGCTAAAACTTATCACTTACAAATAAAGAGAAATATCATTAGACCGTAGTACTAAGTGATTATTTGCTATTAAATTGCTCAAACAACCTGAAAGTCAAAAGGATACACCATTCTTCCCTCTTTTTTTTTTCTCATACTTTTTTTTCCCAAAGTTGAGTCGCTTTATTTTCTTTAAATTTAGGACCATAAATTTTTTTTTTTTCCGCGCGAATTGATCCATATATGTATGATTGAGTTTTTCTTCTCTCCTACATTATATGTACACCAACTTGAGTGCTGCTCGAGAGTGCGGACTAGGAGGGGAAGATTCATCCCTAATATAAACGCTAATGATTAAAATACATCGCCTTAAAAATAAAATAAAATACATGGTTGGAACCATGTGATAATTTCGTTTTATATTATTAAATAAAAATCGTTGTATTTTTCTTGCTTGCACATATTCAAGCCAAAGTTTGAACCTACCTTACATTGATTGGAAATTCGAAATCCAGGAAGATACAAACATAAGTTGGATCGTATCTGCATAAACGCACTTACATATTTTATGTTATATTTGCTAATCGGAATTGAAGTGGCAATGCAAGCACTAATACAGCAGTCACGTTGCTGTCAATTGACGCTCTCCATTCTCTAACCTTCCATTTGTCCAAGAGACTATTTCCCTGAGTAATCATCATTATTATAATTGCACAGTTAAATTTGATGATGATGAATAATTCTTGGATGGTAATTATAAAACAAAACAAGAAGGAGAAAGTAGCCGTCTCCTCTGAGTCTTAGTAAGCACTGATATCATTTTAGAGACATGGTCAAAGGTAAAATGCCATCGATGCCCACAGCAGGACGTGGTTTAATTTGTTCGTCTCTGATACAAAAGGCACCAGCTAATAACTGCTACTAAACATGAAGACAAATGGTGTGGTAGAGATTTTTCTATTTTAAAATTAATTGGGTTACTATCTATTTATTCCTTTTGAACTGCTCCCCCCAATTCCCACTTCTCATCATCTCTTAATCATAGATAATAGACTAGTCACTAGTACTATAGCTAGTTGTTTAGTTGGAGCTTAATTAGCTTGGTTCAATTCAATGAGTGGATACCAGATATTCTCTGGGTCTCAATTTTTCATCTTTCATTCTTTCTCTAAGTACTTTAAATTGATGTTGGAATGCAAGATGGCAATTTGAGAGTACGAACAACAACTGCCTAAAACAGCGCTTGTAAGAGGGTTGTAGCTTTGTGGCAGACCGATCGATAACTTAACGGACCCTTACACTTATAATCAGAGTTCGACTTTTGTCCTAATCCATTTTCTTCAATCAAAGAATACGTATTATAGAAACTTTAATACGGTTAGTTAATTAGCTCACCTCTAGGTAGTCTGGGAGACGAAGCAAACTAACAAAATGAATCACAAGATCACTTTCCAATTATCATCTTGTCAATCAATAGGGTAGGAAAAGAGTTGATGCATATGCATAAAAGATGTATAGTAATTAAGAGAGATCCCTTCTTAGAGTATATAACTTGCAGTGTGGTAATTAGGTTTGAAATTATTACTTGAAGGCGTGAAATATGTGGCATGTAAATTGTACGGTTATTACCTACTGTTAATAGTAGCCCTAGCTTACTCATCATGAAGTGTGCTGAAGAAAATAATCACGTACACACAAATAGAGATGATGACAAAATAATAACTGGAAACAAAATTATAGGGGCAGAAAAATTAATACTATGTTTGGATGAAGAAATTTAAGATTACTAAGGAATTTTAAAATGACGGAAATTGAAATAACAAGATTTTATTTTTTAGAATTTGTAAATTTTCTTGTTTGGTTAACCTAAAAGAACAGTGGAATTGAATACGGAATTTACTATTTTTAAACTCTCAATCATAGAAATTGGGAAATGACACCTATTTACATGGAATTTGAACTTGGGAATTGGAGGTCCCAAAGTCCAAGTTTTTTTTCCACGCGAAAATTCTAAATTTCTATGTTTATGAATCCAAACAAGGGAATTGATGCATGTTAATTTATAAATTCTGACTTTTACCAAAATTTCAAGTTTATTTCCTTTATCTAAACATAGTGTAAGGGTAAGGACACAAAGTATTAAATAAATAAGATAATTTAAATGGAACCGCCGGCTAGATGAAAAAGTCTTTCACCAAATGCCAAAACTTCGTTCTCCTTAATATAAAGACACAGTATCTAGCAATGCCAATATGTCTTGTAGATGCATTTACATTTCACCCTTCCATTGGTTTCCTCCCTACTTACAACCAACCCTCTATCTCTCTATTGATTCTTCCACTTAGTGATCCCAAGTGAAGAAAACTGTGTAGGAATTCGGTTGGGCAACAACGCGTTTCAACATGGAATCTTGGAGACCAAGAAGCCCGGATACGAGTTCAAGCGATGAAGATCAAGTCAGAGATGACGATCATGATTCAGGTGCTACAACAGTGAAACGAAGCTACGAATGCACATTTTGCAAGAGGGGGTTTACCAACGCTCAAGCCTTGGGAGGTCACATGAACATCCACAGGAAAGACCGAGCCAAAGCGAAGCAACTCATCTCAGGTACATCATCACTTAATTCAAACCACTACTCGAATGAGGATCAATACATATCCATGAGTACTTCTCATCATCATCAATATAGTAGTGCACCAATTCCAAGCCAGGGGGCTTCTGGGTACTACCCAGTTTTGGATCAGATGAATTACCAAATGTATTTTCAGCCAAATGGGTCTAACCCTAGAATCCCATACGGTTATGATCATGATGATTCATCAGTTGGGTCAAGGTCACAGTCTTTGGGTATGAACCAAGAACTTTGGGGTGCAAATTTAAGCTTGCGGTTGGAGGATGATGAATTCAGAAGGGGTGTGAGGAGTAATGATGAAGTGGATTTGGAACTTCGACTTGGGAATGGTCGGTTTATATAACCTACCGAGGGATATAAGAGTAACAAGGAATTCCTCCAGCACTTTGCCAACTATTTTCTTTAGCACAAAAAGGTATTTAAGAATCTCATTGTAAATATAAATATGTATTTTCCTTAAGTTGTCTAGGTTTGTTACATAAATATCTGTAGGTCTCTATTTCAAAATCAATGGAGGAGGTTGACAATTTCCTTGGTACAATTAAGTATTATTGCAATTTGTACAGCTTATTAACAAAGGCATATACGTACTTTTTTGTGTATAGTTAATTTAGCACAAACTACAAACCATGCATGATATATATATAGCTTAGAACATAAGATTAATAATATTATGACCGATTTCTTATTACTTTCTACCTACTATATGCATAATGCCCCCTATCTGCTGCACTATGATCTTTCATTAGTCTTTCTACTGAATTCCTTTGAATTTTTATTGTTTTGTTTTTGTTTTTGTTTTACACCTACATTACCAATTATAATTCTACAAAATTGTTATTCTTTTGATATGATATGCACCTTTCAAAACTCCTGGTCTTTACAGAAATCTTCTAGGATGTGCATCTCCCTTTATCTTGTAAAAATAAGTTCACAGAGCATCAAATTAATCATAGTGAATATAAGGTACCCCATCTAAATGTGTCTAATTTATTCTGTCTAGCTTAATTTTTACTTTTTTGCTAACTTTAACATTTGCTGATACAATTAAAAGTCTGCAATTTGCTTCAGTAACATATTAAACATGAAAGTTTAGAATGCCATTTAAGGTCTACGGCCTCTTTGTCTTTGAAGCTCTACTGTGCGCCATGGAAAACATACATATAATAACAAAATATTAACGAATTAGGGAACCACAAGAAATTTGAGTTTAGGCAACACACACAACAACTAATGGACCCTTAATTATAGCCAACAATACCACTTCTCACGCATGAAAGGTAGAACTTCTCTATCTTAATTATGTTTATTTTCTGCGACTCTTTTATGGATGAGAACTAGCATGCATGTGTCTCCACAGCATGCATGTGTCTCCACTTGTCCATAATTATCCTTCCTTCGAAGGTTAGGTTGTACTGAATTAATTAATCTAACATGATCATTGCATGTTATATCAAGAAAATTAATAAAAAAATTAGCTTTCTATATCGTGATCTTTGATTTCTAACATGTGTTTGTTCAACCAAAAGAAGCAAAAGACTCTTAGATGAAACCTTTCATCATTTTTGTCTTCGATGAAGACCTTCTGTCATTGCTAAAAAGAATGGTAAACTTTGAAGATAATTACTGGTGGCTCTCTAACTCAAATTTATTACAATATTTTACCTCTACTGGACTAATCTAGTCTTCTGCATTGCTGCTCTACATTTGGGTAAAATTAAGGAAGCTACAATTTAGTTGCTATGTAAATTGAAAATACGAACTCTAATTTTCCAAGTTGCAGAATAGTCTGGCAAGGTAATTAGTTTAAAGCAATTTGTGGTATTCAGAGTAATTAATAGAACATGTATTGCATGCATGATGATCAACCATAAGCCTCGGTGACTACTTTCATGCCCGAATCACACTTTTTTCTTTCTTTCCAGTCTGTCTATTTAATGTCCCGCTGCAGCGTCTAGGAAGGAACACGGTTTGGTCCATATTAGTAAAATCAATAAAGCTTAGCAGACTACAGTTTTAGGGCACTTTCCAAATATATACATCATTGGGGTCTATTACCAAAATAATACGTCATTAGTCGCACAAAGGTTAAGGAAACCACAACCAATACTTTGTCTTCACTCTCAAAAACCTAATTGAGCTTACATCACAAAATATGACAAATATAGTTCATGTTTCCCTTTTCTTTGACATTTTCTGCATTTAGGTCACCTCTAAATATACTGGTAATCAGCAGAACTTTTGCTATTACCAATTTAATTACACGGAAACTTCTAAGTGGGTGAATATATATGGAATACGAGTACTTAATTGCATTCAAGCCTTGAATTCCAAGGCAATGGTAATGGCAATTTGCTTTATTCGCCAGCTGATATTTATGTTTATATGCCCCTATAACATACCAAGACAAAGTACGTTGATTTTGATTATCAAGAAAACAAAAATTAAAAAAAGCCAAATTGCTCCCATTGCATTTGCAACTTGTTCAATTAAATGTATCACTTCATCAAGATAGTTAAACACGTAAATTCGAACGTGGATACTCTGCTACCTTAGACCTAACTTACTACCACATAACCGGTCTTAAGATTGTGGGGGCCTGAGGTGGTCTTGTAAGGGCCCTTGAGTTTTTCTAAGTCCTCCAATGCATTCAACATCCATAAGTTTGTGTTTTTCGGCAATTAGGTACAAATTCACGCATATCGATTATACATCTCACTAACTACAAATTACAATATATCATATACGTAATCATCCAATGTGAATTCTCAATGTTCACTACATAATTATATGTCAAAATCAACTATTTCGTAACATTCAAATTCATGGAGACCTATAATTTTGGTTTCCTGAACATTCATAGAAAAGAATCCAATGGTTAATAGCCTATGCTAGTCCATCAAACTCAAACAGATGGACAAAAGAAGGATGAAGAGAAAGTTCTTACTCCATGTAAAACTTTAAAACATGCGTACAATTACATAAGTAAAATATAAATTCAAAGATTTTTTTTGTGATTATTACCTCAAACTACAATCTTCTAGATCTCGTGAAAGTTGATTTGCAGAGAGAGAGAGAATTTCAAATAGATAGAGAGAGAATTGCAGGGTGATAAGGCTCAAGGCTAGAAGTTTGAGACGACCTAGGGTTCATTCAAACGTTAAGCTCAAGAATATGTGCTTTACCAGCCCTGTTTTGTTTTTCTTGATTAATTTTGAATTCCATCGTTGGATAAAAAAAAGCAGTCATTGTCGTGGAGGTGTTAGACTTGTGCCCTCTTACATGTCTTTGGTGTAGGGCTATTATATGCAGTATAATTGAAAAAAGAAGAAGAAGAAGAACAAATTCAAGTTTCTAACCACTACCAATTAAACTGCCTAATGAGCTCGGGAAATTTGGAAAAATAACCAAATTTTAAATCTCATATAGAATTATAACCATTATTTTAATTTTATGATAATTATAACCAAAACTTCATGTAAAAGTATTAATATACCCTTAATACTAGGGTTTCTCATAACAACCACAAACACAATCTTTAAACTACCTTAAAATGTTGAGGATTACTGCAGATTGAGGCCACTGAATTAACTTTCTCTTTAATTAGCAAGACAACCTATGAGAATGTTCTTCAGAAGGTACTAATTCCATAGCTAATTATTATTTTTGTAATTAGATACTTCAATTTAGTGTTTCACTGATTAAATTGCATACATTCCAATATATTTTTCCAGTGGATGAAGAAAGAATACGAAATTGCATATGCAAAGTGAATAGTGAAAACAAAAAAGTGATGAAGATTAATTTCTCATTTTAGGATAGTTTAAAGGTTTGTTTTGGTTGTTGTGAGAAACCCTAATATTAAGGGTATATTAGTACTTTTACATCAAGTTTTGGTTATAATTATCATAAAATTAATATGGTGGCTATAATTCTATATGGGGTCTAAAATTTGGTTATTTTTCCAAATTTCCCAATGAGCTCCTATATAGTTCCCACCACGCTATTGAATTTAGTGATCAAATTCTAATATGTATCTTTTTTTAGTATTTAAACTTGACTATACACTTTAAATTTTTTTTTTTTTTTTCAAGGCCCCCCTAAATCGAGCCCTTAGGCAACCGCCTCTCTGTACTGGAGCCCATTCTCACTTTTCACCACTAGACTAACCCCAATAACTAGTATATTTTCCTTCAAGACACATAAATACATATCCAAATCATATTATTTTTCATCTCTAAACAAATATGATGATGTTTTCTCTTGAAATTAATTATCATATTGTCATTTAACAAGACCAGTACTTCTCTTACTTATTATAAGCCAAGAAACCTTTCATTCCTGATAGTCCTCAACTCCTTGAGAGACATCACAGCAATATTAAGGTTGTTCACCTTCAATAGTCACTTGTTTTAAAGTTGTTCATCTTCAATTAGTCACTTGTAGTAAAGTTTTTCATCTTCTCCTTGTGATAATATTGGTGTTTTTAATTGTTTCCTTTTGAACAATATATGACATAGTAATGATAACGATTAATTTGCATTTTATCAAAGGACGAATTGAACTGAAAAATTAATTACTAATTTGATGGGCTCATTGGGCACCATGTGATGAAAAAACTGTGGCCAAATTGTGTCCTAATAGACCAATCTGATTAAATGTGTCATAGGCATGGACCATACTATCAATCGAGTACTCTTATATATATGTAGAATTTGAGGAATACCTATGGCCTAATGTGACCCAATAAACTCGCATTCTACAAACAAAGAATGTCTCAGCTTGTTATTTTTCACAATTCAACATGAATCCAGCCAAAAAAACCAAAACACATATACACGAGAACCACGGACTATATATGAGATGTGTCTTCGATCTAATTGGGACATCATCTGAGCCAACTTGACTTCCTCAGTGTGCCCGGAAAAAAAAATAAAGAATGAACTTTTAGTGAGTTGATTAATTACCAAAACGAGAAGACAATATAAATATTAAACCGGATTACAATATACATAATGTTCCATATTCTGAGCTTATGTTTTGACTCACGTCGTTTGTGATCATCATGTGGTAAATTATATAGTTGGGTAAGTTTCTGCTAAATGCGGGTTTATGCATTTTCTATTTTGGATTTCTAGTAGAACTTGACATTCGTGTCGTGTTTTTCATGTTCATTTTGTTTTCGTGACATACCCGATATCTTAACTAGTCAATACCCATTAAAATAAATGGGTAGTATGATCCGATCCGAAATCAACTTGTTAATATTAACGGGTAATATGACCTGACATTACCTGTTAAAGAAAATATTTTTTAAATCAATAAATAATCAAATGAAAAATATGATACTAAATAAATTAGTATCTACATACCACATTGTCAAATAAATATTACTTCAAAACATAAAAACACATTTGTCTTACATACCACAAAATAAGAGCCTAATGAAGATATGCAGAATGAAGGGTTTCTTTTTTCAAGGTTACGGAGCCTTTCTAAAAAATCAGAACCTTGCCAATGAGACTCAAAGCTTGCACTTTTTTTTACAGCAAAACCTTTCAGTTTTCATTAATCACCAAGGAAAATGGTATTGGAACTTTGACTTGATCTATTGTCTTCAAGAGGTATATTGATGATGTTCTCAGTAAGGCTTCCTATATTAGCACATAAACTAAACATAGAAAAGCCAAACATTATAAACCATCCAAATTATTAGAAGTTTACCAAAAATAATTTTGAAAAGAAATAAAATAATAGTACTATGTTATATAAAATACATATTACCTATTTATTCAAAAAATCAATCTCGTGTGCACAACAAAGCTTGAATTGTGTCTGAAAACAATGAGCAATTGAATTTTTTACATTTCGCATACTTCTACATTAATTATTATGATTTTTATTAATTTTGCATTGAAACAAAAAAATTATTCATGAGGGTTTTAAATCTAAACGATTATTCTTTCACGATTTTCAACTTGTACACTACTTATTATGAATGTTTATTTATTTTGAACCCCCCCCTCTAAAAATACTACTCATGAGGGTTTGTAGGGTTTTAAAAATTCAAACGACAATGTACCCATCGTCAAAGCATAGAGGATGCGATCATGAGCGTTTGGCATATTTTTTTCACATTTCTTACACTTGTATATGAATTATTATGATGTTTTTAATGTGCTTTGGAAAATTTTAATCTCAAGACTAAGTACTATGGCTATTGTAGAACAAGTACGGTTTTTTTAGTAGTTTAAAATAATCAAACTAACTTTTTTCTTAATGGGTTACCCGCTTGCAAATTCGTTAAGAATCCGTCATTAAAGGGTTTTTAACGGGTGACCCGATAACAACCCGATTAGTTATTGGGTTGACTCGAAACCTATTATATTTGTATCGAGTTAGTGAGTCGTGTAAGAAAATGCCAAATTTATGGGATGGTTTATAGATTTAATACATGAAGGATACAAACCCTATAAACACATACTGAAAGGTAATGTTAGGGAGACTAAATTTGGAAACGAAAGGACATGAATGTTTATGATTGGTTTATTACTTAAGCGTTTAATAAACGTGCACATTCCTATTGGTGACACATAATTTAGTTTGTAAATTTAGTCTCCCTAGTATTACCCATACTGAAAGATGATTTTATACCGTACCTCAACCCTAAGCTTGCTAAGAATCCAAAATTGAACTCGTAGCTCAAATATGTAATGCTTGAACTATATTGCCAATTTTGTGCTTTTCAAGCTGTTATTGATCAACTCCGCTATCTGTTATACATCTTGCAATCATTATTTCTTAAGGTTTATAAGCTCTATCAATGATTACATGGATCGAGTGTGAATAGTTTTAACAATAGCTAGCTTAATGGGACTAACCCAATTAAACTATCACAGACCATTCATTTTGGCCTTTTGGTCTTTTACACCGGGATTCCATGATTAGGGAAATGCTTAGATAGAGGTGACATTGGAGATGTTAAAAGATAAATGTTTAATGTTAATTTGATGATTGAATTGGTAACGTCAAATTTTCTCTTCCTCCAACTCATATGTTTTTTTTTTGTTATAAGATATTTGTAGAACTCATTTTTAAAATGTAATCAATTAGAATAATTTTTCGTGATTTATAATTGGTGCATTAATGTGACTCACACAATAAAATAATTAAAGAATTAATTGACATCACCTCCAAAGGAGATGTTAAAAATGTCATATAGACATATAACAATAACAAATGACGTACTATTTACTCCAAACGAGATGTCAAAGCTGACATGAAAAATAAGGCTAAGCTGACATGGACAAAGAGATGTCAAATTTGAAGTTGCCTTCAAATATGATTTTTGCTATTTTCAAAGGCATTCCAACTTGCCTTACCTTAAATGTTAATATATTTAAGTATTATTTTATTATTGTTAAACCAACAACAACCAAACTTTTATTATTTTTGTTTAAATAAATATAAATGAAGCAATAAAATTTGGTATCTCGGGTGAAAGGAAAATATTGACAATATGTTAAATTGCCAATTCCGCCATCAGATTGAAATTTGATGTCTCCTTTGAAAATGCTCTTATATGTCAATCCACGTAAGATTAACATATCGGTTGAAACCTGTTTTTAACTTCAAATTTGAAGGCTTATGTGGCACTTTGACATCTTATAAAGTTTTACTCTCCACCCGATATGCTAAATTTAAACAAAAAATAAAAATTTATATTTATTTTCTTTGTATTGGAAATGAAAGAAAAATAATTAAAAAGTATGAAAATACTTAAATATTGTATTGGTAATGAGAAGAAACAAAAAAGCAATGCTTTAAACATTTTGATATTTTCTTTAAAAATGCTAATTAGGCTAAAACCGAGGGCCAACATTGTTAATTAACAATTTAAAGTTAGTCATAGATATGGACCCCTTCACTTCCAACACATGGGATGTCATTGTATGAGCAGGTGCATGAACTGTCATGAGACCCCTCCATCAACACCAAGCACCAGCTTCCTTAAACATGTACCATCTCTCCATAGCTACTAGTGCACATGGAAATGTAATAAGGAAAAAAAGTCTCTTTGTGCTATCTCGACTTTCCCAACCCAATTATGCCTTTGTCCCTGTAATAATAAGCATTATTTTGCCATACCCATGCATTCTTGCTGAGTGAGCGAATTTGCATACTACATGCTTTTTCCCAAGTTTCTCTGTATTGCCATGTTTTCAAATACCACAACTTTTTGTCCTATATGAATACGTATCACTCCACTGTGTTGTTCATAAAAACGATTAGATTTTGTATATAAAGATTTTAGCAGTTAGATCTTGCATATGACCTATATCATTCAGTCATACGCATCAACAAGGACCCAGTTCTTTTCTTTTTCATTTCTTTTTTTGTTGCATATATATATATATAAGAGAGGATCCATGATATTATTTTTTTATATAATTTTTTACATACGTTTTTGCAGGGCGACTCTGTAATGAATTTCAACGATCAGACGTCTATCTTTTCGAACATCATTTATAGATAATCATTGTAAAAAATTAGACAAATCCAAAACCAGTACTAATATTCATTTGTAGTGAAGAAAATGAACGAAGTACACGATCCTATAAGAGAAACCTAAACTCTTAATCTAATGGTCATATAATTTTAGATTTTGGTGATTTTTGGTAGACATGATCTTTAAGGGAAGACTTAAAAGATAGACAGTTCGAATCCTTGATATACTTTATGAAGTGAGCTCTACAAAAACTTGTGTTAGCCTTTTTTTTTTAAGTAATGTCATGGATTCAATATATATATATATATATATATATATCATCGTGTGGGCTAAAAATGTTCAAAACCACAATTGATGTTGGAAAACTGTGGACAGTTTATACTGGGTCAATGTTATAGCTATGGTACATGATGGCATTGCATACTTTTATATATATATGTGTGTGTGTGTGTGTCATCGTGTGGGCTAAAAATGTTCAAAACCACAATTGATGTTGGAAAACTGTGGACAGTGTATACTGAGTCAATGTTATCATCGATGATAGTGTGCGTGGAAGAGGGTGCAATCATGCGTGGCTTAACAAGCATGCATGATTCAACATTTCGTACGTGAGGAGGAACCATTTGTCTACGTGCGAGGAAATTTGTCAATAAACTCAATTATTTTTATAGAGTAAATATAGTCCAAGTCCCTGATATGATTCATGAATCTTCATTTTTAAGCTTTATCAGTAAAGCAGAACTAAAATATCTGGTATTAGTGATGGAAGAAGGACTTATTAAGACAGATGCTAGTTTTCAAAAAAAAAAAAAAATATATATATATATATATGTATATATATTAAGACAGATGCCAAGTCATCCAAATCAGTCACTAGTTTGTTATAACAGTAAATAGTTAGTTCTGATAATTGTGTAATTAGTTGTAGAAGTTAGGGGTCCTAGTGTAATAAGCCTGTGGCTATATATATCTTCTTATACTGTCATAATTATTCAAATCAATGAAAAGCAATATTTTACAAAGAATATCACAGTTTCTATATGGTATCTAACCAGCTGCCTCACGACGTTGATCCTCTTTCACTCACCGACTCGATTTCTCTATTTCTCGATCGATTTTTGTCTCCAATTCGTGATTCTTCCTCTCTTATCTCAACCCTTGCCTTTGTATATCATGGCCTCCCCCTCTGAATCATCATCTCCAATGAACTCTCCGCCATTACCAAACCCTAATTCCTCTAGAAATTCTCAACCTTAGAATTCGTATATGTCTCTTACAATCGAAAATATAGGTAGCATGGTGCCAATCAAACTCAAGCACACTAATTATCTACCACGACATGCGTTTTTTGCCCTGATCCTGCACAGATACAAGCTTTTTGGCCTCATTGATGGCACTGAGCCATGTCCAGCTCCACTTCTCCCTGATCAATCTCTGAATCCATCTTTTGAGCAGTGGTTTCAAAAGGATCAAAATCTTTTGATCTGGCTAAATTCGACGCTCTTTGAAGGCCTAATTCTTTTCAGGGTCAGTGTATCCATATCTCAAGAGCTATGGCAGAAACTTGAACAACGTTTTGGTGGCATTTCTGATACTCATATCCACCAGCTCCGTTCTCGTCTTCAATTAATTCAGAAATGCTCTCAATCCATCTCGGAATATCTCCAACAAATCAAGGAAATTTCAGATTCTCTCACCGCTGCTGGTGCAGCTATGTCTGATCGTAGGGCTGGGTTCAGTTTAAATCGGTTTGGTTTTTTGCCAAAACTAAAACCGAACCAAAATTTCGGTTTGGTTCTTTTTCTTCAGTTTGGTTTTTTTCCGATTCGATTTCAGTTTGGTTTAGGTTTTTTTTTTTTTCAAAAAATGAAAAAAATTGAAATCTAAAAATTTAAAATCTCCAACACAATCATAACATAAACATTCCAACTAGAATCAAAGACAATGAAAATAAACATTTAAAGTTCAACTAGAATCATCAATCAAGTCTTCCAAAGTCCAAACTTAAAATAAACATCAAAGTTTAAATAACTAATAGCCTCACAACACAAAAATCGAATCATCTGCAAACTGACTTACTCTTTTTCTTTAGGGTTCCACTCGGCAAGTGTGGACAAAGTTTAGGGTTTGCAGGACTTGTGGGCTACTATTGATGCATCAAAATATGAAGAGGGAGAAAAAAAAAGAAGAGGATGATTAGAGAGCAAAACAGAATGAAGGTTCGACTGGGGAGAAAAAAAAAGAAAGGGAGAAAAGAATGAAGGTGCGGCTGGAGTCTAGGAGAAAGAAATGAAAGAGAGAGACATAAAAGAAAAAGAAAGAAAGAAGATGGAGAGATGGTAAGGTGCGGCTAGGGTGAAAGAAAACAAGGGGGGAGAAATAATAGGTTAGGGTTTAGAGTTTCTGAAAGCTTTTTTTTAAATATTTTGTACTTAAAGTTTGGCAACACATTAGGCTTAGAAAATAATACCCAAAACGGATAAATAAATAAAAAAAATAAAAAACAATAATTTAATTAATTCGATTCAGTTTGGTTTCTAGACCACTGAAATCAAAATCGAACCAAAAGAATTCGGTTCGGTTTGATTCGGTTTTTTCAATTCAGTTCGTTTTTTTCGTTCGGTTCGGTTTTTTTGATCTTGATTTGGTCTTCGGTTCGGTTTTTTTTTATTTTCGATTTTTCTAACCCACCCTTATCCGATTGTGACCTAAGTGCATCAACACTTCATGGTCTCCATGATCAATTTGAGTCATTCATTGACTCAATCGTGCTTTGGTTGTCTTCTACTTCTCTTTGGTAGTCTTCTACTTCTTTTGATCAATTGCATGGTCTGCTGCTCACTAAAGAAATTTCCATGGCTCATCGCAAGCAAACAATTTCTTCCTCTGCCACTGAGCTATTTCAGGCATTTTCTGTCCAGTCTCAGACACCGTTGTTGCCAACGCCTAATCCACAGGCCTTTGTTGCATACAATTAGCCACTTCAATCTTCCTTTCGTTATAATTCAAATTAAGGGAGACATAATCGCAATTTGAACAAAGGGAATTGCAATTATAGCACCAATCGTGGTAATTTCAATGGTCATAATCGTGGAGGTCAGAATCATTCTACTTATCAAGGCTCCAGGTCTAACTATCAATGTTCTTCATCTTCATCTGGTAGCAAGAACACAATTTATTGTTTGCTTACCAATTTCTCAAAGACAATAATTGTTCTTTGATTCTTGACCCTTCCACTGTAAAGAATCGTGTTTCGAGGAAAACGCTTTTGTTGGGACGAGTTAAAGATGGATTTTATCCACTTCAAGGATCCAGTCATCACACTACTTCATCACCATCAGCTCTAGTAAGTGTCAAAGCTCCTGTGAAGGTTTGGCATCGAAGATTAGGTCATCCATCTTCTTTTCTCGTTCGAAAGGTTATTTCCAGCAATAAACTTGCAGTGCAAGGCAAGGCTACTGTTGATTTTTGATGTTTAGATTGTGCTCTAGCTAAAAACCACAAGCTTCCCTTTGGATTTGCTAGCTCTACAACCACTCACAACTTACAATTGCTTTTCTGTGATCTTTGGGGTCCAGCCTCCATTATTTCACCTAGTGGTTTCAAATACTACTTGTTGTTAGTTGATGATTACAATAGATATAGTTGGCTATTTCCCTTAAAGGCAAAGTCTGATGCCTATTCTACTTTTGTTGTATTCAAACATTATGTAGAAAATTTAATTAGCAATAAAATCAAGATTGTGCATTTAGATTCAAGGGGTGAATTCATTGGTACTATGTTTAAATCTTTTCTTTGTAATCATGGTATTCTTCATCAACTAAGTTATCCCCACCCCCCTGAACAAAATAGTTGTGCTGAAAGAAAGTACAGACATTCTGTGGAGACTGCCATAACCTTACTTGTTGCTTCTAATGTTCCACATCTTTATTGGGTAGAGGCTTTCTCCACTGCTGTGTATCTCATTAACAGGTTGCCAATCTCTGGGATACCTCAGTCCCCTTGGGAATTCCTTTTTCACAAGCCATCAGACTGTTCAAGGCTAAAAGTCTTTAGATGCAGTTGTTTCCCATGGCTCAAGCCCTATGTTCATTCAAAGTTGGATGCAACAAGCAAAAACTGTGTCTTTTTGGGGTTTAGTTTACAACACAAGGGTTATAAATGTCTTGACCCAATAACTAGCATAATCTATATTTCAAGACAAGTGCAGTTGAATAAAACTACATATCCTTTTCGATCATTTCCTAAAGGCACTGCTTCATTTCTAGAATCTGCTTTCACTACTATGGATCTTCAGTTCTCTGTTCCAATTTTGAGATCAAATTATGGTTTTACCTCTTTAAGTTCTATCATTGAGAATACTCATTCATGATTATACAAGTTATGTACCACTTTATTCAAGTGACACATTTATACCAATGCCTCCTGGTAATACTCAGCACATGATTACTCGTTCCAAAGCTGGTATACATAAGCCCAAAGTATATGCAGCTACCAAGCATCCACTTCCAATAGATATTGATTTTGTCCTAACTACATACCTGCAAGCATCTAAACATGCTCACTGGAGATCTGCCATGCAAGATGAATTCAATGCCTTGCAATTAACAGGTACTTGGACCTTAGTTCCTCTATCTTCCTCCCAAAATGTTGTTGGTTGCAAGTGGGTTTTCAGAATAAAGAAAAAACCTGATGATATTGTTGAGAGATTTAAAGCTTGTTTGGTAGCAAAGGGATATCATCAGCAAAAAGGCATTGATTTTCAAGAGACCTTCACTCCTGTTGCTAAACCAGTCACCATTATAGTACTTTTATCACTTGCATTGCAATTTAATTGGTTTTTAAATCAATTAGACATCAGTAATGCATTTCTTTATGGGGATTTAAAAGAAGATGTGTATATGGAAAATCCCTCAGGTTTTACTGATCCCAGTATGCCAAATCATGTCTGCAAATTAAGGAAATCTCTATATGGCCTTAAACAGGCACCATAGGCTTGGTTTGACAAACTATTTCAAGCTCTTCTTCAATTTGGATTTGTGTAGTCTTCCTCAGATGCCTCTTTGTTTGTTTTCAGTGGTTATTCTCCAGTCATGGTACTAGTCTTTGTAATGACATATTAGTCACTGGCCTTAATCTTTCTTTATGCACTATGTTCTTTCAAAAGCTTAGTGATATTTTTCCATTCAAAGATTTGGGTCCATTGCACTACTTTTTGGGATTAGAAGTTCAACGGTTTTCTGCAGGCATCTTCCTTCATCAAACTAAGTATTTACTGGATCTTCTTAGGAAAACCAATATGGATGGTGTTAAGCCTTGTTGTACTCCACTTGGCTCTAAGAAACTTGATCATATAGGCCATCTTCTTTCCAATCCAACTAAGTACAGGTCCATTGTTGGTGGTTTACAGTATTTAACATGGACACGCCCATATCTTTCTTTTGCAGTTAATCAAACTTGTCAGTTTATTCATGCTCCTCGAGAACAACACATGCAAGCTGCAAAAAAGGTTCTTCAATATCTCAAAGGCACTATATCTGAAGGACTTTGGTTCAAAAAAGGTGTTACCAAACTCACTGCTTTCTTTGATGCTGATTGGGCTGGTTGTACTTTTGATAGACGCTCCACTAGTGGTTATTGTGTCTTTTTGGGATCTAACCTTATCAGTTGGTATGCCAAGAAACAATCCACTGTTGCTCGATCATCTATTAAAGCTGAATACCGTTCTCTAGCACACACAGCTGCTGAATTTACTTGGATCTGCAAAATCTTTCGTGACATTGGTTTCCCACTATCTTAGGTTCCTACCCTATGGTGTGACAACATTTTAGCCATCTTACTTACTTCAAATCCAGTGTTTCATGCCAGAACCAAACACGTTGAAATCGACTATCATTATATCAGGGAGTTGGTCTTGGTTCATCACATTAAGGTTCAATTTGTTTGTAGTCAAGATTAGTTGGCTGACATTCACACTAAATCTCTATCTAAAAGCCAGTTTAGCTATCTCTAGTCCAAGCTTCCTCTTGGTTCAATAGTTGATCCCAAACTCAGCTTGAGGGGGTGTATTAAGATAGATGCTAAATCATCCAAACCAGTCACTAGAGTTTGTTATAACAGTAAATAGTTAGTTATGATAATTATGTAATTAGTTATAGAAGTTAAGAGTACTAGTGTAATAAGCATGTAGCTATATGTATCTTCTTGTACTGTCATAATTATTCAAATCAATGAAAAGCAATCTTTTATAGAGAATATCTCAGTTTCTATAGGCCTTCTTCTTCTTATATACGTTAGTGGCAGAATCTGTCGTCAGATTTATGGGTCCTATCATTATATGAAAAACTGAAAATTGGTTTATTTCCTTGTATTAATGTTGCACAAAAATAAATTTAAAAACTCAATACCAACCACACTAACTTAAATGAGAAAGTAGTGTGTTTTTTTTTTTCTGCAAGTATCACCTCCTTTATCATTTGCCATGGTATTGGCTTCCCAACATGATTATAAGATAGGTTTATTTTTTTTTTTTTGGAGAATTAATACATAACCCAAAATTTCTGCTACAACAGTATCCTAATTTTTTTTTGTCAACCAACAGTATCCTAATTTAGTTGTCACCTCTAGTAGCATTTTAGCCGCGTGCTCTTGTATAGCCCCTGCACCCAACCTAAACGACTTGGCTGCCGCAGCCCATTGATCTTTAGTTCTTCACCCTTTTTGAGAAATCTCAAGAAGCATGTGGAAAGAAATGTTAACCATTTTTCATTTTTCCTTTTCCCTTCGTTTCATCTGGTATCGTGCCTTGACCATAGTAATCATATATCTTATGGACCAGCTTCACTGAAGGAAGTTAAGATTTAAATATAAAATCAATTAATAATGCGGGAAGTAATTCAACTTGAGTTTATGCAAGGTATTTATTCTTAATACGCTCCCTCACGTGCGGTCGATTTTTAAGGCAAATACTCGGACAACTCAAACGGGATGACATGGAGCATGTGTGACCGTTGAGCTTTACACGTGAGACAATCTGTCTTTGTTAACATGAAAGAAGTTGAGGTTCTACTATAAAACTAATTTGTAATATGAAAAGTAACACAAATTACTTGAAAGCCAAAATGTATTTTCCCTCAACGTGTGATTCATTCTCAACTTTCTTATGAGCAAAAATTTAATATAAATTAAAAATTATACCCAATTTATCACATAGTTAATAAAATGGCCGAATAATTGAGAATTTGGCTTAATTTTTACAAAACGTATCTCTGAATAATATAAGTTTAGAAAATTATGTTGATCTTCGTACTAGATGCAAAATGTAAAGAAGATGATAAAAAGTAAAAGAAAATGGTCAAAGTTTTGCCAACTTAAGAGCATCTCTAGTTATATTCTCTAATTTTTAGTTAAATTTTATCTATAACGATTAAAGATTATAAAGTTATTTTAGAAGCTTCCTGAATTTTTTTTACTCCAATCATACTTTCTAGTTTAGAGAATCATAATAATCGTAGATCATCAGGGATAAAGTTTTTAAATAAAATATTAGTAATTACTGCTAGAAACTCCCTTCTCACTCCTGAATTTAAGAGCTTCTAGGATAATTTTTACCTTAGAAGATTGATAGAGAGTGTGATTAGAGATGTATTTTTCCAATCCTCTCTAAAATTTGGTAAAAACTCATTTAGGAGCCCTTAAAAGATGTTCTTGTGCAATCATTTTCCAGCTGACGTCTCCTTTTGAAAAAGTTCAACATACATGATGCCTTTAAATTTGACAAAAATAAAAAGAAATGATGGCTTTAAACAGTGGTATAATTGAGAGAGTCGCGAAACCAGTCAAAAACAATGGGAGGGTGGATTTTTAGTCCCCTACAATCCTGAAAGAGACAGATAATGTACAAAGAGTATGAAACTGGAAACTGGAAACATATATGGAATATAATAAACCATGTGTAGACATTGAAATTTCGTTAAAATAAATGTTAGCCATCGCATTAAAATTACATTTGTAAACATTGAAATTTTAGTGAAATAAATGTTGACCATTGCATTAAAACTACAACAATCCATCAAATTCACCTACAACAATCCATCCAAATTCACCTACAACCTCCACCCAAATTCATCTACAACATACACCCAAATTCACCTACAACAATCCATCCAAATTCACCTACAACAATCCATCCAAATCCACCTACAACCTCCATCCAAATTCACCTACAACATACACCCAAATTCACCTACAACAATCCATCCAAATTCACCTACAACCTCAACCCAAATTCACCTACAACATACACCCAAATTCACCTACAACAATCCATCCAAATTCACCTACAACCTCCACCCAAATTCACCTACAACAATCCATCCAAATTCACCTACAACCTCCACCCAAATTCACCTACAACATCCACCAAAATAAATGGATGGTGGTGGTTCATTCCCAAAGTCTATAAATAGGCTCCTCCATCAAAGAATCAAGAGAGGATTTTACATACATTTTCTCTACTCCCAAATTGGAAGAGAATTCACACCACACCAAAGCCTTGAAGCCTCGAAACTTTGAAGCTCTCAAGCAAATCCCGAAGGATCAAGAAAGCCCTCTTCGTTCTTCGTGAAATCCTCCTTCAAGATCAAGCCCCAACGCCCCTTGAAGAACTTCCACCCATTCAAGATCAAGCCCCGACGGCCCTTGAAGAAGGTGTTCATCGTTCATCGTCCGTTCATCCAAGATCAAGCCCCAACGGCCTTTTGGATCAACAACACTACATCTACACGTTTCAAAGATAGAATCAGAGGATAAATTTGTAGAAGAGATTGTAACCCCTAAATCATTAATACAAATATTATTTTGTACACGTGTTCTTGTCTCATTCATCGCAGGAATTTTCCGTGTTTACAAATTTGGCACGCCCGGTGGGATCGTCTCTACCTCTCATCTCTATCTTTGAATCCACAACAAGCACAAATGGCGTCAAGGAAGGCCCAAGTTGTTCTCGCTGCCAATGCAAGAAACAAGAGCGCCATCACGACAGGGGGCGTCACTTCAGGCATCATAACTCGGAGCAAGGCAAAAGCTCTTTCTGCCGCCTCTTCCGCCCCTGCATCAACTCCGCCAAAGGCACAAGAGCACCCGAGGCACAAACCGGTGATCACCCTGGCCTCGCTCAGGGCGCCAAGAGAGGAAAGCCAGAGGAAGTACTCTGAATCCTTACTTTCTGATGCCGACTCAAGCAGCGGCATAGCTATGCAAGTCATGGTGGCTGGAGCGACTTCAATTGAGGAGCAGCTGGCTCAGATGAGTGAAACAATCGCAAAACTCACAAGGACTGTGGAGGACAAAGACCTGCAAATCGCAGCGCTCGTTAACCAACTAGATGCAAAGCCCGATGAGAAAGTCAGGCAAGGGGATAATCTAGTAAAGAGGGAAAACGACGAGGATGAGGAACCTCCAGTGGAGAACGTCGAAGAGACACTGAAGCCGGACCAAGCGGCGACACTCATGGGGTCTCTCTCTATCCAGCAGCTGCAGGAAATGATCGCCAACACCATCAAGGCGCAGTATGAAGGAAGCTCACATGACTCCGTACTATACTCAAAGCCCTACTCCAAGAAGATTGACGCTTTGAAGATGCCAAAGGGTTATCAACCACCAAAGTTTATGCAGTTCGATGGAAAGGGGAACCCGAAGCAACATGTCGCCCACTTCATTGAAACCTGCAACAATGCTGGAACAGAAGGAGACTACCTCGTTAAGCAGTTCGTGCGCTCGCTGAAAAGCAACGCCTTTGACTGGTACACCGACCTCGAGCCCGAGTCTATCAACAGTTGGGATCAGCTAGAAAAGGAATTCCTCAACCGCTTCTACAGCACGCGCCGCACCGTAAGCATGCTGGAGCTGACCAGTACGAAACAGTGGAAGGAGGAACCCGTCGTCGACTACATCAATAGATGGCGTTCATTAAGTCTGGATTGCAAAGATCGGCTTTCTGAAACCTCTGCCATTGAGATGTGTGTTCAAGGCATGCACTGGGGGTTACATTACATTCTCCAAGGCATAAAACCAAGAACGTTTGAGGAGCTGGCAACGCGTTCCCACGACATGGAGCTGAGTATCGCCAATCACGGAAAGAATGAGCCGATCACCCACTTCAAGAAGGATAAGGTGTTCGCCCCGAGTGTGGACAAGACTGGAAAAAAGCCTGCCAAGGAAACTTTTACTGTCAACACTACCCCCATCAAAACTCCATCTGCGCCTATCAAGACCACCTCTGCGCCTATCAAGATTTCCTCCAAGACCAAGGCAAATGAGACAAAGAGAAGTGAGCCTCCTCGCACCCAAGACAAGTATAAAAACACCTTGAGAGAGTTGGAGCAAAAGACGTACCCTTTTCCTGACTCAGACGTGGATGCGATGTTAGATGACTTGCTGGAAAAGAAGGTAATTGAGTTACCAGAGTGCAAGCGCCCTGAAGAAATGAATCGAACGAACGATCCTAGGTACTGCAAGTACCATCGTATCGTAAGCCATCATGTGGGCAAGTGCTTCGTCCTCAAAGAACTCATTATGAAGCTAGCGCAACAAGGGAGAATCGAGCTAGACCTTGAGGACACAGCCGCAACACATACTACTACGGTGGCGTTCGGATCCTTCGATCCCGTGCCTCTCCAAACGACACCCGACCATTCCTATCAATGTGCAAGCTACACGGCGCCATCTACTCAACCATCGCCGGGGGCAAACGAACAAGATGCGTATACTGATGATGATGAAGGATGGACATTGGTGACCTACAAAAAAACAAGGAAACCAAAACCACAAGCCACAAGACCAAAAGTGGAACAAGTGAGAAAAAACCGTCGCCGTAACAGCAGGAAGCCTAAAAGAAACGTAAAAGTCAATAAGCCAACGTATGCTGGGGAACCCATGGAGCAAGAGCCACGCATTCCTGTCTCCTTGCGCGAGTACTTCCCGAATGACTTCTTCCAACAGTGCACTATCGCTGCATGCTATATGGTCGAAGTAGAAACGGAAGAACCTCCAAAAGGCAAAGATATCACCACTGAGGGAGAAAAAACTCTCACGCTCGAAGAAGGTCTGCCAACACATTTTAGCATTGAGGAAGCGCTACGATTACCAAAGAAGATGCGAATAGCATTAGCAGCGGTCTTGGAAAGTCCCAATGAACATGAAGTGCAAGAAAGCAAGAACGAAGGCTTGAAGCTTCGGCCACATGAATGTGCCACATGTTGTGCTATCGAGGATGCAATCCATTTCACCGACGAAGACTTGCTGCTAGGATCCAAGCCTCACAACCGTCCTCTCTTCGTCTCTGGGTATGTAAAGGGGCACAAAGTCAACCGCATGCTCGTGGATGGTGGATCAGCCATAAACATCATGCCAAAGTCAACAATGACTACAATCGGCATCAAGGCAGATGAGCTGTCCCTAAGTCGTCTACTAATCCAAGGTTTTAATCAAGGAGGACAAAGAGCGATGGGCATGATCCGAGTGGAGATGACTATTGGTGAACTCAAGTCGAGCACGATATTCCACGTGATTGATGCAAGAACTTCCTACGGCTTACTCTTAGGAAGGCCTTGGATCCATGCGAATGGAGTAGTACCGTCCACCCTTCACCAATGCTTAAAATTCTACCGAGAAGGAGTGAAGGTGATCTATGGCGACACCAAACCATTCACTGAAGCCGAATCACATTTCGCAGACGCCAAGTTCTACATGGATGAAGACATGGTACCCGAAGCTCTTCCAAAAGAAATCAAATCCACGGGCAAAGCAACACCTAAAAAGCAGGAGCGACAAGCCATGCCCAAGAAGCAAGAAGAAGAAGTTACGCCGTCTTCAAGCAAGAACGATAATGAGCTGGCTAAACGAGCAACAACAAAGGGGAGTAGGATGCCCTCAAATGGACCAAACATACCCGTCTTCCGATACATCCCGATGTCGAGAAGAAAGAATGGTCAATCTCCGTTCGAAACTGGAGCAAACAAAGCCGATGCACAGAGGCATATGGATAATGTAAAGTTGCTCAAGACGAATGCAGTTTTACCTCTGACACAGCTAGGCGGCACTAAGGTCGCAAGACTACCACAAGGCTTCATAAAAGCTCTACCGAAGGGGGTGGAACCGAGCTTTCTCCCAACCCAGAGGACCGAAGAAGGTTTTGATCCAAACGCCTATAAACTCATGTCGAAAGCTGGCTACGACTTCGCTTCTTCTTCGAATCATGAAAAGAAGGTTTCAAACACCATTAACAATAAAGAACGTGACCTCACCGAGACTCAAAAGAAGTTGAAGAAGCACGGTTACGGAGTTGATAACAACAAAGCTGGACTAGGCTTCACACCAAATGCACCCGTGAAGATTTCAAGCAAAGCGAAAAATGCTAGCACCCAACACATCATCGTGAGTATTGAACAAGATCATAATGAGCCTAAATCCACCCCTTGGACGTCAGTCTTCGATAGGATGAATCGTTCAAGATCCAGAATGTCAGCACTTAACCGCATTGGTGGTCAAAACCGAACCTCCGTCTTCAAGAGACTTAACATGCCAGCATCCCAAAGCTCTGTTTTTGAAAGGTTGTCAAAACCTAAGAGGCAAAGCAACACGACTAGCTCTCTTCCTCGTCAGTCAGCTTTGGAAAGACTTGAAGACAGCAAGAAGTTTTCCAGAAATAGGAAGACAATGTCAAAGGAAGGAAAACTCGACATGATAGCAGAAAAATGTGATATTCGAAGCTCAATTCCTTCAAGGATGAAGCGCCAAGCAATCTTGGAGGTGGACACAAATGGACCACTGAAAGTAAAAAGGTGCACCATCATCCACACTGGACAATCTTCATGCCGACCAGCCCAAGAGGACGACACCGAAGAGGAATTCCAAGATGTCTTCCACATCACGATCCAAGAAAGCGGAGAAGATGAGATCCCCGAAGAAGATGTCGCTGCTGCGCCACCGCAACTTGAGGATGGGGGGCAATCCACGGTTGATGATCTCAAGGAGCTCAACTTAGGCACAAAAGATGAGCAGAAACCTATCTTCGTGAGTGCGCTGCTAAGTGCAGACGAGGTAGATGAGTATTACCAACTGTTATCAGAGTACAAAGACGTCTTTGCTTGGACTTACAAGGAAATGCCCGGCCTTGACCCTGTCATCGCTGTACATCATCTTGCAGTTAAGCCTGGAACGCGACCGATAAAGCAAACTCAAAGGCGCTATCGATCCGAGCTAATTCCACAAATCGAGGTAGAAATTGATAAGCTAATCGAAGCAGGCTTCATTCGAGAGGTGCAATACCCCAAGTGGATCTCCAACATCGTCATCGTCCTTAAGAAATCTGGACAAATACGTGTTTGTGTAGACTTCCGGGACCTCAATGACGCTTGCCCGAAAGATGACTTTCCCTTGCCGATCATCGAAATCATGGTGGACGCAACCACTGGCCACGAGGCACTGTCATTTATGGACGGCTCTTCTGGATACAATCAAATTCGTATGGCTCTCGAAGATGAGGAACTAACAGCATTCCGCACTCCAAAAGGTATCTACTGCTACAAGGTCATGCCGTTTGGTCTAAAGAACGCTGGAGCCACATATCAGCGAGCAATGCAGAAAATCTTCAATGACATGCTACACAAAAACGTAGAATGTTATGTAGACGACGTGGTGGTCAAAACAAAGAAAAGATCAGATCACTTGAAGGATTTGCGAGTAGTGTTCAAAAGGCTGCGAAAGTACAACCTCAAGATGAGCCCGTTGAAGTGTGCGTTTGGCGTCACCTCTGGAATGTTCCTCGGCTTCATTGTCAAGCACCGTGGCATTGAAGTGGACCAATCAAAAATCAAGGCCATCCAAAACATGCCCGAGCCAAGAAACCTGCACGAGCTGAAAAGTCTACAAGGACGACTAGCCTTCATCAGACGCTTCATCTCCAACCTTGCAGGGCGTTGTCAACCGTTTAGTCGACTCATGAAAAAGGATGTTCCATTCATATGGGACGAAGCGTGCCACAATGCTTTTGAAAGCATAAAAAAATATTTATCAAGTCCACCTGTCCTGGGGGCGCCTGTGCCCGGGAAACCACTCATATTATACATCGCCGCTCAGGAAAGTTCAGTGGGAGCACTCTTGGCCCAGGAAAACGAATTCCAGAAAGAAGGAGCGCTTTACTACCTGAGTCGAACGCTCACCGGCGCCGAGTTGAACTACTCCCCAATAGAGAAAATGTGCCTTGCCTTAGTGTTTGCCATCCAGAAGCTCAGACATTACATGCATGCTTACACCATCCACTTGGTTGCTAAAGCTGACCCGGTTAAATATGTCATGTCCAAGCCAGTCTTGACAGGGCGACTAGCTAAATGGGCGTTGATTCTCAATCAATACGAGATCATTTGCGTCCCAGCTAAAGCCGTCAAGGGACAAGCATTAGCAGACTTCCTTGCCGATCATCCAATCCCAGCCGATTGGAAAATCTCAGACGACTTGCCTGACGAGGAGGTATTCTACATTGACATATTTCCGAGATGGACGATGTTTTTCGACGGATCCGCACGAGCAGACGGAGCGGGGGCAGGAGTAGTATTCATGTCACCGCAAAGGCAAATACTACCTTACTCATTCCAACTAAGCGAATTGTGCTCCAACAACGTCGCTGAGTACCAGGCACTAATCATCGGGCTTCAAATGGCGATCAACATGGAAATCACAACCCTTGAGGTATATGGCGACTCTAAGCTCATAATTAGTCAACTCTTGACTGAATATGAGGTGAGGAAAGATGATCTCGTTCCGTACTTCCGATTGGCAACTCAGCTGCTACAAAAGTTCGAGGCCGTAACACTAGAACACGTGCCGAGAAAAGAAAATCAAATGGCAGACGCTCTCGCCAACCTAGCCTCGAGTATGACACTAGGGGAAGACGAAGCTGCAGATGTGCCAATTTGCCAAAGATGGGTTATCCCCCTCGCCACCGAAATGATACTAGATGATACAAATGTCATCTCGGTACTTCCAGTCGATGTTGAAGAATGGAGACAACCATTGATTGACTACTTGGAGTATGGAAAACTTCCAAATGATCTGAGACACCGCTCTGAAATACGTCGACGAGCACCTCGCTTCCTCTACTACAAAGAAACACTCTACCGGCGCTCTTTCGAAGGAGTACTTCTGAGATGCCTAGGTGAGGAAGAAGCCAATCAAGCCATGGAAGAAGCACACTCAGGCGTGTGCGGGGCGCATCAATCTGGACCAAAGCTACATTTCCAGCTCAAGAGAATGGGTTACTACTGGCCAAGTATGGTGAAGGATTGCCTGGAACATGCCAAAAGGTGCCAAGCCTGCCAATTCCACGCCAACTTCATATATCAACCACCTGAACCATTACACCCTACAGCTGCTTCATGGCCATTCGATGCATGGGGATTGGACGTCGTGGGACCAATTACTCCAAAGTCGTCTGCAGGAGAAGCTTACATCCTAGCTGCAACAGATTATTTCTCCAAGTGGGCTGAAGCCATACCCCTAAGGGAAGTAAAAAAGGAAACTGTTGTCCGCTTCATCAAAGAGCATATCATCCACAGGTATGGTGTGCCTCGGTACATTATCACTGACAATGGAAAACAGTTCTCCAACCGACTTGTAGACGAACTCTGTGAGAAATACAAGTTCAAGCAGCACAAGTCTTCCATGTATCATGCTCCGGCCAACGGTCTCGCAGAAGCATTCAACAAAACATTGTGCAACCTCTTAAAGAAGGTGATCGGCCGAACAAAGAGAGACTGGCACGAAAGAATAAGCGAAGCACTTTGGGCATATAGGACAACGCATAGGACTCCTACCCAAGCTACCCCTTATTCTCTCGTATATGGCGTAGAAGCTGTTTTACTGCTAGAAAGTCAAATCCCCTCACTTAGGATGGCTATACAAGAAGGCTTGACTGATGAAGAGAATGCAAAGTTGCGCCTTCAAGAGTTGGAATCACTCGACGAAAGAAGGCTCGAAGCTCAACAACACTTGGAATGCTACCAAGCACGGCTATCCAAGGCATTCAACAAGAAGGTCCGCCCAAGGTCTTTCCAAACCGGAGATCTCGTCCTTGCATTACGAAGGCCTATCATCACGACTCACAAGACAAAAAGCAAGTTCACATCAAAGTGGGATGGACCGTACGTAATACAAGAGGTCTACACAAACGGCGCCTACTTGATCATGGCAGAAGACGGCTTGAAGATCGGTCCCATCAATGGCAGATTCTTGAAGCGTTACTACCCCTAAAAGGCTACGGCACAAGGCTCCTGGCCCGCAAGAGCATAAACTGTGTACGGCAAAATCATCATCAAAATCACTATAAATAAAAAAAAAAAAAATAAAAAAAAAAAAAAAATCATCGCTCATTTGAACTACGTTATGACTTGATCCCTCATCAACCGAGGGTACGTAGGCAACTTGAAACTTCAAAACATCAAGTACAGTCACATCACCAACAAAAACACAAACACTTTGAAGAATAAATAGCAAATTCAAGATATGAATATTTTATTTCTTTAAAGAAATGATTTGGTTACAAAGTCATATTACAAAGGTGAGCAATACGCCAACGTCACCACCAAGGGAAAACTGTGACCAAAAGGCATTGCACAGCAAAACCCCACCTGCAACACATGGTGCGCACACCCGAAGCAAGTGGACCTCCAAGTCAGCCACGTGACCTCGTCTGCAAACACCTTCTTTTCCGTTGACTCTTCTTCTTCCTCTCATAAAAGTTGCACAGTCACCCACAAATGAAAGGAAGACCTGCAGATGCACAAAATCTGAATCCAGATGTGGTGTTTCTCTCTCTCTCTCCTATGCAGCGACGTCTCTCTCTCCAAGCCACAGCAAAGACGAACCTGTAGCAACAAGAATGAAGCTGCAGCGGTTGAAGACGGGGAAAGCAACTCGGCCTTGTCATTCGAACCTGCACTCGCATTCACTTTCTCTGACCGAGTCAAGCAGAGCAGACTTTCGATGCCTTCCTAGGTTCTTCGCCGGTTTAGCAACCTCAGCCTGACAGAGCACTATATAAAATAAAAAATATATATATATATATATTTATATATGCGGCAGACCGTCCTCAGCAATAAAACATACCTCACAGAGTGAAGGCAGCGCCCTCCTTCCTCTTCTCCATTGGTGGAAACATTTCCAGCACCATCGAGGACGATAAACGGAAGCCCAAGCGGTTGTAGCAACCATGCTGCAGTCCTTCATCCTTCCGTCCTCATGCTCTCCTGCAACTCTCCCTGAAGCTTGCAGGATAATGAAGTTTGTTGTTGCTGCCCTAATTTTGATGATGGTGAGCTTTTCCTTTGCCGCGGTGAAGACTTCGGATGAACACGATGAACATCGACGTGACCGACTGCAGGGCGATGGGGTTGAAGAAGCTGCATCACTTTTTGTCCAACACCGAGCTCACCACACGGCAGACGAGAAGAGCACGTCGCAGCAAAGAAACAGGACGGTGCAGTTAAGATTCAGGGCAGTAAGCTGGTGCAGTGTCTATGTAAAGACTACGCAATGCCCTATGTATGTATGCATGTGTGTATGAATGCGTGTGTATATATATATTGGTCTCAACAGGCTGCAAATAAAACCGGTCTGCATGTAGTGCAGTGACTGTGCAAACAGTGATCCGCATGCGATGCAGTGACTGTGTAAAAAGCAATCCGCATGCAATGAAGATTGTGATAAGGTGATTGTGCAAGTGAAAAGATGGTCCGCATGCGAGAAGAACGCAATGCAGTGAGGAAGGCCACCAAAAAAAAAACCAACTGTGCTATCGTCAAGCCACTCACGAGTGTGTATTACTATTCGCAAGTCAATAATGGAAAAGGAAATGGGTGGTGATGACAAAATGATGCTTCCAGTCACCATCTAAAAGGAAATGGGTGCGCTACTCACCATCTAAAAAGAAGTGGGTGCATAGGGAAGTAATACATCTTAGCCAGATCTGCGTTTTATTTGCGTTTCAACACAACATACTGAATAAAATAAGGCATGTCCATTAATATCTCCGAGAAATTACAAAAAAAAAAAAAAAAAAAAAAAAAAAAAAAAAAAAAGAGCCTTCACGAATGTCACTTGTGTGAAGCCTCAGTACTTGGAGCCTTGATACTCGGTGGATCCCTAAAGGAGGGAGGCACTGAAGATAGCTTATTCAGAGCCTCAATACTTGGTCGAACTCCAGATGACGAAGGCAAAAAGTGCCTCTGGAATACATCCACAAACTTCCGATGGTCACTTTGAATTCGACCTTCGGAGTCCGTCAGCTGATCAAGCTTCCTCTTCATGCTCGTCGAATAATTATTTGCAAGCACATGCAACTCTCTATTCTCACGCTTGAGCTGCCTAATCTCTTGACTAAGAGCTGCCACCTCAGTTGTCAATGATTCAACCTGGCGAGTTCGAGCAAGTAAGCGTTGGCCCATGTTGGAAACAGAGTTCGCACACTGGACACTGAGAGCCTGAGACTCTTGAACAGCTAACTCATCGGACCGTCGTGAAAGTATCCTATTATCTTTAGGAGTGAGGAGGTTTCTAGCTACAACCGTAGCCGTTGTTGCATCCCTCATCACAGAGTCTTCAACTGTAAGAGGGCCATTAGAAGAAAAAAAAGAAGGGCGCCATACATCACCCTGACGCGGTGCACCTGTGTCGCTGCTAAGACTCAAATCTAAGCAAATGTTAAAAGGGGAAGTCATTTTCAAAAAAAATACTAAAAGAAAAAGGTTGGATGCAGTAAAGAGTAGCAGAGGTAATTTTTCACGGACAGGCAATCTTCAAATTGTGCGTGTTGAATACAATTGACACCTCTTTAAAAGGAGAGGCAGCACAACCATTCGTTCGTAAATCGAAGAAACACCACTCCCCGAATTTCAAAACCTGGATTTTTCTGCGTAAAGTCCGTCGACACTTCTCAGACACAATCTCAGCTTTCGGCTATCACGTGCAACTTTGTCAGATATCACTGATAAAGTTGAAAACGTGTGAGGTCCATTACGCCAACTACCGCACTTCTGCCGACAAGCGTGGGTGACAAGGCCACGCTCACCCTACCACTTGATGTTGAGAGCTCACCATATAATTCGACCTCCATCCTATAGCAAGACACATCTAGCTTGACTCGTCTTCCTTGCCGAAGGCATCTGCAACCAAAACTCAGTTTTCTTCCTCCCTGAAAACACATCCAACCTGACCTTTCTTCCTTGCCGAAGACATTTGCAACCCAAAACTCAGTTTTCTTCCTCCCTGAAAACGCATCCAGCCTGACCTTTCTTCCTCGCCAAGGGCATCTGCAACCAAAATTCAGTTTTCTTCCTCCCTGGAAGCGCCTCTTCAACCAAGCCACACCAGAGTAAAGGTATCTCATATCACTGGGGTTGAGAGCAAGAGTATCTCATAGCATGCTTTCTCCCTATCCTTTTCTTTGTCCTCCCTCTTCACTACGAAGACAAGGATAAAGAAAGCAATATGTCGGAACCTCCACTCAAGCTCCTGGTAAGGAACCGACTGCTTGGAACCTTTCCTGATTGCTCACTTAGCCGTGCTCTCGAATACGCATCGTCAACATCTTCTGCTTCCTCTTCGTCTACCACGTCTGCCTGGAAAACAGATGATGCAGGTGAAGATGATGCAGATGAAGATGATGCATCGAAGCATATGAAGACATGCGCGACGAATGCATATGCTGATCGTCCGCTACTTCTTCAAAAGCAAAAGTATCTCATATCACTGGGGTCGAAAGCAAAGGTATCTCATATCATGCTCTTCCCCCGTCTTCTCATCTGCCCTTGCTCTTGCCTGCGGAACAAGGGGAAAGGAAGCAATCAGTCGGAACCTGAAATTAAATGTCCGACCAGGAACTGATTGCCCGGAACCTTTGCCTGGTTACTTACCTAGCGTTGCTCTCGAGTGCTCATCTTCAACTGCTAGTATGTCTCGAATTCCCTCAGCAAATGCTTCAAGAGTGTGGATCTGTTGACATCGGCTCTTTGCACTGAAGCTGCCAAGCATGAGTGAGTCGCTGAGAGGTGGTGCTCCGAGGAACCATTTAAAGGCAAAAGGTTGCACATCGCTTCAGCCATGCAAAAGAAATAAGCAGAGAAGAATGCAACACAACAAGCTGGAACAAATCATGAAGCACGAAGCCCTTCCCTGCATGACCACATAATCCAGACGGAGGAGTTCAAGTAAAGATCCAAGCTAGACACCGTTGCTCCAACCCAAAAGGCTCGAGAAGCTTTAACGACCTTTCGCTGGCACTGTCACCAAAGAGCAAAGTCTCGGTAATCCTTAAAGATCAAGTCACCAACTGGAAGAAGAGCCCATCGATCTTGAAGATCATACTGTTGACCAAACTGCTCAGGGTTCATATGAAAATGCTGCGAACTTCCTTGATCTTTCAAAGCATGCATGTCCTGAAACTGCTCATGGTCATGTTTAAGTTCGAAATCAAGCCTCAACGACCCTGACTCAAGATCAAAGTGTCCACCACCCTTGAGTCAAATCCAATTCAAGATTAAGTCTGAGGAAGGTCCTTTGGAGGAAACCAGAAAACTCCTCCAGCCTAGTTCAAGATCAAAGCTGTGGAAAGTCAACAAGCACAACAAAATACGTGCTGATTCATCCATTATCAAAGCCAAGGATCGTCTACTACGTGAAGCTCCTTGTGGTCCAATTTCATCCAAGATCAAGCCTCAACGGCCCTTGAAGAAATTTCAAACAAAATTCAAGAACAAGCCTTAACGGCACTTGAAGAAACTCCCAGACCAGTTCAAGATCAAGCCTCAACGGCCCTTGGATCGACATCTACATTAAGGGACTTCAAAACGCATCTTCTACGCGTGACAAGCACATGTATACTATGCGCCTTGAAGTGGGGGCATTTGTAGACATTGAAATTTCGTTAAAATAAATGTTAGCCATCGCATTAAAATTACATTTGTAAACATTGAAATTTTAGTGAAATAAATGTTGACCATTGCATTAAAACTACAACAATCCATCAAATTCACCTACAACAATCCATCCAAATTCACCTACAACCTCCACCCAAATTCATCTACAACATACACCCAAATTCACCTACAACAATCCATCCAAATTCACCTACAACAATCCATCCAAATCCACCTACAACCTCCATCCAAATTCACCTACAACATACACCCAAATTCACCTACAACAATCCATCCAAATTCACCTACAACCTCAACCCAAATTCACCTACAACATACACCCAAATTCACCTACAACAATCCATCCAAATTCACCTACAACCTCCACCCAAATTCACCTACAACAATCCATCCAAATTCACCTACAACCTCCACCCAAATTCACCTACAACATCCACCAAAATAAATGGATGGTGGTGGTTCATTCCCAAAGTCTATAAATAGGCTCCTCCATCAAAGAATCAAGAGAGGATTTTACATACATTTTCTCTACTCCCAAATTGGAAGAGAATTCACACCACACCAAAGCCTTGAAGCCTCGAAACTTTGAAGCTCTCAAGCAAATCCCGAAGGATCAAGAAAGCCCTCTTCGTTCTTCGTGAAATCCTCCTTCAAGATCAAGCCCCAACGCCCCTTGAAGAACTTCCACCCATTCAAGATCAAGCCCCGACGGCCCTTGAAGAAGGTGTTCATCGTTCATCGTCCGTTCATCCAAGATCAAGCCCCAACGGCCTTTTGGATCAACAACACTACATCTACACGTTTCAAAGATAGAATCAGAGGATAAATTTGTAGAAGAGATTGTAACCCCTAAATCATTAATACAAATATTATTTTGTACACGTGTTCTTGTCTCATTCATCGCAGGAATTTTCCGTGTTTACACCATGTGCCGATTAATTTTCTTTCTAATCAAATCGGTATAGGGTAATAATAGTAGTTTGAGCAGGTGAGCACAAGCTATCACTTGCATGATTGGTGAATACCCATTGCAGCATCAAGAGAAACACTGCCACTGAAGGTGATTGAAAAAGAAAGAGAATGCCATGAAAGATATGTTTATTCTTTTTAGGAAGAGGTATAATATACAATCTTAATTCTAACCAAATAGGGAAGAATAATTATAGGAGATTACAAAGAGATTTCTCCCAGATTACACGGGATTCATCCTAAACTAGGAAATCCGAAATTATAGGAAATTATACAAGTCAACACTTTCCCTCAAGTTAGTGCATATATGTTACACATACCCAACTTGTCTAGAAACTTAGAGAACTTTTCACTAGAACTGCTTTGGTGAGAATGTCAGCTATTTGATCTTCCGTTCTGATTGGAGGCACTTCAATTATTTTACCTTATAACTTTTCTTTAATAAAGAACCTGTCAACCTCTACATGTTTAGTTCTATCATGTTGTACCGGATTATGAGCAATATCACGAGCAGCCTTATTATCATAAAACAACTTCATCGGTTGACTATGTTTGATACCCAAATCTTGTAGTAGTAGTTTAAGCCATAAAATCTCACAAATACCAAGGGCCATACTTCTGTATTTTGCTTCTGCACTCGACCTTGCTACTACTCCCTGCTTCTTGCTTTTCCAAGTAACCAGATTTCCACCAACAAAGGTGAAGTAACCTGATGTTGAGCGCCTATCATCACTCGAACCAGCCTAGTCAGCATCTGTACAACCTTTAATACTAAAATGACCATTCTTCTTAAATAAAATCCCTTTCCCCGGACTTCCTTTCAAATAAATCAATATTCTCATAACTGCATTCATGTGTTGTTCTCTTGGATCATGCATGTATTGACTAACGACACTCAAGGTATGAGCAAGGTCTAGTCTAGTTTGTGCTAAATACATTAATCTTCCTACTAGTCGTTGATACCTCCCTTTGTCCACCGGTACTTGGTTTAGATCAATGCTCAGCTTCACTCTTTCTGCCAATAGAGTAGTCACGGGTTTGCATGCTAACATGCAAGTTTCTTTTAAGAGGTCAAGAATATACTTTCTCTGTGACAGGAAGATTCCTGACTTGCTCCTTGATACCTCAATCCTGAGAAAATATTTCAGAGACCCAAGATCTTTCATCTCGAATTCTGTACTTAAATATTTTTGCAAGGCTGCACACTCAATTAGAATATTACCGGTAACTACCATGTCATCCACATATACAATGAGTGATGTAAGCTTTCCATTTTGACGTTTCAAGAACAGCGTGTGATCACAGTTACTTTGCTTATATCCAAATGCTCACATAGACTTTGTTTGTACCATACTTAGGGCCTCCGTATTTAGATCTCGTATAAATACTCGGGAGACTCAAATGTAATTATGTAATAAAGGAAGGGGCAAATATGTAATAAGTGAGGAGCCATTATTCTATAAAAGGACCCCTCACTCTCCTCATTAGAGGAGGCAATTTCTTAAGCCTCATCACATCCTCTAAGCTTTAAGCTCTCTCATGCTCTTACCCTCACAATCAAGCTCTTACAGAGAAATACAATATCAGTGTGGACGTAGCCCAAACCTTGGGGTGAACCACGATACATCTTGTGTTATTTTACATTCTTGCAGATTCACGATCGGATTTACGTTGTTCCAAGACTCCTCCAGTTTTGTGCATCAACATTTGGCGCCGTTTGTGGGAATCGATTCAAAAAGTTGTGTCGGTTCTCTTTCATTTTTTCACCTCAACCGTGAATCTGCAAAACCCACACAGAAACATAAACTTTACACATTGTGTTATTTACTCTGCACACCTATTCGATATCTTTACCGACGAGATCATCCACGCCGTCCTTGACCACCTACACGACGACCCATTTACCAGAAAGTCCTTCTCTCTCGTCTGCAAGTCCTTCTACTTCCTCGAGTGCCTCTACCACAAATCCCTCAATCCTCTCAGCTCCGAGCTCTTCCATAGAGTCCTCCACTGGTACCCTTCGATTTCCCACCTCGATCTCTCATACTGTCCACGCATCAACGACCCATTACTCGCCTCACTTTCTGCTTCCTGGAAGTCCATACTCCGTTCGATCAATCTCTCGGCACCAAATTTATCTGTCTCTGTGACTGTCTCGTGCTTGGACTCAGAAATATAAAATTGCCACCTTTTTTTCTAAGTTTGCAGATGCTCATTTGGGCTCTCAGTCTCAGATTTGCTTGTTTTTGAAAGAACTGATAACAGAGAAGACAACCCATCTCAGCATATATTTCTGCTAAGATGAGAGGAGCAGGTTTATGACAACTTGGCCAGTCAAACACCCGGTATATTGCTCAGGGTGATAAGAAGATTGTAGCTCGTCGATACTTCACCTTAAAAGATGAACTCAAAAAGACAGTCTTTTATGACTTCAACGAGGTCAGGAATCGATCTAGTAAGCGAGTTTTTTCTGATGTTGTTCTGCAATCCAGCGGCAGAAGGCTTGGGCGTCGTCCTTCTCTTCGACCACCAGTAAAGCGAAAGTAGAAAACAAAAGCAAAAGCAGAAAACAAAAGCAAAAGCAGAAAGAAGTGATAAGAATAAAAGAAGAAAGTAAAAATACTGTTTGATGGTGGGACAAACACAGAAATGTGTTCTGGATCTCACAGAGGAGGGCGCGCCATCGACCACCCACACTGCAAAAGTAAGGAATAAACACCCCACCAAAATGATGTGATTTACTTTTCTTGTTTTTGAATGATGTAATTTGTCTTTTGGAGACATCTGTATAAACCCCATTAAAGGGTAATAATAAAAATAAAATAAAAAATAAATAAAACTGCAAAGCCCAAAGTAAATGGGCTGGAATGCTGTGTAGAGGGCGAAGGCCCATAAGCCAAAAATAGCACCAACCAGGTGATCAAAAGTATGTCCAGTACTACAAAAAATTATTCGGCAGCATGCCGCTATTATCACCAACCAGGTGATCAAAAGTACGCCTAGTATTCCAAAAATTATTCGGCAACCTGCCGCTATTATCACCAACCAGGTGATAAAAGGTAGCCTAGTACTCCAAAATTATTCGGCAGCCTGCCGCTATTATCACCAACCAGGTGATCAAAGGTACGCCCAGTACTCCAAAATTATTCGGCAGCCTGCCGTTATTATCATCCACTAGGTGATCAAAAATACGACCAGTACTTCAAAATTATACATGAGCACTACTTATGTCAATCATACATAAACATTCATGAGCATCACTCATATCAATCATACATAAACATTCATGAGCATCGCTCATCTCAACATTCACAAGCATCACTCATGTCAACATCCATGAACATCACTCATGTCAACATCCATGAGCATCACTCATGTCAATCAACATAAACATTCATGAGCATCACTCATGTCAATCAGCTTCGAAAGTTTCATTTACAGAGCTCCAGCTTTCAAAGCGTCATTTACAAAAGCTCCAGCTTCAAAAGCTTCACTTGCAAAGCTTCACTTACAAAGCTTCAGTGCAGGGTATACAAATAACGCCTCCGAACAGCTGCCACTTCGGCCCATACATGGATTCAATTTGAAGTCTCCAGCCAACAGGCTCTATTGACTGAAGACTTGGGGGACTACATTATGTACCATATATTGGGCCTCAACTGGGCTTCATGAAAAATACTTGGGGGACTCTAGCCCATTATTTATGTATTGAGGAGCGAGCCCTTATTTTATAAAAGGGACTCCCTCACCATCATTAGAGAGCATCAACTCTAGCCCATATTTATGTATTGAGGAGCGAGCCCTTATTTTATAAAAGGGACTCCTTCACCTTCATTAGAGAGCATTGCCGCCAGCTGAGCAACCGCCTCGCCATGAGCATCACTCTTAGCCCATCATTTATGTATTAAGGAGCGAGCCCTTATTTTATAAAAGGGACTCCCTCACCTTCAACGCCACAAGCCGAGCCAACCAAGGCAACATAAGCCACAAACTAAGCAGCCTCGCAACATGTGCTACTTCTAGTTGAGCATTATTTCAGATTGAGTACCGCCTCATATCGAGTATCAGTTCAAGACAACATCTAGTTACTTCGGCCCACACATGGACTGAATTTTAAGTCTCCAGCCAAAAGACTCTTTTGACTGGAGACTTGGGGGACTACTATTTATACCATACTTAGGGCCTCCGTATTTAGATCTCGTATAAATACTCGGGGGACTCAAATGTTATTATGTAATAAAGGAAATGGGTAAATATGTAATAGGTGATGAGCCCTTATTCTATAAAAGGACCTCTCGCTCTCCTCATTAGGGGATGCCATTTCTTAAGCCTCCTCACATCCCCTAAGCTCTAAACTATCTCATGCTCTCACCCTCACAATCAAGCTCTTACAGAGAAATACAATATCAGTGTGGACGTAGCCCAAACCTTGGGGTGTACCACGATACATCTTGTGTTATTTTACATTCTTGCAAATTCACGGTCGGATTTACGTTGTTCCAAGACCCTGCCGGTTTTGTGCATCAACAGACTTGGTAAATCTACCGAACCACATTCTTGGGGACTGCTTTAACCCATACAATGATTTTCGAAGCCTGCATAACTTTTGTCTATGCATATCTGGAACGTTACTCCCTGGTGGGAGTTCCATACAAATCTCTTCTGTTAAATCCCCATGCAAGAAGACATTCTTCACATTGAACTGCTATAATGGCCAATTAAGATTTGTAGCCAAGGACAACAAAACAAGGACTGTATTGATCTTGGCCACATGGGAAAATGTATCTATATAGTCAATTCCATATTTTTTAAGTGTATCTTTTTGCTATAGTCTTGCCTTGAAGCGATCCATTATCCCATCAGCTTTGTACTTCAACTTATAGACCCATTTGCATCCCACATGTTTCTTGCCATCCAGAAAGTTTGTGATCTCCTAGTTAGCATTATTCTTTAAAGACTTCAACTTTTCATTCATTACTGCTTGCCAACGTGGATCAGCTAAAGCCTCTTGCACATTGTTAGGAATACATATAGTAGATAATTGATGCACAAATGATTTATTTGATTATGATAGGTGATTGGTAGACACATAATTACTTAACGGGTATAACACATTAGACTCAGGGTTGGGCTTACTCATCGGATACCTAGTTTTTCATTTAAGGTTGGCTTCATAAGTAAGTTCAGGAATACCTCAGTTGACACGATCATGGGGATGACGTGGTGGTGGTGCATCCGGGATTAAAGGTGATTGATTATGGTTATTGGGACTCAAGATCAACAATGAGTAACTGGCAACACAAGATTGTTCAATGGTGAGGAAACTGGCACTAAGCTATTAGGCAGTGAGTTATCTAGTGATGTCGACTCGTCCATTTCAAGATGTTCAACATTTTTTCCATGTGAATGATCACCACTTGTCTCCAAGACATTATCACTTAGCTCAAATTCATTCACATAATTGTTTTTGTGTGAATGATCACCACTTATTTCCAAGACATCACCACTTTAATCCAAATCATTCACACTATCTATATCTGAAATAGTATAATTAAGAGTTTGAACTTCTGTCTGATTTCCCCCCTGAAGTGAAGACTCGGGATTGGCAAAGTATATATCATTCTCATGAAACACAACATCTAGAGTGACAAAAAAAAATTTCATCAGAGGGTGATAACAACGATACCCCTTTTGATTTGAGGCATACCCTATAAACACACACCGTAAGGCCTGATGTTCAAGCTTACTTCTCTACTGTTTATGAAGATGAATGAGGGCTACACAGCTAAACACGTGAGGTGGAATATTAGGAACTGTAGGAGCCGTAAACACGAAAATTCTGTAACGAATGAAACGAGAACACGTGTATAAAGTAGATTTTGCATTAATGAATTTGTAAGGTTACAATCTCTGTTTATAATTTTCCTCTAATTTAGTCTTCAAATTTGATATAAATGCGTAGATTGTTGATCTTGGACGAACGATTGAACGACTGCTTTAAGTTTTAAGCTTGAAAACAACGCGTGGATGGTCTTCACTTCAAAGTTGTGGCAAAGATGGTGTAGATATGAGATTTCGTTGATCAAAGGTCCTTGATGACTTGATCTTGAATCGAACGTCGTTAGAAGTTTTAAGCTTGCAACAAAGTCTTGAAAGAATCGGCACAAGTGCTTGTTGATTCTTCAAGGGAGTGTTTCGGCTTTTGGTCAAAAGAAAGCTTCGGCTTTGGTTGTGAGTTCTTCGAAGAGAGCTTTGGCAACATATTAGTCTTCAAAGGTTTGTGCAGAGGCTCTTCTGAATGTAGGATTTTCGGCCCCTTTGTGTGTCTTGGATCCTTGTATTTATAGACTTCCAAAGCCATGCCTTTAGATGGATTTGTCCTTGATTTGTGTCTTGATTCGTCCAGGGGAGAATTTATGCATGTTTTGTGTCTTAATTTCAGCCACTTTCCCTTACTTGGCTTAATTATAGGGTTTTCTTACCTATTTTATGAGCAATCTTCAATTCTTGCTTGTTTAATGAAGATGCTTTAGCTTTCTTTCCGATTGTGGGAGCAATTTGGATCCCTTGTCGATTTTAAGAGGGATTTTCTCCCTTTTGCCGACTTTTGGGAAGGTTTTGTACTTCCTTTGCTTGATTTATGCCACGTGTCATTGATGACTTGTCCATTTGTACCATGTGGAGCTTTGTGATGCACCTTTTGTATGCAACGAAATTTACATGCCTACAAATGCCCCCACTTCAAGGCGCGTTGTAGGTATGTGCTTGTCACATGTAGGAAACATGTTTTGAACAATGTGAATATTCTAACTCAAGGGTCATTGAGACTTGATCTTAAATTAGTTTGCTTCTTCAAGCTTCAAGGGCCGTAGAGGCGTATTTCTTGATGAAACATTTCTTCAAGGGCCGTTGAGGCGTATTTGTTGAATGAAATGATGAATTTCGTCAAGAGCCATTGAGGCGTATTTCTTGAATGAAACATTTCTTCAAGAGCCGTTGAGGCTTGGTCTTGAATTGAAGTGATAAATTTCTTCAGGAGCCATCGAGGCATATTTTTTGGATGAAACATTTCTTCAATGGCCGTAGAGGCTTGATCCTAAAAGATTTTTTTTTTTCAAGGATCATAGAGGCTTGATCTTGAAAGAAAGTTTGGAAATGGATAATTTGGCACATACTTATTGTGCATATTGATTTTCCATAATTTTGACAAAATACATTTGGTGAATGTTTTTCCTTCGGTAGGAATCTCCTTCAATTTTGGTAATGACGGTGATTTCCTTCAAAGTATTGGAAAGTTTTGGTGATTTCCTTCAATGTTTTGGAAAAATTTAATGCTTGTCCTTGGGTAAGTAGGATGTACATTTCTTTTTTTCCACGCCAAGAAGGGTGTTTTTTTTTTCTTTCCTTTTTTTTTTTCACGGCAAGGAAGGACTTTTTCCTTTCCCCTTTTGTTTTCCACGGCAAGGATGAGTTCTTTCCTTTGTTGTTTTAGAAATTTTGAAGCCTTTTCCTTATTATTTTTTTTTTTGTTTCCTTTTCTCTTCCTTGCTGAATTTTTTTTTATTGCAGAAAAAACAGCATGTTTCCTTGGTTTGGGAAACACGTCATCTGATTTACATGCCGAGTTTGAGGTCGATTTCTCTTTTGGAAAATTCTGTAAAAATATGAAAAACGTAGCATTATCTCTTATCTTTTTAGGCATATATTGCACACCACTAGGAAAAATCGGGAAAGCTTTCAACTCGTTATTTTCCCACAGCTGCACAGTTCTGACGGGAAAACAACTTCTGCGGGATTAACTTTGAAAACTGGAACGTTTGGCTTTAGGGAAAACTATGAAATTTGGATACAACGATCATCAGCCTCGTAGCTTCATTCTCCAATTGGTCTTGCATCAAAACTCCTCCTGAAAGTCGAATTATCTCCAAAAACATCCTGCTTGCGCAGATTGGTTGAAACTTGCCATTTTTTGCTTGGAATTTGCTTCCTTCTTTTGGTTGGACTATGCTTCCTTGTTTTGATTTTCCTTTTGCTATTTGGTATGTACTCTCCTTTATAGCATTAGGAAGTAATTAACTCCAATTTATAGGACAATTGGGTGTGTATTTTTTTTTCACAATTCTTCTTGTCATGCACTACCTTGCCGTGGGTTGCTGATGTGCTTGCTACCGTGTGTAATTGAAGGTGTGCAATAGCCCATCATGCATCCGACACCTTTTCCAACTAGCTCCAAGATCTCTCTTAGAGGGCCGAACCTTAGTGGCACTGAGAAGCTTATCCATCGCATCAGCCTTTGTGCAGCTATGGACACCAATAGCCACATTGAGAAGAGGATTGCGAAGTGCCCATTGGAGGACCTTGCATTTCTCAAAGAAGACTTGTTGAAGCTTGTTTCTGCAATTAATAATCTTAACGTTGATTCCTCACCCTTGAGAGTAAAGATTGCCGAACTTATGGCCGCCTCAACTGAGTATTCTTCCTTGCATGTTGTTTCCTCGAAGAAGTTGAGTCCAGAGGTTAGAGCTCAACTTGTGGCAATAGACTTATCAATTGCCCAAGTTCGGTCTTCTCAGCAAGCTACTTCAGAAGGTTATCAAGCCACATGGGCTTCTTTGGCTTCCGTCCAAGCACATCTAGAAGCGTTGGCGAGTGAGCAAGAGCAGTTGGCAATCGAAGCATCATGACTTCAAGGTGTACTCTCGGAGAAGGAAGCTACACTTTCTTAGTATCAAGATGAGGTTTTCCACCTAGAGCAAGAGAAAGGCACAGCCATGGAAATGCCCACCTTGTCTCCCACCGATGTAGAGACTTTGAAGACTTTGGAAGGCTTGCTTGAAGACCATTGCTGTAGTTTTAGGGACATAGCTCTTTAGTAGTGTCTTCCATTTTTGTGCTTGAAGCCTTCCTTGTTTTTTGTTTTTTGCTTATTTTGTAATAAGGCTTTGTACCCAAATTCTTCCTTTAAAGAAATAAAGTATTCACATTCTTGAATTTGCCCTTTATTCTTCAAAGTGTTTGTGTTTTTTGTTGATGTTGTGACTGTACTTAAAGTTTTGAAGCTTCAAGTTGCCCACGTACCCTCGGTTGAGGAGGGATCAAGTCATGATGTAGTTTAAATGAGTGATGGATTGTTTTTTATATTTTTTATGGTTTTGGTGATTTTGATGGTGATTTTGGTTTTGTTTTGTCGTACACAGTTTATGCTCTTGCGGGCCATGAGCATTTGCAGTTTTAGCTTGTGCATGCGAGGAGTTTTATGTCGTGTGCAGTTTAGGCTTGTACAGCCAAGGAGCATTGCTTGTTTGTTTTAGGGGTAGTAACGCTTTAAGAGTCTGCCATTGATGATGCCGATCTTTAAGCCATCTTCCACCATGATTAAGTAGGCGCCAATGGTGTAGACCTTTTGTATTACATAAGGTCCATCCCACTTTGATGTGAACTTGCTTTTTGTTTTGTGAGTTATGATGATGGGCCTTCGTAATGACAAGACAAGATCTCCAGTTTGGAAAGGCCTTGGGCGGACCTTCTTGTTGAATGCCTTGGATAATTGTGCTTGGTAGTATTCCAAGTGTTGTTGAGCTTCGAGCCTTATTTCGCCGAGTGCTTCCAATTCTTGAAGTCTTAGCTTTGCATTTTCCTCTTCAGTCAAGCCTTCTTGTATAGCCATCCTTAATGAGGGGATTTGACTTTTGAGCGGCATGATAGCTTCTACGCCAAATATGAAAGAATAAGGCGTGGCTTAGGTAGGAGTTTTATGTGTTGTCCTATATGCCCAAAGTGCTTCGCTTACTCTTTCGTGCCAATCTCTCTATGTTCAGCCGATTACCTTCTTCAGAAGGTTACATAATTTTTTGTTAAATGTTTTCGCAAGACTGTTAGCCGGAGCATGATACATGAAAGACTTGTGCTGTTGGAATTTGTATTTCTCGCAGAGCTCGTCCATGAGTGGGTTGGAGAATTATCTTTTGTTGTCGGTGATGATGCAGCGAGGCACACTATATCGGTTGATTATATGCTCTTTGATGAAATAGACAACAGTTTCCTTCTTAACTTCCCTTAGGGGTACGACTTCAGCCCACTTGGAAAAGTAATCTGTTGTGGCTAGGATGTAGTCTTCTCTTACAGATGACTTTGGTGTGATTGGTCCTACGACGTCCAATCCCTATGCATTAAACGACAATGAAGCAACCGTAGTGTAATGGCTCAGGTGGTTGATGTATAAAGTTGGCGTGGAATTGCAGGCTTGGCAACTTTTGGTGTATTCTAGGCAATCCTTCACCATGCTTGGCCAGTAGTAGCCCATTCTTTTGAGTTGGAAGTGTAGCTTTGAACGCCTGAATGTGCTTCTTCCATGGCTTGATTGGCTTATTCCTCACCTAGGCTTCTTAGAAGTACTCATTCAAAAGAGCATCGATAGAGTGTTCCTTTATAGTAGAAGAAGCAAGGTGCTCGTCGACGTATTTCAGAGCGGTGTCTAGGATCATTTGAAAGCTTTCCATGCTCCAAGTAGTCGATCAAAAATTGTCTCCATTTTTCAATGTTGATTGGGAGTACTGAGATGACGTTTATGTCATCTAGTAACATTTCAGTGATAAGTGGGATCACCTATCTTTGGCAAATTGGCATGTCTGCAACTTCGTTTTCTCCTAGTGCCATACATGGGGCTAAGTTAGGGAGAACATCCGTCATTTGATTTTCTTTTCTTGGCACATGTTTTAACGTCACAGCCTCAAACTTTTGTAGTAGTTGAGTTGCTAGCTGGAAGTATTAGACAAGATCATCTTTCCTCACTTTATATTCAGTCAATATTTGATTGATTATGAGCTTGGAGTTGCCATATACTGCTAGTGTTGTGATTTCCATGTCGATCGCCATTTGGAGTCCAATGATGAGCGCTTGGTACTCAGCCATATTGTTGAAGCATAACTTGTTTAGTTAGAGGGAACAGGGTAGTACTTGTCTTTATGGAAACATGAATACTATTCTTGCCCCTGCTCCATCCATTCGTACAGATTCGTCGAAGAACATTGTCCATGGTGGGAAGATGTCGATGTAGAACATCTCCTCGTCAGGCAAGTCATCTAAGATTTTCCAATTGATTGGGATTGGATGGTCGGCAAGGAAATCTGCTAGGGCTTCTCCCTTGACGGCTTTAGCTAGGACGTAGATGATCTCATATTGATTAAGAATCAATGCCCATTTAGCTAGTCGTCCTGTCAAATGGGTTTGGACATAACGTACTTGATTGGGTCGACTTTAGCAACCAAGTGGATGGTGTAAGCATGCACGTAGTGTCTTAACTTTTGGACGAAGAAGACTAGGGCAAGGCACATCTTCTCGATTGGTGAGTATTTGAGCTCGGCACCAATGAGAGTTCTACTTAGGTTATAGAGTGCTCTTTCCTTTTGGTCTTCATTTTTTTGTGCCAAGAGTGCTCCAATGTAACCCTTTTGTGCAGTAATGTATAGGATGAATGGCTTTCCAAGCACGGGCGCTCTTAAGATAGGTAGGCTTACCAGGTACCTTTTCATGCTCTCAAAGGCATTGCGACAGACATTATCCCATATGAATGAAGCGTCATTCTTCATGAGTCGACTGAAGGGTTGACAGCGTCCAGCGAGGTTGGAGATGAAACGTCTGATGAGGGTTAGCCGCCCTTGTAGACTTTTCAGCTCGTGTAGATTACCTTGGCTCAAGCATGCTTTAAATGGCTTTAATCTTCGATTGGTCAACTTCAATTCCACAATTCTTAACAATGAAGTCGAGGAACTTCCGAGAGGTGACGCCAAATGCACATTTCAGGGTTCATCTTGAGGTTGTAGTGCCATAGTTTGTCGAACACCATTCATAAATCCTTCAAATGATTTGATTTCTTCTTGGTCTTGACAACTACGTCGTCAACGTAACATTCTACATTTTTATATAGCATGTCGCTGAAGATCTTCTGCATTGCGCGTTGATATGTGGCTTCAGCTTTCTTCAAGCCAAAAGGCATTACCTTGTAGTAGTAGATGCCTTTTAGAGTGCGGAAGGTTGTTAGTTCTTCATCTTCAGGAGCCATGTGGATTTGATTATACCCAGAGGAGCTATCCATGAATGATAGCGCCTCGTGGCCAATGGTTGCGTCCAACATGATTTCGATGATTGACAAGGGAAATTCATCATTTGGGCAAGCATCGTTGAGGTCTCAGAAGTCTACACAAACACGTATTTGTCCAGATTTCATAAGGACAATGACGACATTAAAGATCCATTTAGGGTATTGCACTTTCGAATGAAGCCTGCTTCAATTAGCTTGTTAATCTCGGCCTCAATTATGGGATGAGCTTGGATAAAAAATGTCTTTGAGTTTGCTTTATTGGTCATGTTCCAGGCTTGACTGCAAGACAATGCACGGCGATGGTAGGGTCAAGGCTGGGCATTTATTTGTAGGTCCAAGCAAAGACGCCCTTGTACTCCAATAACAGTTTGTAGTGTTCATCGATCTCGTCCACACTTCGTAGTGCATTTACGAAGATAGGCTTTGGTTCCTCGCTTGTGTTGAAGTTGAGCTTCTTGAGATCATCAATCGTGGTTTGCCCCCCATCCTCGAGTTGTGGTGGCACAGCAATGACGTCCTTCTCGGGGATTTCGTCTTCTTTGTCTTTTTGGATCGTGATATGGAAGATGTCTTGGACCTCATTTTTAGTGCCATCCCCTTAGGCTTGTTGGCATGAAGACTGGCTAGTGTAAACGATGGTGTGCTTTTTTACCTTTAGTTGTCCTTTTGTGTCGACTTCCAAGATGGCTTGGTGCTTCATCCTTGAAGGAATCGAGCTTAGAACGTCGTCCTTTTTTGCTAGACCGTCAAGCTTTTCTTCCTTGGGCGTTGTCTTCCTCTTTCTAGAAGGCTTCTTGGTTTCTTCAAGTCTTTCCAAGGTCGATTGTCATGAATGAAAGCTAGCCATGTTGCTTTGTTACTTGGGTTTTGACAACCTTTCGAAAACAGAGCCTTGGGATATTGGCGTGTTAAGCTTTTTGAAGATGGAGGTTCGGTCTTCACCACCAATATGACCAAGTGCTGAAATTTTGGGTTTTGAACGATTTAGCCTATCGAAGATTGACATTTGATGGGCGGGTTTAGGCTCCGTTTGATCTTGTTTAACACGTACGCTGATGTGTTGAGTGCTAGCATTTTTTGCTTTTCTTGAAATCTTCACAAGTGTATTTGGTGTAAAGCTAAGTCTAGCTTTGTTATTGTCAACTCCATAACCATACTCCTTCAACTTCTTTTGAGTTTCGGTGAGGTCATGTTCTTTGTTGTTGATGGTGTTTGTATTCTTCTTTCCAAGATTTGAAGAGGAGGCAAAATCGTACCCAACCTTTGACATGAGTTTGTAGGCATTTGGGTTGAAACCTTCTTCGAATAGAGCTTGGTTCTGCCTTATTTGGCAGGGGTTTCACAAAGCCTTGCGGTGGTTTTGAAACCTTAACACCTTAACATCACCTAGCTATGTTAGAGGTAAAATTACGTTTATCTTGAGTAGCTTTACATCATCATTGTGCACCCGTGTGTCGGCTTTGCTTGCCAGTTTTGAATGAGGATTGAACATTCTTTCTTCTTGACATTATGATGTATCAAAAAATGGGTGTGTTTGATCGTTTTAAGGGTGTCACACTCCTTTTGATTGTTACGGGCTTAGCAGGCTCATCATCGTCTTTGCTTGAAGATGGCACGGCTTCCCTTTATTACTTCTTAGGCATAGCTTGCCACTCCGTCTTTTTGAGTGTGGCTTTGCTAGTGGATTTGATCTTCTTTGGAAGAGCTTAAGGTACCATGTCTTCATCCATGTAGAACTTGGCATCGGCGAAGTGTGATTCGGCTTGGTGTCGCCTTGTATCACATTCACCCTTTCTCGGTAGAACTTTAGGCATTGGTGAAGGGTGGACAGCACCACTCTATTCTCGTGGATCCAAGGCTTTCATAAGAGCAAGCTATAGGAAGTTCTTGCATCAATCATATGGAATAACATGCTTGATTTGAGTTCGCCAATGGTCATCTTTACTAAGATCATGTCCATCGCTTTTTGTCTTCCTTGGTTAAAACCTTGGATTAGAATGCGGCTTCGGGATAATTCATCCACCTTGATGCCGATTGTGGTCATTGTAGACTTTGGCATGATGTTTATGGCTGATCCATTATCCACAAACATGCAGTTGACTTTGTTCTCTTTCACATACCTAGAGACGAAGAGAGGACGGTTGTAAGGCTTTGACCCTAGCAACAAGTCTTCATTAGTGAAGTGGATCGCATCTTGGGCGACATAGCATGTGGCATATTTATGTGGTCGAAGCTACAAGCCTTTGCCTTTGCTTTCTTGCACCTTGTGGTCATCGGAACTTACCAAAATTGCTACTAATGCTTTTCGTATCTCCTTGGGCAATCGTAACGCCTCATTGATGCTAAAGTGTGTCGATAGGTTTTCTTCGGGCATGGGGGTCTTTTCTTCCTTGACGGTGGTAACTTTGCCTTTTGAGGGCTCTTCTATCTTTATTTCAACCATGTGACAGACAACCGTAGTGCACTATTGGAAGAAATCATTCGGGAAGTACTCATGCAAGGAGATGAGAATGCATGACTCTTGCTTCATAGGTTCCCCAGCATACGTTGGCTTAACAGCTCTTACGTATCTTTTGGGCTTCCTATTGTTCCACCATCGACTGTTTAGCTCGTGGTCCTGGCTTCCTTGTCTTTTTGTAGGTCACCAGTGTCCACCCTTCTTCATCGTCGGTAAGTGCATTTTGGTCACTTGCCCCTAGTGATGGTTGAGCAAAAGGTGCCTTGTGGCTTGAGCATGGACGAGAATGGTTAAATGTCATTTGGAAATGCATGGGATCGAAGGATCTAAATGCAATCGTAGTAGTATGTGTTACGGCTGTGTCTTCTAGGTCGAGTTCGATTCGCCCTTGTCGTGCCAGCTTCACGATGAGCTTCTTGAGAATGAAGCATTTGCTAATAGGATGACTCATGATACAGTGGTATTTACAATACCTAAGATCATTATTCATCTTTTTGGGACATTGCAACCACGTCAGAGTCAGGAAAAGGCTACGTCTTCTGCTCAAATTCCTTCAAGGTGTTTTTGTACTTGTCTTGGGTGCGAGAAGGCCAACCTCTCTTCATCTCCTTTGTTTTATTCTTGTATGAGATCTTGATGGGGATGGTATTGGTGTTAAAAGTTTCCTTGGCGGGCTTTTTCCCAGTCTTGTCCACCTTCATATTAAACACCTTGTCCTTCTTGAAGTCGGTGATTGGCTCATTTTTCCTATGATTGCCCATACTCAACTCCATGTCGTGGGGTCGAGCTGCCAACTCCTCAAACGTTCTCTGTTTTATACCTTGGAAGATGTAATGTAACTCCCAGTGCATGCCATGAACACACATCTCAATGACGGAGGTTTCAGAAAGTCGATCTTTGCAATCCAGACTTAATAAACGCCATATGTTGATGTAGTCAATGACAGGTTCATCATTCCACTACTTCGTACTTGTCAGCTTTAGCATGCTTACGATACGACGAGTGTTGTAGAAGCAGTTGAGGAATTCCCTTTCAAGCTTGTCCCAGCTGTTGATGGACTTGAGCTCGAGGTTGGTGTACCAGTTAAAGGCGTTGTCCTTCAGGGAGCGCACAAACTACTTGATGAGGTAGTCTCCCTCCGTCCCAGCATTGTTGCAGGTTTCAATGAAATGGGCAAAATGTTGTTTAGGATTGCCCTTTCCATCGAATTGCATAAATTTGGGTGGCTAATAACCCCTTGGCATCCTCAAAGCGTCAATCTTCTTGGACTAAGGCTTTGAGTACAGCACATAGTCATGTGAGTTCCCTTCGTACTGCACCTTGATGGTGCTTATGATCATCTCTTGCAGCTGTTGGATAGAGAGAGATCACATGAGCGTTGCAACTCGGTCTACCTCTAGCTTCTCTTCAATTTTTTCCATTATAGGCTCCTCTTCTTCATCGGTTTTTTTTTTTACGGATCAACCTTCAGGTCAGCTTTCTTGTCATGCTGCGTATCTAGACGGTTGACGAGTATAGCAATCTACAAGTCATTTTCCTCCATGATCTTTGTCAGCTTTGCGATTGCTTTGCTCATTTGTGCTAGCTGCTCTTTGATTGAAGTCACACCAGTAGTCATGACTTGCATGGCTATAGGATACAAGCTGCTGCTTGAGTCAGCATCGAAAGTCAACCATTGGTGCCTTTAGCGAGGCCAGGGTGATCACGGGCTCGTGCTTCGGATGCTCTTGTTCCTTCGGTAGAGTTAATGTAAGGGTGGAAGGCACAGCAGAGAGAGAGAGCTCTAGCCTTGCTTCGAGTTGTGACGCCCAAAGTGCCACCATTTGCGGCAAGGATGTTCTTATTCTTCACGTTGGTTGCAGGAACAACTTGATCCTTTCTTGATGCCATGTGTGTTTCTTGTGGATTTGAAGACAGAAATGAGAGACAGAGATGTCCCACTGGGCATGCTAAATTTGAAAACACAAAAATTCTGTAAAGAATGAAATGAGAACACATGTACAAAGTAGATTTTGTATTAATGAATTTGTAGGGTTACAATCTCTGTTTATAATGTTCCTCTGATTCAGTCTTCAAATTTAATGTAGATGCATAGGTTGTTGATCCAAGGGTCGCAATGACTTGATCTCGGACGAATGATTGAACGATTGCTTTAAGTTTTGAGCTTGAAAACAACGCGTAGATGGTCTTCACTTCAAAGTTACGGCAAAGATGGTGTAGATGTGAGATTTCATTAATTCAAGGGCCTTGACGACTTAATCTTGAATCCAACGTCGTTACAAGTTTTGAGCTTGCAACAAAGTCTTGAAAGAATTGACACAAGTGCTTGTTGATTCTTCAAGGAAGTGCTTCAGCTTTTGGTCGAAAGAAAACTTCAGCTTTGGTTGTGAGTTCTTCGAAGAGAGCTTTGGCAGCGTATTAGTCTTCAAAGGTTTGTGCAGAAGTTCTTCTTAATGTAGAATTTTCGGCCCCTCTGTGTGTCTTGCATCCTTGTATTTATAGACTTCCAAAGCCATGCCTTTGGATGGATTTAGCCTTGTTTTGTGTCTTGATTCATCCACGGTAGAATTTAGGCATGTTTTGTGCCTTGATTTCAGCCACTTTCCCTTGCTGGGCTGAATTATAAGGCTTTCTTACGTATTTTGTAAGCAATCTTCAATTCTTGCTTGTTTTATGAAGATGCTTTAGCTTTCTTTCTGGTTTTGGGAGCAATTTGGACTCCTTGCCAATTTTAAGAGGGATTTTCTCCCTTTTGCCGACTTTTGGGAAGTTTGCTTAATTTGTGCCATGTGTTATTGATGACTTGTCCATTTGTGCCACGTGGAGCTTTGTGATGCACCTTTTGTATGCAACAAAATTTATATGTCTTCAGGAGCATCAATATATGAAGAGAAAGTCTAGAGCAGTGTTTGAAAGTCGATTGACCGAATGGAACATGATTCATGAGATACGCAGCTGAGGTGAGAGCTTATCCCAAAAGGATAATGACAGACGTGCCTTGAGCAAAGAAGCACGAACAACCTCTAGAAGTTGATGATTCTTGTGTTCTGCAACACCATTTTGTTGTGAAGTATATAGACATGTAGTATGATGAACAATACCATGATGATTAAGAAAGGCACGAAGTTCAGAGTTTACATATTCGCTGCCATTGTCACTCATGAGAATCTGTATTCGTGACTTATATTGTACTTGTACCATTTTGTAAAACTGCTGAAACAAAGAAGTAACTTCACTTTTCGACTTCATCAAACAAAACAAAGTCATACGTGTGCATTCATCAATAAAAGTAACAAACCAATGAGCACCACCAAGTGTAGCAGTTTTAGATGGTCCCTAAACATTAGAATGAATTATCATAAACGAGATTGAACTTTTATTCAAACTAGGTGAAAATGAAGTACGATGACGTTTTGCCATTTCACAAACACCATATTTAAAGTTAGAAATATCATGCTTAACAAAAAGGCTATGAAATAACCTCTGCAGATAGTCGAACGAAGCATTTCTAAGTTGATGATGCCACAACCAAATCTCCAAAGCTTTATTCCTATCTCCATGACTTCCTTCCACTGCAAGAGCTTGAGTCAACAATCGAGAATCGTTCGATGTCAGCTCCTAGCAGTAGAGCTTTCCTTTCCTAATACCATAACCAATCGTCTTATGAGTCTGAATATCCTTAAAAACACAAAAGAAAGGCCAAAATATCACAAGACAATGTAGGGTGACAATTATTTGAGCAACAGATAATAAATTATAGTTAAGAGAAGGAACAACGAGTACAAAATCAAGATTCAGAGTATCAGAAAGTAAGACATCGCCTTCCCTGATAATGGGGGCAACATTACTATTGGTAACACTAACGACAGTTTTGGTGGATGGTTTTAAAGTTTGTACCTGCTTAGAATCATAAGTCATATGTTCAGTACCACTAGAATTAATTATCCATGTACTATTCGTAATAGATGCATAAACATTTAAAGCCTTACCATTGTTACCTATATGATCAGAATTTACCATAACTTCAGCAATCAACATAACGGGGGTCACGAGTCTTGTCCCAACTATCAGGATAACCAATAAGCTCGAAACATCGATTTTTCAAATGTCCTTCCAAACCGCAGTGAGAACATTTGCTAGGTGGACGATAAGAAAAATGTCCAAGAATTTTGGACTGGTCACCATTGATCCGATGAGTTTGGCCTACCATTACTCTCGATGCAAAGTGAGTAAATGAGAGATAAAAGCCCAATCTCCAAATATACTTGGCCCAAGTGCAACCGCAATCAGTATAGGTCAAAAAAGATAAAAAAAATGCCTAACACCACCAATTCTTTTCTCTTACGTTTTGATTCCCCTTGGTTCAAGACTCTAATAAGCACAATAGTAGTAGTTAAAAGTGGATTGGAGCAGCGGTGATGGTGGGTTCTTCACGCTTGACAGAAGTCACAGAATATGCAAGTATGAATTAAAGCTCGGGATTGCAACAGTGTAGCTGTAAGTCGGGGTTTGATGTGGCTTCGTGGTTCAAATAGCAATCCCAGCGGGGCGGGATCTGTGCTGGTTAGTGAGTCATCGGACCTCGAGTCGTGTACGACGTAGTGGCACTTGGCCTGCAATCGGTGCACTCTTTCATTACTTCAAATCAAATAAGATGTAAACAGGCTAATTAGTCTGTCGTGTCACATAACGAAGAGTGAAACAATTCGATGAATTCAAGTCAGTAATAAAGGCATCGCTCGTGGTTCATTCTGAATTCAGATAGGGTAGCAACGACAACTGTCGCTCGTTGATTGAGGCATATCAATGATGATAATTGCTTGCTAATCAAGGTCGGTGCACCAAACACGGCTGAGCCGCAGCAGTGCTATCACAGCTAAAGGTTTTTTCCTTTTTTCGACCTGGCTCTGGTGCTAAGAATAGGGAATAATAATTACAGGGGATTACAAAGAGATTTCTCCCAGATTACACGGGATCCATCATAAACTAGGAAATCCTAAATTATAGGAAACTATACAAGTCAACAGAAAACACATTTGGTGATCAATTTTTTTTTAATTAGTTTTATTTTATTTATTTATTTATTTTTATGTCAGAAATGGATCGGAAATGCATAAGAGAAATGAGCTGTACAGAGAAGTGGAGAAATGATGATAGGAGAAATGTAGAAGAAATACATAGGAAAGGCATACATATGAAATGAAAACATAAAGCATTAAATTGCTTCACTTTGAATATTTTGTTTTTATTCATTATTATTCTTCATCTCCCTCTCCACCACCATTCTTCGTTTCCCCTATATTTTGGCATGAAAGAGTTCTAGACTAACACCACAATGCTTTGACAAAGTCTAACATGTCTTTTCTCTTTATTGGTTGAAGACATCCTAGTAATTCTAGACTTGTGTGGAAATTGGTTCTGCACAACATTTTCCAAAAATTTCAATCACTTAAAAACAATAAGGACATATATGGTATCATACTTAGATCCAATCTTTTATTTGGTGTCCTTCTTTTAGAAACTAAGAAACAACCCCTAAATTATTGTGATATACATTATAATACATGTGTGATTGTGTAAATCCCAAGTAGAGATAAATTAGGAATCCTTCGGGATCTAGAATATCTTTCCTATTAAACCTTGTCTTACTTGGAGAGCAAGGTTTTCCTTATTACTATAAATAAAGGTACAAAGCCTGGGGAATAACACACATAATTTCTCAAGTCTATTCTCCATCTCTCTTTCTTTCTTGCCGTGTTCCCTCTCCCTCTCTTAAGTTAAACATAGACCACAACACGTTATCAGCACGCTCTTGATGCTACACTAAAAAGAATTCATCTTCAGGGGAGTATTATGTTTAAGTTATTCTTATTAGATTAACTTTTGATTTTATTGAATTCATATACTTTTATTAGTTGAATTTATTTTTCTTATTTTGAACGTGATACAAGCCTTGAAGATAGAAAGCCGAAATTTGGAGGACAAACTCCTACAAACCCGTTCACAATATTCATCACGCAATCCAGGTTCTTCTAAAACAACAATTTTTATCTCGATATTTTTTTTTCAACCCTAGTTGCAGGAACTTTCACCATATTGCATGACCTAACTTTACGTTTTACAAATGATAGATTCTACATAAATTGTGTATATACATTATATTCATAATATTGCTATATTAAGTGAATTGAATATGTGTGAATAAGCAAGAAAAAGGAAGAAAAAATTCAAAAAAAAAATAATGAAGAAAAAAAATCCCTAATTGTGTTCGAGCCGCAGCTGGAAGTCGTGACTACGCCAAGCTGCTCTAACCCAGTTGAGCCAAAAACTCATGGCATACCAGCATAAGGAAATAGTGATGTAACGATTGTCTTCCTCCCTTAGCCATCTACACCTCGTTCCCATCGAACATCACTATCCTTATCACCAGCGCTCGAGGATTGAAGAACAACGATGATTACGACACCAACAGTCTTGTCCCCTATGGCAAGATTATCGACTACGACGATGGAGACTGAGAATTCTGGTTGAATTCTCATCGGACGTTTTGGACACCCACTTATCAGTACTAGGAATCACAACAACCTCTTTTCTCGACTAAATTCGAGGTCTACTTCGTGATGATGGACGACAATCGTGGTGGCTTTAAGGTTCTGTATGTGAAATTGATACCAGGTAGATTAACTTGCACTTAAAAATTTGTATGTGTGCTTGAATAACTAGTCAGTAACATTAGTCAACTAAGATCAAATAGTTAGCTTAACAATAGCGGAAGCAATAAATTTAAAGGCTTGAATTACCTAAAAGATCCTAGCTAAGTTAGATCTACTTCAGTACATATTCAAACGCTAATTAACGTAGTTGCAAGGACATGTTATAGTGATTGCATATAAACAATTATTGAATTATAAACGCTAATAAACACAATAATCAACACAAGATGTTTTCGGCTGGAAACCCACCTCTGAGTTAAAAAATTAGGGACTCTCCCTTAAGTCCAATCTACTAGTGTAAACAAGGTTCATACAAAGACCACACAAGCTCAATCAAAGACCACACAAGCTCAATTCCTAAATCCTTATCTACAGAGCAGCTTTACCTTTGTGCTACCTTGCCTTACACGAGATGAACTCCTTCGGTCTTCATGAAGTGGCAGCTCCTCTTGAGCTTATCACCTTGTGGCACCGAGAATCAACACGGTATATGCAAATGGTATGACAATGATGGATTTAAAAACCAGTCAAATTCTCCAATTAAACATTTGAAGGAAGAACCGACTATAATCTAAACTTGATCTAATTGAGAAATCAATTCACAAACTAGATCAAGAACACAACACAAAACGAAAGAACTAATGCAACCTAGATGCACAATGATCTTGAGGTTAAATGCATAGGAATATTCTTTTGGCTGGGCAACTAGACGAGAAGGCACAAAGCACAAACTCACTTTTTGAAGATTGTAAAATGTTCTAGCCAAAGAGAAAAGGAAGGCAGCTAGGATTTTAACATGGGAGCTACAAGATTTTCTGTCCAAACAAAGACAAAAGACACTTGTCAATGCAGAGCTCAATCTGAGCAAATCTAAGGCTGAGATTTCAACCTAGAACAAAGCTGTCAGAAAGCCCATGTGGGCTGACTTAAAAAACATGTCCAAACAATTGGATAACAGTGATAATTTCTGACTAGACAGCATGACTAGACAGAAGGAACTCAAGGTTTATGCATGATCAAACATTTTGTGATGATGAATTATCTTTGACCAAAGCATTCAGACACAATATTCAAAGACTATTTAAGAGCATATGTGGTATCATTTACAACTTTTGACAAGGAAAGCCAAACAAATAAATCTAGGCTTCACAATCTCCCCCTTTGGCATTCCTTGACAAAATATTTCCAACACCTATAACTAATTTCACACAATCCCACACTCAAATGAACATCAGTCAACAAGAGAATATCAAGTAACACCTCCTGCAAAATAACAGTTCTTGGCAAGAAAAAAGTGAAACTTTATCATGGGTTTGGAAGTAGGTTCAAGATTTACAAGGTTTTTCCTCCCCCATTTTGTCATGGTAAGACGAAGTAAGAAACATCATGAAAACAACAAGGATGGCAATGAAACATCAAAGATGGCATAACATAAACCAGAAGAAATAGTAGGTACAATTCTTGGTACCAAAACATGCCATAACATAAACCAAAGCAAAAAAAGATGTTCAGGGCTCCAGTTTGCCATTACCAACAAAGGAAGAAAACAAACAACACAATAAAGAGTTTTCAGGAAACCAAAATATTACAAATGTTCAAAGATAAGATAACTGAGCTCCCCCAAAAGATGTGCTACCTAGTTAAGTACACTCCCTCATAGTACTAAAACTCGTCGGATGGAGACGAGCTAGTTGAATGGAGAGGAACCTGTAGTAGCAAACTCCTCACTAGAATCTTCTTCAGGGCAATTGATGACATTATCCTCAACTTCATAATAAGTAAATCGGATGTGATTGGCAATGGGAATATGAAAAGAAAAGTTGACACTAGCATTCGTGGCAACACCCTTGCCCTTGGCAGCATAAACGGCTGCTATTTGTGCAACAACTTGCTTAAAACATGCAAGGGATGTGGCAGAGAAGTATGATGGAGACTAGGGAGATGCATGCAATGATATAGCATGAACAAGCTTAGAAGGACGTACAGAGGGTTTAGGCACAAAAGAAGACAGATTCAAAGAGGATGGACTAGCAGGGGGAACAGATGACTAACTGACATGAGTTGATGAGACAGAATGATTCATCAAAGACTTGAACTCCACAAACTGTTGCCTAAGAGACTAAAGCTCATACTAAAAAAAGGCAATATTCTTATCATGAGAAGCAGATAGTGGGGGACGAGGTTCACCATGAGCAATGACACACATCACATTGCTCAATTTTATAATGCCTTTGTCAATGACTTTGGTGGATCTAGGGTTAAGGTTATCAGGATGAGTGGGAACATCAGCTCAGCTACATAATTGAGTTATCAAACAGGGATAAATAGTTGAACCTCTCAGATGCCTACCAGGACAATCATTTTTGGATAAAATAGACTTGAATACAATATCCCCGAAAGGGACGATTAACCCTGATAGCATAGCAAACAAAATCTTGGTGAACTCAAGAGTTGGATTACCATTGTTTGTTAAACCTAAAACATTCATACAAATGATATCTAATCAAGTCCTATAAAATTGTTTCAGACGAAACTTTGATGCCTGACCTTTAACCAAAGGAATAGATGAATCTAAATAGGCTTCATAATGGTATGCATTCATATCATAATGACATGTGACAGTGTTAAAAACAGTAGATACATCAAGACCAAGAACAGAGCAAATGACAGATGTATTAAAAAGAACGTTTATACCACTAACATAGACAACCCCACCAAACTCATAAAACTTTGAGGAAACATTGGAGTAAAAATCATGAACCCCTGAAAGATTAAAAATTGACAGAGGAGATTTTACCCTTTCCAGTTTGTATTTTTCCAAAAGATCCTCGGAATGAATAGCATCTGTCATTAGAAGGTCATCCTAGAGGATTCTCCGATCAAGGACCACCTGACGAGTAGCTACAATCTTGAAAAAGTTCTTTGCAAAAGTTGAAGAGAGTGTACGAGGAGATTTCATAGAAGGGGCATTAGATGAGATCTTTGCGAACTGTGACCGAGTCATGCGACAAAGGATAGGAGATTGAGAGTAAGACTAGTAAGAAGAAGTTAAGTTTCTTGGCATTGTTGGCAAGATTTTCGGTGAAGGAGAATCAGGTAGAGAGAGATTTTTCGAAAGAAAAGAAACTTCAACGACAGTTTATAGAATACTGGTAAATACCTGGATATGTTAAAAGGAATTACACCCTAGGATACCGTGAAACAAATCTAGGTCATTCATTAGTAACCAATGGATAGGATGAAGCAGTTAAAAATTGAAGTGCAAAGATCGAAAAGCCCTTTTAACTCTCAAAGTACTTATAAGACCAGACAACTGGTAAGAATAAAAAAGTGAATAATTTACAAAGTGTTTGGGACCAGACACATACCTTAGAGGATGACCAAACTAGCCTTAACAAAGATAATACATAGCAAGAGATTGATCTTGACACCAAACAAACAACAACCAAGCAGATATTTCTTATAATGATTAACTAGCGTACAACTTCAATAACTATGCCTCCCAATAGAAGAATCTAAACTAAATATGGATTCAAAATTAGCCATGCAATGCCTTTCACAAATAAAAAAACCTCAAGACCACAATTAGACAGTGAAACATAGATTAACACAAGCTCATAGAACAATTGTGATGTGTCAAGGAATGAGAATAGGATTGGAGAAAGCCATCCTTAAATCAAAACCTCAACTAACGAGGCTCAAAGCAATTTTTTTAAAAGCTAGTCAAATTTTTAATAATCTATTAAGTTTAAGAGCCAACACTTTAAAAATAAATTGAGCAAGAAGTAAAGCAAAAAACTACACTCTTGAAAAGTTAAAGCCAAATGGAACTTTAAGATGGCAAATTGAAGTAAGAAACCCAAGTCATTTGATATGGTTGGTGCAAGACGTATTTAAAGCACTCCAAGAAACTTTTGAACTTTTTATGACAAAAATGAAAGACTTGAAGACACATGACATTGCATGCTGAACATACTTGTAAAGATGAAAGTTTGAGACCCTCTTTTTTAGATATTTAAGAAAGTACCCATCTTTTGAGATATTGAAGCTCATAATAGTAATTTTCTTTTGAAGAGCAACAAGCAAGAAGGCAAGATAGAAATTGGTGGTGTTTTGCACGGGAGATGATACTTGAACTCAATTTACGAAGCAAATAGTGTCACTACAACCCAATCAAGACCAAAGTAAGCCTAGTCCCAAAATCTACAAGAGTTTTTATTAAATGAAATGATGATTTTTCAGAGGCTAACAATAATAGTAAGGGAGAACCTTTGACATCACAGTTGAAGAATTATCCAAGGCTAATCCATATAAAACTGATACATGTGAGCACAAAGTATGCAGTTTGATAATACAAACAAGTGTATAAATACCTGATGAGATGACAGACACAACAGAAAATAGGACAAATAGAGAACATGCAATAACTGAAGCAATTTTGGATGCATAGTTATTCAATATATTCACGAAGCAATATACCATCGAAGAAATTTGAGTATTCGATTATCCACGAAGTGTAAAACCATTATGCTAGCTATTTCCTATCTGGTACTTAGGCAACAATAACACTATTATTTCTTTGCCCAACCTTTCTAAGAATAAGATAGGGATCCTCAAAATAATTGAAGGACAACAACTTCATAAGTTTCACCCAAACATCAAAGATATGTACAAAACCTTCATGCAAGAGACTGATTATATAATCAACGATAATATCCTTATCACAAATATCACTCAAATGCAAGATCCACAACATAAAAGTATATGCTAACGTGCCATAAGACAAATTTGCATCAATAATTGAAAAGTAGGTGTACATTTGCAATTCACAAGTTCCTACAACCAAGGAAGTACACATCTCACCACTAGTCATTGATGGGGATAGATTGTACAGAATCTCAATCACAAAAGAGTATCTTGAGTTATGATCCCAAGCATGAGACATGATAGTATGATCTTTCAAGTTGCACATTTCACACAATTGACATACAGAAAAGAATAACTGTGATGGTTTCCTTTCAAATCTTGGTTAAGAGACATTTTCATCCTAAATGAAGAGCATATCACATCTGAGTCTAGCCAAGGCATAGCAGTCTTCCTTTGATCTTTGAATAGTTAGCATGATCTCCATATTTTTACACCAATAACTTTACAACCAGTCTTTGAAAAACATACTTCATCAGCAACATCGTCACAAAGCGACCAATGCCAAGCAGACTTGTTGAAAGCCCAGGAACATAGTACGCATCTTTAAGAAAATGGAGACCAAGAATCAAGGTTTTTCCTTTGCCTATAATTTCAGCCTTATTCCCTTTACCAAATTCTACCTTGTTCCCTTTGAATGACATGAGAGATAAGAACATGTCCTAGTTACCAGTCATGTGAAGAGAGTAACCATTGTCAAGAATCCACGTATCAGATTCATGGGTTACAATTGAATCTAAGGCAATCATACATTTGTCAAAATCATACTGGACGCCACTTGACTTTGAATTCACACAGTCTTAACTTGATAAGTTAACAATTCTTGCCATTTTGTTGACTTCTATGGTAAATCGATCGACTTGTTCCTTCAAGTCAAATTCCTTATCCAAGGGAAACTTTCTGTGGCTTGATACACATTGATCATATGTATCCTTAATAGGAAATCCATCATTCGTGAGATAATGACTCAAGCCAAACATGAGTGGTGATTCATCCAAGGTATAAGAAGTTGTACTCATAGATCTTGAAATGCTATCCGCATCACAATGTGAGTTAACATCAGCAGTTTGACCTTTATTTGTCAGAAATCTATTTAAAAATCCTGCATCAACAGACAGAAGTGATAATTTTCTTGTAGCCACACATAATTCAGATGAGAGATTTAAGTTGAGTTCAAGATACATTTCATTGTTTTTCTTTAAAAGCTTGATTTTTCGAAGAAGACTTTCATGAGATGGCATTAAGTCATGAACATGAGCTTCAAGAGATGCAATTAAACTATCTTTTTCATCTTCACTTTCGCACATGGACCGTTTTCGTACATAGCATGTAGCTCAACTTCATCTTGTAGTTTTGACACATTTTTTTGTGAGCTTAGCATTTTCCAACTAGGCAACGCATGTTTCATCAAACAGAGCTTTGTATTTATTTGACATTTCTTGATAGGATACATTATCAATAACATCGTGAACATCAACAATCACTAGAGAATGCTTCATCAACATAAGCAACAAACGCAAAGCACAATTTTCATAATTTGATGACTTGTTAGTAAGTACAAACTCTTGATCGTCACTATCACTCCAAGTAACCATCATTGCTTTTTCACTATTTTGACCAAGGGACTTTGTGTTAGCACATTCAGCTGCCCAATGTCTGTTTCCTCCACACGTAAAGCAAGGTCTAGACACTTTTAACAAGCCCCTATCACCTTTCCAGTATACTGTTTGTGATTCTCTTTTGTATACTGGTTCACACGATTAGTTGAAGACTCGCCAGACCACTTGCCATCATTTTCTTTGTTTCTGAAACCTCTTTTGAATTGTTTAACAAACAGTGCAAGATCATCATCAGAGCCATGTCAATAAGGACATTTTACACCTACACACATCTCAGAACCATGAAGAGCCATTTCCTTTCTCATTTAGGAGTCACCTCTATCGATGTCTAGCTCATCTCGTAAGTGATAAACTATTTTCCCAAGCTTAATTTCATTTAGATTTTGAAACCTTTGAATGAGAACTTTCTTAGCATGTAATCACTTAGGCAAGGATCTCAAAATTTTCTGAACGACTATTGTTTCATCAATAGGCTTCCCTAATCCTAGAGCTTCATTCATTAACATTTCAACTTTTTCATACAAGACTGAAAAGTCTCAGGCTCGAGCATTCTCAAGTCCTCAAACTTTGATATAATCATTTGGAGTTTTAGATCTCTCACTTGTTTGTCACCTTCATGAAGGATTATGAGTTTATCTCAAGTTTGCTTAGCAGTCGTACAATAGCGCACATGAGCAAATTGATTAGACAAAATGGTAGAGACAATAGCATTTCTTGCTTTCTTGTTAGCCATTGCTGATGAAATTTCTCCTTGAGTCTATTCACCCTTGGGCTTGATCACATACTCTCCATCGACAAGTCTCAAATGAGCATTCCACTCAAAGGTAAGATAATCAACAGCAATGAGATCTTGAGCCTCAAGAAAAATTTGAAATTTTTAGCTCCATGCAACATAATTTGAACCATCAAAGAAAGGTGGTGTATTACATGATCCACCAACACAATCACGGTCCATGGTGAGATTCCACCCAATATCAGAAAATCCCAGAGATCATTCTATACCTAGAGCAAGCAAGGCTCTGATACCAACATAAATTGATACCAGGTAGATTAACCTGCATTTAAAAATCTGTATGTGTGCTTGTCTGACTAGTCAGTAACACCAGTTAACTAAGATCAAATGGTTAGTTTAACAATAGCATAATTAATCAATTTAAAGGCTTGAATTACATAAAAGATCCCAGCTAACTTAGATCTACTTCAGTACAGATTTAAACGCTGATTAACTTAGTTGCAAGGACAGATTATTATGATTGCATCTCATAAACAATTATTGAAGTATAAAAGCTAATAAACACAATAATCAACACAAGATGTTTTTGGAAGGAAAAATCCACCTCTGCATTAAAAAATAGGGACTATCTATTGAGTCAAATCCACTAGTGTAAACAAGGTTCATACAAAGACCACACAAGCTGAATTCCTAGATCCTTATCTACGAAACAGCTTTACCTTTGTGCAATCTTGCCTTACACGAGATGAACTTCTTCGGTCTTCACGAAGTGGCAGCTCATCCTAAGCTCATCACCTTGTGGCACTGAGAACCAACATAATCAATGTAAATGATATGACGATGATGGATTTAAAAACTAGTCAGATTTTCCAATCAAACCTTTGAAGGAAGAACCGACTATAATCTAAACTTGATCTAATTAAGAAATCAATTCACAAACTAGATCAAGAACATAACATAAAATGACAAAACTAATATAATCTAGATGCACTCTTGAAGTTAAATGCATAAGAATAGTATTGTGGTTGGGCAACTAAACAAGAAGGCACAAAGCTTAAACTCACTTTTTGAACACTTGTATAATGTTCTAACCAAGTAGACAAGGAAGACAGCTAGGGTTTTATTATGAGAGCTGCTAGATTTTCTATCCAAACAAGGACAAAGACACTTGCCAATGCAGAACTTAATCTGATCAAATCTATGGCTGAGACTTCAACTTAGAACAAAGTTGTCACTTAAAAAGAGTGTCCAAACAGCTGGACAACAGTGATAATTTCTAACTAGACATCATGACTAGACAGAAGGAACTCATGGTTTATACATAGAATGTATATGAATGATCAAACCTTTTGTGATGATGAATTATCTTCGACTAAAGCCTTCAGACACAATATCCAGCAAGATGAACCCATAACAGAGTTGTAAATTTAAAGATTATCTAAGAGCATATGTGATATCATTTGCAACTTTTGACAAGGAAAACCAAACAAATAAATCTAGACTTCACTGTATGTATGTAAATGTCTTACCAGGCTTACCAGATTATAAGATATCCACTCAAATAATTCAACGACCAGGAACAATATTTTGGATGATAAATAAGAAGAAAGTCTCTTTAACCTATATGCTTGAGAAGACTACCATCTCGAAGGTACTTAAATTCATATGTATGTAAAAGTCATCCATGAACTTACTATCTAGATAACACTTAGTAATTCTACTATAGTAATATTGTCCTTGTGATTAATTAATGGACTAATCACTATGTTACCTTAAGCAATTCACTAATATATATTTCTTTTAGAGCATACATCCAACAATTTCTTTGTCTTCCACCTTACAACTACTCCTGCGAGTTTTTGGTACGTTGCTTATGTACACCTCCATAACAACCAATAGAGTAAACTTGATCCTTGTGTTATTCGCTATGTTTTTTGGGATTTGCTTCTCAAGAAAAGAGGTGTTGATGCTATCATCCCGCTTCCCGTCATACGTATGTCATTATGAATGCCATTATCACCGAGTCAGAGCTTTTCTTATCCACATATCACATCCTCTTTGTTCTTTAAAGGGAGACCATGTGTAAAGAACTTAGTTGGTGTAAATTTGGCATCGAGACAATAATTGTGCTTGTAGATGACTAGCCGGGAAGTGGTGAACGACCGAGAGCGACAAACGGTCCACATATTGTACAAGGGCACGACCTGTCAGGAGAAAGAAAAAATGACCGGTCACCACGGTCCAAGTACTGTACAAGGGCACGACTTGTCAAGAGAGAGAAGGAACGACTGGTCGCCCAAGAATCTGACTCTGATTCTCGTCTGGAAGTGATAACTCAACCAAGTCAGTCTTCAAGTATCCATGAAGTAACCACTTTTTCTCTCTCAATTATGCTTACTCATTAGTCTGTGGATATTCCTAAGGTAAGTATTTTGGAAACTAATACTCTATCTAACTCTATTGGTGTTGAGCAATCTTATTCTTTACATCCAAGGCAAAATCACAGCAAACCACTAGCTTGGTAATCACCAAAAAGGAAGACTAGATATGTTATTGCTCAGTATGTATCTACTCACGGCTCTCATCACAATACCAGGCAATGGTGAATCATAAGGTAGGTATACAAATTTTCACACGAGTTGAAGAAGCCTTGAAAGATCCAAAATGGGCAAAAACTATGCAAGTGGAGTTTGAAACTTTGCAGAAAAATAAGACATGGAATATTGTGTCTTTACGGAAAGGGAAAAGACCAGTGGGTTGCAAATGGATGTTCACCATCAAACACAAACCTGACGTTACCATAGATTGATTCAAGGCCAAGTTGGTTGCTCAAGGGTATACACCAACATATGGTATGGACAATCAAGAGAGGTTCACACTAGTTGCAAAAATGAATACAATACGAGTACTATCGTCTTTGGAAGCTAATCTTGATTGGCCTTTAAAACAGTTCGACGTGTAAAATTCTTTTAGACACGGTGATTGGGAGGAGAATATGTACATGAATCTTCCTACTAGATATGGAACACAAGATACTCTTGGAAAGTGTGTCAACTTTGCAAGACACTATATATATTAAAACAACCACCTTATGCATGGTTTGGGAGATTTACTCAAGCCATGAAGAAGTATGGTTATTGTTAAGAAAACTTTGATCACACCTTGGTTATCAAATGCAAGGGTGGTAAAGTGACCTTACTCATTATTTATGTAAACGATATGGTTGTTATATGAGATGATGTGGCAGAAATTGAGAAGTTACAAGGATATTTGGGCTCAGAGTTTGAGATCAAAGACTTGGGAGGACTAAAATATTTCCTAGGGATCGAGCTTGCTCTGTCGAAAGAAAGTATTTACTTGTTTTAACTAAGTATGTCCTTGATTTATTGTCTGAAAATTTGGGATGTTAGCCTACAAACCAGCTGAGATGTCAATTGTACAAGATCGTTATTTATGTATTTATCCAATTATCAGCAGTTGGTTGGGAAGCAAATCTATCTGTCGCTTACTCGTTCAGACATAACCTATGTTGTCATTGTTGTCAGTCAGTATAAGCAAGGTTCTAAAAAACATAGGCGCTAGTCGGGCAGTGGGCTGAGGTTTAGTGCCTAGGCGGCTAGGCGAGGGCCTAGGTGGATTTAAGTTAATTTATTATATATTGTATAAATTAGTGCCTATTTATACTTAAAAAAACACACATAATTGTACTTAGATACATAAATTGCAACATAGAATGATATATAAATTATAAAGTATTAGAACATAATAACAACATGGGAACAAGCATATAATAAGTGTTCATCCAAGTATTCAACAAGTTTCGTACATTTTATTGAAAAATTAAAATGCAAAAATGAAAGTTATCGATGTTCTGTCTAAGTGAGAGTCGCAACCTAGGCGGGTTAAGCAGACGCCTAAGCAGGTCTAGGCGCACTTTCTTAATTTTCAAATACCTAAGGAATAATCAGGGCGGTGACCTAGCGCCTATCGCCTTGGTGGGATTTTTAGAAAATGTGTGTTTATGCATTCTCTAAGTGAGGATTACATGGCAACAGTGGTGAGAGTTTTGAGCTATCTAAAATCAACTCCTAGAAAACGGCTTAATTTTCAGGAAGCATATTGGACTGGAAATGTGACTGACAAACGTTCAACTTCAAATTACTTCACATTTGTTGTGGGTAAACTTGTAACTTGGCAGAGCAAGAAACATAATGTAGTTGCTTGGTGTACAATGGAGGCTGAGTATAAAGGGGTATCACATGGTATTTGTGAACTTTTGTGGATTTGAATTCTAGTTACGGAGATTAGGTTTAACCCAAAGAGCTATGGACTTTACCAAATAACCCAGAACAACACGATCGCACAATGGATCGCCATTTTATCAAAGAAATGTTGGATGTGAGGTTGGAGATACCGTTTGTGAGGTTGGATGAACAACTAGTGGATGTTTTAGCTCATGTTGTATCATCAAAGGATTTTCATCACTCATTGGACAAGTTGGACTTATGAGATATATATGCACTAACTTGAAGGGGAATGTTGGCGTGAGACTTGAGTCAACTATTATGTTATTTGTAAAATGGGTAATATTGTGATTCATTTTTTATTAGAATTTTCTTGTATATATATCACCTCCAAGAGAGAAGAATATGATTGAATTATTCCTCAAATGCACTTATACTTTTATCTATTTTCACCCGTTTTATGTGCATTTTAATTTTTAAAAAAATCATATATATTTTTGGATTTTTTTTCCCGAATTCACCATTACTATGGTGTTTTGGTAACCAGTACAAAATCACGTGTAATACTCTCCTCATATGACCTTGTATAAGTAGCCCAAGATGACACAGTAACCCTAACGGAGGAGCCTAGTTATGTAACGGCCCCGTAATGTCCTTGGATACTAACTCGACGCCGAATTGGCCTTTGTAGAGACAACATTCTAGTCGGTTACTGAAACCCTGACCCATGATTTCCTAATTAATAAGGGAGTGCATTACGCAATGTTTTCTTAACGTTCAAAGATACTATAGCTTTATAATCCATGTAGCATAACAACAAATATGACATCAATAGTTTCTATAGCCGTATGTTCATCCCCCCTTGTATGATTATGACCTCTATCTTTTTTCTTTTTTTTTTTTTTCTAGTTGACAACGAAGTATAAGTCTAAAAGAAAAGAAAAAATTACATAAAAATATCACAAAGTCACAAAACTCTCGCTGCAATTTGTAAAACACCTTTGTTTATCCAAAAGAATACTATGTTTGTCAATAAATAATTTAATCTCCCATTTCTAACTGTAGAAAAGGATATATATAGAACTTTGGGAAAGGAGTTCAAAGTTGAAACCAATCTTGGCTTGCACTTGAATAATTCATATGGAATAGGATAGAAGGAAGTCATTTTGAGAAGCTAAAGGGAATTTTGAGAAGGAAGTCATTTTCACTCATTTTAGATTTGGAGAGGGTAAAGGGAATTTTACTCTGTCCGTGACCACAATCAAGCTTACCCTCAACTTAGAATATCGAACTTCGAGCCAACCACATTATTTTTTATTGAAGAGCCGCAGTCCGCTCTATTACCACTAGACCATTTGACGTGGTTATTCTCACTCAATTTAAGAGCAAACCTTTCGTCATCCCTTTGGCTGCCGCGTGGATTTTGATTTTTTTTGGTTTTTTGTATTTGGGGGGTCCGTTTTGGGAAGGGGAGAAGTAAAAACAAATGTTCTTGGGTGAGTCGTGTGACGGTGACGTATAGTGCCAAAGAGCGTCCAAGTTCTCCTCATGTTACAAAGTGTGGGTCCCCTCCCCACCCCCACTTTCCTTCTCTTTCCTTGTGTTTTTATTTTTTCTGCTCTCCGAAACAACGGCGCAAAGCGCAAACAATATTCCCTCTCTCTCTCCCTTCCCCCGCTCTCTCTCTCTAGAAAATCTATCATTTTCAATTTTCTTTTGATTTCCTTTCTCCAAAGAACTGAAAAATCTTATTAAAAAGAGACAAGGAGATTTATGGGTATTTTCTTTTGTTTTGAATTTTTATTTGTTGCTATAAAGGGGAGCTGAAGACTCAGAAGTAAAATAACAGACAGAGAGAGACGGAGGAGAGAGTGGGGCAATCGACCTGGTTATTGGTTTTGTGCTTTCTACCGAATCGCACCACCGCCTTCTCAACTCTCCAAGCTCAAGTTTTTAGTGCCCACCAGCGGTTCACACGGCGCGAGGTGGCCGGCTTACTGATTCAGACAACTGGGTTTAGTGGTTTTTAAATAAAAAAATACTTATTTGTAAAAAATTAAACAATCTTTCTTCTTTTCTTGGGTTTGTGATTTTTATGGGGATTTGTTTTTTTGGGTTTTCTTTTTAATAGATGCAAGCTTCCAATTGCTATAAATGGGGAGTGGTGGATTTTGGTGTGTGTGTGTTTGTTTACTTATGAGGTTAATGGGTCTCATTGCTGATGGCCGCAGAGGAGCTTTGAGTCTCTTGCATCTGCTGCAAGCCTAAGATCTGCAGCTGTTTTAATTCCAATCTGGGTTTTCAAAACGTTTCTCAGTGCTGTGAGACAGGTACGTTTCTCACTTGCCCAGCATTTCATTTTTTAAATATATTTTATTTGTGTTTTTTTAAATGTTTTTTTATTGTAGTTAAGACATTGGTTTGGTGGGTTTAATTTAAAAATGGTTTCTTTTGCTTCTGAGATTAATTTTTTTTCCTTCTGAGATTAACATTGTTTAATTTTGGGTTACCCTCCTCTGGTTGTGGAAAATTTGATCACTGTGCCATTCATCAATTCATAGTATGAAAGTTTGACAGGATTTCGTTGGTTTTGTGAGATCTCATATTTGTCGCTGTTAAATTCCTTCAAATTGTTAATGGGGTTTGTCTTCTTTTGGGTTGTGTATGTTTACAGGAAATGCAAATTGAAGTTTGTGGCTTTACGGTCGTAGTTTCGAAACTTTAATCTGTGTTTACTGTTTAAATGGATTGAAGAAGTTGTTGTTTGGGTGCAATGTTAAAGGCCTTAGCATCTTGGCTATCAGTTTCGTTGCTCCTATTCTGTGTTTCTGCGTCGGATAACGGATTCCCACGGTGCAATTGTGACGATGATGGCAGCTTGTGGAGCATCGAGAGCATCCTAGAATGTCAGCGAGTGAGCGATTTCTTGATTGCTGTGGCCTACTTTTCAATCCCCATTGAGCTGCTCTACTTTGTCAGCTGCTCGAATGTACCATTCAAATGGGTTCTCTTTCAGTTCATTGCCTTCATTGTGCTATGTGGATTGACACATCTACTCAATGGCTGGACTTACGGCCCTCACCCGTTCCAGCTTATGCTGGCTCTCACGGTTTTCAAAATTCTTACTGCTCTGGTCTCATGTGCCACTGCTATAACACTCATCACTCTCATCCCTTTGCTTCTCAAAGTGAAAGTTAGGGAATTCATGCTGAAGAAGAAGACTTGGGATCTTGGGAGGGAGGTTGGGCTTATCATGAGACAGACAGAAGCTGGAATGCATGTTCGGATGCTCACCCAAGAAATTCGCAAGTCGCTTGATAGGCATACAATACTGTCGACAACACTTTTTGAGCTATCCGAGACATTGGGTTTGCAGTACTGTGCAGTTTGGATGCCCAATGAAACTAAAACAGAGATGATTCTCACGCACGAGCTGAAAGGGAGGAATTATTCTCATATGTACAACTTCTGTATACCTATAAGTGATCCTGATGTGCTACATATCAAGGGGAGTGATGGGGTGAACATCCTTAGGCCTGACTCTGCACTTGTTCATGCCAGTGGTGATTCAGGTGAGCCAGGACCAGTAGCTGCAATTCGGATGCCAATGCTTCGGGTTTCCAATTTCAAAGGAGGAACTCCGGAGTTGATCCAGACTTGTTATGCAATACTGGTTCTGGTCCTCCCTGGTGGACAACCTAGATCTTGGAGTAGCCAGGACTTGGAGATAATTAAGGTAGTTGCTGATCAGGTTGCCGTGGCTTTATCCCATGCTGCAGTCCTCGAAGAGTCTCAACTCATGAGGGAGAAATTGGCCGAGCAAAATCGAGCCTTGCAACAGGCAAAGATGAAGGCTATGATGGCAAGCCACGCAAGAAACGCATTCCAAAAGGTAATGAGTGATGGGATGAGGAGGCCGATGCACTCAATTTTGGGTTTGCTTTCTTTGATGCAGGATGACACTTTGGATAGAGATCAACGAGTCATTGTTGATGCAATGGTGAGGACGAGCAATGTCCTATCAACCTTGATAAATGATGTGATGGACAATTCGGCAAAGGAAAGTGGAAGATTTCCATTGGAGGTGAGATCTTTTGGGTTGCATGCAATGATAAAGGAAGCAGCTTGCCTTGCCAAATGCTTGTGTGTATTTAGGGGCTTTGGTTTTGCAATTGATGTGGACAAGTCCTTACCTGATCATGTCATGGGGGATGAAAGACGAGTGTTTCAAGTGATTTTGCATATGGTTGGAAGCCTGTTAAATGGAAACAACGTGGGAGGGTTTGTAATGTTTCGGGTTGCTTCTGAGAAAGGGAGTCAGGGAAGGAGTGATCAAAGGTGGGCAGCCTGGAGACATAGCTCGTCTGATGGTGATGTGTGTGTTAGATTTGAGCTTGGGATAAGCAATAGTGGCTCTCGGTCAGAGGTCACAACACCAGCAGTGCAGCTTGTTGGTAGAAGATACACCAGTGAAGGCGTTGATGAGGGTTTGAGCTTCACCATTTGCAAAAAGCTAGTGCAGGTGAGGGTGATGAACTTTGTCCATATGTTTGAGTGTGTGTTTGTGTGTGTAGTATATCCCTTTGACTAATGATGGAACAAAAATATTACAATTTTAAAGTTAGACTCTATTCTTTTAGAGATAGGAAACCCAATAGCAGAAGATGTTAGTATAGCCAGAATATGCATTAAAATTTTCGCCCTTGTGCTTGTAGGATTTAACATTTTTCTTTTTCTTCAAAAATTCCCGTGTCAGAAATTGGTGACCTATGGTGCTAATCATATTCAGATAGCCCTTCTAATGACCAGTTACAAGTTTTAGGACAGGCTCTCGATAACCAAAGATGTTAACCCTGTTTTTATCACAGTAGAATGTACAGGAACCTCACTCAGCCTTTAATAGGTAAGGTTGTACGGGAAGAACTTAGTTTAAAAGCAGGGTAGCTTATTTTACACATAGCCATTAAGATTTTCGAACATGATATTTCCCCTCAAATCGTTACTAGTTTACTAGCATTAATACGAGGAAATCTTTTGGAGATATAGTTTGTTCAGATTTGCAAACCTTTACAATTTACATATATCTGCTAGTTCTACATTGACTGTTCATAAAGTTTTACTTGGTTGGAATTTTCTTTTTTAAGTATTAATTCTGAATTGTCAGATGATGCAAGGAAATATATGGGCAGTCCCTAACCCTCAAGGATTTGCTCAAAGCATGGCACTTGTTCTTCGGTTTCAACTTCGTCCCTCCATTGCAATAGCCATCTCTGAACCTGGAGAAACATCTGAGTACCCACATTCCAATTCACTTTTCAAAGGATTGCAAGTTTTATTAACCGATGATGATGACGTGAACAGGGTTGTGATGCGGAAAATGCTCGAGAAGCTTGGTTGCATCGTAACTGCCGTTTCATCTGGATTCGAATGCCTTTCTACTATTGGTACTTTTGGTCCAGCTGGATCTTCATTTCAAGTTGTTTTACTTGATCTTCACATGCCTGAGTTGGATGGTTTTGAAGTCGCAATGAGAATCAGAAAATTTCGAAGCCGTACTTGGCCATTGATCATTGCCGTAACTGCTAGTGCTGACGAAGATGTGTGGGATAGATGTATGCAAACAGGAATCAATGGGGTTATCCGAAAACCAGTTCTGCTGCAAGGGATCGCGAATGAGCTACGAAGAGTCTTGCTGCAGGCAAACAAAGGGATGACATAAGTTGCATATCAAGTTCCGACCAAAAATCCAGCATTGGGTGTTACGCGTTGCCACGCATCATCTCGTGTACGGTTGAGCTTGTTATAATTGCATAGATAGTTCCAGATGTGATCACAGGTAATATTTAGTTGTCTTCGAGGGATCCTTTTGTAAAAGAATGGAAAAAATTTGGCAAGAAAAAGTTTGTTGGAATACCATATACTGTAGAGAAATAAGAAATATCTGCAGAAATTGAGTAGAGTTAAAAAATCAGCAGTTAATTCTTTATATGTTATGTAGCAGGTGAAGGAAGGTTTATAGTTTTCGAGTTATGAAAAAGACATCATAGTCAAATTATAGAAGTATTTGCAGAAGTGTGCGTTTTCCTTCACTCGAAACCTGCAGCTTACATGATATAGCATTGTCAAATGTGATGCCCAAAAGTAATGCTATTACCTTCTCGTTTTACATAACAAATGTGAAAACGCATTAATTATACTGGCTTGAAATTAACTCAGAGTGTACTATTTTTCACAACAATTTTGTAACTAAAATATAGATGATAAATCAATATAAGGGTGATCGTACTTCACATACATGTTCGTTGATTTGGTTTTTTGGAACACAGGTCAAAGAAGATTAAAAAAGAAAGAAGAAAAATAGAGAAACGAAAAATAAAAGATGCTTTTGTTTTGTTAAATTCAGTGTAGCGCAGGCAGTTGGGAGTATATAGTCAACAAATAATTATATTCTATCAAATAGCAGACTGAGATCTGAAAGTGGATTTTATTTTGGTAATATTTATTTATTTATATATTTTTATTTTTTGAGTGAGTTTATTTTATTTCATTCGAAATGGCAGAGAATATTTGATATTTTGTGGTTTGAAAGTAAATGGAAGAGTATGGGTAAAGTTTAGGTTTGCAGAGACTTGTGCGTCTGGATACTTTTGCTTCGAAGAAAATAAAGTTTGCCATGCATGAACCAACGTACGTGGACTCTTTATGTTATCAATATTATAAATATCATATCCAAGTGGACCCCTTTTTTTGCTTATTATACCCCCAGCTCCTGCAACAACAATAAGTTAGGTTTTATATTAATATAAGGTTTGGAATAAAATTTTGGCCAATTGGGTTTTCTTTTTATTTGTCAACTATTATATTTCAAATAGTTTGACGTTAAGAAAGATCCCTTTGAAATTTTAGGACTAAATTCCCTTCACAAAATTCTTCGTTTTTGTCATCCTTTGCTTTTTGCCTAGCAACTTCATGTACATCTTGGGAATGGCGTCTTTGTCAACAGTATAAGATGAATCTTATCTGGAGTCTCACTATCAATGTCCCCGTACTTTATGAATGCAAACATTCAATTCTGTCACGTAATTATTCACGTCATGACTATCTACTGATGTATCTAAACTTTACTATAAAGTAAAAAAACATCAATGATTGATGAAGAATAATTAACATTGAAATTCTCCAAACACACTTTAGCCCCATTATATGTTTTCTAAACATTTATTTTTGTTGGATATTTTATTTTGATAATTTTATGAGACTAATGAATGGGGTTTTTTTATAGACTAAAGAATGTAATTTTATAGATTGATCAATGTAATATACCTAGTTTTTGCACTAAGAATGACTTATCTAAAGAAAATTTAGACATCCTAATATTAAGATATGATTCAACAAGGGAAACAGTTTAGTTTTTAGATTCTCTTTCTGAGGATTATGTCAAAACTCAGCTAAATCAACAATTGTTCAGACTTTCCATTATCTGTTTTTTTTTAGTTTGTGCATGTATTTTTTTGGGGCATATTTTAGACGATCAAAACAGTTTTGGATTTGAATTTGAATTTTTTTGACAGTGATGACCTTCAAATGAGAACCTAAGGTATAGATTGTTTTAATCGTTGAAATGCATTATGAGATAGCTCTAAGAAGGATATCGCCACACATATTTTGTCACATATTTTTAAGGCCCACTACTAATTTATATTAACGCTTCAACCGTCCATATTTCAATTGATCATTCATAGTTCATCGTTGCAAAAAATTAAGCAAATTCAAAATCATTAAGACATTAATTTATAATGAAGAAATTGGGACAAGTGCGGTTATGCAAAGAAACACTAAAATTGTTATCTTTAATCTAACTGTCATATGGTTTTGGATATGAGTAACTTTTGATAGACATGATTTTTAAGAAAAAACCTAAAAGCTATACAGTTAAATCGTTGAAATATATACGAAATAAGTCCTATAAAATGTTCGTCATAAATGTGTACCTCAATTCTGACCCTCTATATGTAAGTGATTTGTAAGCAAACCTGAATTGCAATTTCCCTTTTTTATTTTAAGAAAACCCCTTTATGTTAATCTCTGTATGATACTCGGGTTTTATATATCAGATTAATGAGACCTTGCAATATCAAATGCAGTACATAATCATCATGAACATTGTTTTATATTAATGAGACAACCTAATGATGAGAAGAGTGCTCCAATTTGTTTTCCTTAATTTAGGTACCTCCAATCTCAATCTAATTTTGTGACAATATTATAGTTTGACCACTTGGGCTTGTCTGTGACACCCTGTCCTTAATTTTACGTTTTTATTAATTTTAAAAGCGTGAATTTATGAAAATGCCCTAGAGGCAAGGACTTTGACTTCCATTGACCATCGGTTTGAGAGATGTATGCCTTATTCTTTTAGCGTATCCTTGTAGTACTCGTTGGTACGAACACATAAACGAAAACCGTTTACAAGTCCGGATTATAACGGTATATTTATGGACGTTTGAAAATGGTTATTTAAAGTTATAAATTATTTGAATTCCCACCTTGTGGGAAAGTGGCCCAATCAGATTTGTGTTAGTAAAAGACCAATTAGATAAAGGAGTGAGTGACTAATCAGAATGGCAGAAAAGAGGGCAGCAGCCGGGAGAGAAGCTCCCAGCTTCTCCTTCCCATGCATAACCCAAAAACACCTTCGCGACCTTCCATTTTCTAAGGCCGATTCCGACCAACTCCGATGGAGTTTTTCGACGCCACCACCACCATCTTGAAGCTCTCATTCCCCTCTACAAAACCCAACCAAGAACCACCTTTATAAACCACCACATGTGGCGGGGCGAAGCCACGAAATCCGACACGTCAAAACCATGTCCAACCACTCTTTTCAATTTTTCGGTGAATTGGCAAAGCAATGCCGATGCCACCACTTGGGCTTTGTAGCCCATCATCCCAGGAGAAAATCTCAACCAACCTTGACCCCGTTGGACCACCGTAGACGACGAATCGTCGCCGGGAAGCTTTAAGCACCTGTCGGCTTTGTGGGCAAAATTGACCATCTTCCGTCCACTTTTGGACTTCGTGGAAAGTATGAAAGTTGTTTCTCTTTTTGAGATCTTCATTTCTGTGAAATTCAAGAATTTTTAGAAATAGTGGAATTTTCCAACGAACCGTGGTGGCCGGCCGCCACTCGCTGCGTCGCCTGTGGCGGTGCTTGAGCCAAGACTCCACCTAACCTTCCTAGGCTAATTTTGAAGCCCCGATTCCATATTTGACATCCATTTAGTGAAATTATGATGTTTAATATAGTTTCATAGTTGACCACCTAGTTGGCCATCAATAGGTCCTTGCATGAATTGACGATCCGACCGTTGGATCATCACCAAATTTTAATACATTATAGTATGTAATATTTGAGAATATTAGAAACTTACGGATTGGAATTTTGACTTACGGATCTTCCCAAATTGCATTTGTAAGTTTTGTAAAATAAAACGTTGACTGCCACTTGAATTGGCAATTGGCGGAGATCAAACCGTTGAATCATAATGAAAATTTAGTATTATGTTCTAGAAGTATAATGTGTATCTTTAGAAGTTTCAAATTGGAAATTTGAGATGCGGATCTTCCGAATTGAGTTACGTAGGGTTGTGGCCCCTATCGTTGATCTTTGACCGAAGGTTGACTTTTGGTCAATGGATCTCAAATCATTCTAGAACGTACTTGGGATGTGTTTTATGTAAATTACAGGTTCTATGATAAGAGTTCTGAGACATGACTGAATAATCGTTCCAGGTGAGGATCATTCGTGACATCTCGATATTCGTGCTTGATAGTTCCACAAACGCTTCTAAATTGATTTATGCATGTTACCTACAAATAATTATTGTGAACTACGATTGGCTTGATCCCTGTTTAGGGTACGTAGGCAGTCTAACAAGACGTTAGATGCAGCCATACAATAAATGAGATTAAATAATCAAGATAAAAGCCTTGTTTGGGGAATTGAGCAATGTGTGAGGAATTGAGAAACTGAAGTAAAGAATCGTAAGCAATGATAGTTAATTAAACTAGTGTTTAGTTGAGCTTATCCCCGATAATTATTCCAGAAATAAATAGTTCAGGAGTGGGGAGTTACAGATTATGCATTTTTCGCCATGTTATATATATGTATATATTTGAAAATGCTATGACATGGTTGAGTATTAGGTTGCATCATGGCATATCCATATGTATACTACCTGCACATAATTACTGTAAATACTTTGAAGTGCAAAGAGGAATGCATGACGCACAGGTAAGTTTAGGTGAGTTTATGGTGTTACTCGAAATGATCGAGTTATGGCATGACTATATTTATGTTAATAGGTAACTCCGACATTGTCATACAGGTTGCATTGATAGGCAACTCCAACCTTGTCGTACAGGTTGCAATGATAGGTAACTCCAACCTTGTCGTACATGTTGCAATGATAGGCAACTCCGACATTGTCATACATGTTGCAATGATATGCAACTCCGACCTTGTCGTACATGTTGCAATGATAAGCAACTCCGATACTATCGTACATGTTTCTCATGAGTTGTACATGTTATGTTGAGATGCATTGAGAGCTCATAAACCTGCACCCTAGTGTTAGTGTTCCTGCTTATGGCTAGGGCACAGTCTTTCACATGATGTTCACCTCCCGCACCTTACGCTCACCTTGGATCCAAGGTAGGTGCACAGTCCTCTCGTACAGACCATTTTAGGTGGTTCCGACTCATAAGTGACCTGCGATTATTCGCACAGTCTTCATGTGATCGTATCACTTGAGCGTATTTATTTACACCCAGTACTGTCGTACAAACCACTTTAGGTGGTTCTAACTCATATGCAGGTATACTTATTGAGCTATAGATTCAGTCGTACAGGTCACAAGAGGTGACTTTGACTTATGTGCTAGCATTGATTGATGAGATATTGGTGAGTCGAACAGGTCACAAAAGGTGACTCCGACTTATGTGCTAACATTGATTAATGAGTTATGGATGAGTCGTACAGGTCATAAGAGGTGACTCTGACTTATGTGCTAGCATTGATTGATGAGCTATGGGTCTAGTCGTACATGTCACGTTAAGTGACTCCGACTTGCGTGCTAATATAGATTGTTAAGCACATGATTATTTATATTGTTGATCAGATGCTGTGTCGTGGTATATTTATGGTTTTCATGTTGATATACTTTTGATTTCACAATGGTACGTGGTATGATTTCCTGGAAACTATATAGGTGTTACAGCTAGGGATTATGACGTTTTAAAAGGTTTTTATTAAAATTTTATTTCCAGGGCCACTCACATTTGTTTTGTTTCACCCTTCAGGTTTTATTAGCTGAGTCTTCTTATCGACGAGGATTCATGGCAAATCTTGGTATTGGAGATTACCTTCAAGGGTATGATTCTCAATCCTCTCTACTGTACTTTACTTATGCTTTGGCATCACGTGTGAAATGGGTTCATTCCCGCTCACAGCGCACTCTCGTATTTAGTCACTTTTAGGTTTAAATTTATTCACATTTCCCACATCACTATACTTTATGGCTTCGTTACCCTCTAGGTGTCGGCCAACACAACTCGATTTGGAGTTCAAGTGGACTTTCCGGGTCGGGGTGTGTCATTGTCTGTCTCTTGTGTTAAAATATGAATATGATAGTGAAGTTAAAAATCAATTATAGTGTTTCAAATTGGTATGAAAAGATCTTATAAAAGAGTTAAAACCAATTATAGTGCTTTATTATACATATTGTAAGTTGAGCATATTATTTTTGCGAGAGAGGAAAAACTTACTATTGAAGCTGGCTATGATTTCATCCTCTTTGCTGTTTTTAAAGGTCAATTTAGTCTTACAAATGGTATCAAGACCAAATTGAGAATATTTTCCATAACAAATTATTTATTGTTTGATGGTTTTATTGACGAGTTATACCCAATTTTTTGCGGCTAGATTTTTTTTTGCTGCTTAATGCATTTTAGTTGGCTTCTACAACCAAGTTTTCAAGTCAATATTATGAATAATCTAGTTTATTAAAATAAGTCCAATCTCTTAAGTTTAGGATTATTTATTATCAATAATTATCTCTTCTATAAAAATTAAATTTCTTCTCAATTATTTCTTCTTATTTTTTTTCCCTTTTTTTTTGTTATTTCTTGTTCTTCTTCGTTCTCTAAACCCTATTATAGATTTTATTTTTAATTTTTATAATAAACCTATATCACAAGTTAATTGTATTTATCTACCTAATGACATATTCTTTTTCATAATCAACCTGTATTACAAATTAATGTGTCTTGATGGTAGGTATATTATGTTTTTGTACCTTTTAGTTAATTTCATATCTGCCTTATAGGTATAATATACATTCATATATTTGTTATTTGAGTTAGATTCGTATGTTCTGCAGATAATTTATGTAAGTATCTTAGTTTTTGGTTAGAAGATATTAAGTAGATTTATTCGAATTTCTCATATGCATGAAATCATAAAATTTTAATTTATCTCTAATAATTAAAAAACATAAGTATAAAAGAAATAAAAATGGAGAAAAGATAATACCATTTGAAATAAAAGGTAATAGGAATCTACCTCAAATAACAAATATATGTTAACTTTTGTTGTAGTATGATTGGATCTACTGCTGGTAGGCGGCCAGTTGAACTTGAGCGCATTCCAGACATTTTTCCTCGAAGTCGAGGTTGGACTTAAGGATTCCCGTGTAGTCTAGGGTGACTTGAGCGCATTCCCAGTATTTTTCTGCAAAGCCGAGGTCGGACTTGAGGATTCGCACGTTTTCTAAGGTGGTTCGTTCTTCGGTATGCAGATTTGGCACAATCGTGACTAGGACTGGGATGACATCTGTTTCGTAAGCCATAGAGAATGGTGTTTCCCTCGTAGCTTTTCAGATTGTTGTGCGATATGCCCATAAGACTCCTGGCAACTCTTCTGGCCACTTACTTTTTTTTTTCAAGCATTTTTTCAAACATTAGGATGGTCTTGTTCAAAACTTCTACCTGTCCATTTTACCTTATGGGTATCTTGGAGTGGAAATGAGATGACGGATTCCCAATTCCTTGTACCAATATGTGACTTCGGAACTGGTGAGCTGCAGCTCGTTGGCACTATCGGATACTCATTTCGAGAAGTAGTATGTAGCCACTATCGGGTACTCATTGTTTCCTTGAGCCTACTTGAAGGGCCTAACTAAGTCGATATCCCATTGCATAAATGGGCACGATCCTATCAAAATATTGAGTTCCTCTACTTGTTAATGGTTCATAAAGGTGTACCTTTGACATTTATTGCAACTTTGGGAGTAGCTAGTAGCGTCATGTCGCATGGTGGGCTAGTAAAATCCTGCAATTAATGCCTTTTAGGCCAACGATCTTCCTCTTGTGTGGTTGCCACATACTCTGGTATGGATATTGCTCAAGATCTTTAAGCCTACTGTTGGAGCGATACACAATGTATTAGGTCCAGAATAAGAGCGTTGATAAAGCTTCCCACTAATGACTGCGTATCTTGAAGCATTTTGGACCAATTTTCTAGTTAAGTGGCAATCCTCTGGTTGTTTTCCTTTTCGTATGTAGTCGATTATTTCGTCCATCCAATTTTCTCTAGCATCAATAACAGCAACTACCTCTGGTTCTGACTCATGGATGCTCGGAACAGTAAGGTACTCAAAATGGATCGTTTATCGGAGATAATAGTCGACATTTGATGTTATGTTTGCCAGTGCATCGGCATGGCTATTTTCTCCTCTTCGAACTTGGGTGATATTATACTTTTTGAATTTCTCGAGTAGCGCTTTGACTTTGTTCAGGTAGAGTCCTGTCGCGGGATGATGAGTGGCGGAGTCCCCCATGACTTGGTTAACTATGATCATCGAGTCCCAATGGATTCACAATTCTTTCACCTAGAGCTTTTCCGCCCCCAGAGTCCCGCGAAAAGTGCTTTCTATTCTGCTTTGTTATTACTTGCCTTGAATCCAAGCTTGAAGGCATGTTCAAGTATGGAGCCGTCTGGTGTCATCAAGACCATTTCTGCCCTAGTCTCGTTTATAACATGCTCTGAGGGTCTGCCGAAAGCGAGGATTTCTGGCATGACACGCCCTGATCCTAATGTCCTTGGTACATCGGGATGGCCACGTGTTGGCCGATACCCGAGGGTGACGAAAGCCATTTAATTAATGCAAATGCTGAGAACATGTGAACATGCATATAAATTTCACTTATGAATTATAGCAAGATAATAGGATGTGACTTTTCATGCAGTATGAGAGTACTATCACAATAATAATGTTCAACTGCCAACAATGAATATAATAATAATGCATGACATGTTCAAAGCATACATCTAATATAGAGTACAAGTGGAAGGTAAGATAGAGAAGTGTTATTACAATAGATGTCAAACAGAGAGAATAACACAATGTCACTGGTAGGGGAAAGCCTCGTAGCGCGAGTCGTAATCCTCGTTCCTACGTCCTGAGGGAACACAAAACAAACATGAGTGGACCAAGTTGATATATATAATACTAAATAGTTATCAACATACTAACCCCCAAAGTTTTATGAAAACTCAATAGCATAATATGTAGTAGGTTTTTCGAAAGCCCTAGCATGCCATAAAACTTTTCACAAAACATGTCTCGTATATAGTGTGCTAACTATCAGTATCGCCCGAAGGCATATAGAAATCTTCCTTCAGAAACTTCTTTCACAAGTATCAATCGCCCGTAAGCTTCTACAGCACATAACCCATAGGTCAATATAAGTATCATCGCCCATAGGCTCTTACAACACCCAACTCGAAGGTCAATATAAGTATCAATCGCCTGAAGGCACCTACAGCACCCGACCCGAAGGTCAATATGTGACCACTAGATACGCACAAAACCATTGAACATAGACTTTCCAAACATAGGTGTATATATGTATGTGTGTGTGTATATATATATATATATAACTCAAAATCATCTTCATAGTATAAAGTCATCCATCATCTTTATATAAAGAACTGTGTAAAAGCATGTTCATAAATAGTATATCGTCATCCATCAGATATACTACAAAGAATATTGGTTCAATAGAAAATATGGTAATTCAAAATATTCTAAGTAAGCATAATATCATATAAAACTTAATCATGTATGCATTTTACTATTAAAACATGCATTTTAGAAGAGGTCCACTCACAGATACTCCGTCGTCGAAGAGCCGTACGAAATAGGAATAATGAAATCGTTGCTAATATTCGCACCTAAGCACATAAAGTGTCCAATTAATAAAACTTTAATCAAACGATTGAATTTGGGAAAACAAACGTCAAAAATGGGTCCAGGACGTCGAAATTAGCCTAAAAGGGGTCTCGAACGAAGACTCGAAAAAAGTCAATAAAAGTCAATGTTAATCGTTGATCGGTTAAAGTCAAAGTCAATGCTGATCGTTAACTGGGTTTAAGGTTTTGGGCTTCAGGCCCGACCCAAGGATTTGGGCCAAGGGCTCATGCTAACTCGGCCCAAAGGCTTGATTGGGTTCTAAAAAGAAAATAAATTAAATTAAATTAAATGGATTTGGGTTTGGGGTTAACAGGCCTAAGGCCCGGGTCCTAAACGGCCCAAAGGCCTACGCGACAAGGGTTTTGGTTTGGGCTACAAAAGGGTTGGGCTCAGGGGTTTAAAGGGCCAAAGGCCCGATGTTTGGTCACGGCCTGAAAGGACTAGGTTTGGTATCTAGCCCAGGAAGGAGGCTGGAGCCTCCCGTGCTCCGGTCGACGGCGATTTGGACGATTCAACTTATGATCTAAGTGCCAAATGAAATTAGAGACAAGAAGAGAGTTTTGGTACCTTTAGTTCGTCGTGAAAGAGCCGCAGACGACCGGAATCTGGCTTGAAGTTCACGGGGTTCGCCAGAGCTAGTTCAAGGTTTCTAGGCTTCACCGAGCTCCACAAAAATGAGGGAAAGTGAGAGAGAGGGTCCACGGTGGCGGTGATGTGTTGTCAATGGTATGGGTAAGAGTGAGTGAGCTGAGAGAGTGAGAGATCCGAGAGAAACTAGGGAAAAAAGAAAGGGATAAGTGAGTTAGGAGGCTGCCACATGGCAGCGTGAGGGATGAGGGAAATCTAGATGGAGGGTTCGGATTTAGATTAGGATAGGGGACCAAATTGCAAGATTCTATAAACTTTTAAGGAATTTGTCTAATTACAAAACTTTTGAGGGTGGGGTTTAACATGGCATGCTCCGGGGGTCTGGCAAGTCTACAATTTCTTGTGCTGCTAGAGTGAACCCGGCTATAAAACCCGCCAGTGTTGTGCTTTGATCGGAGTCTTAGTACGGTATATGATGTCATGCTGTTCCAATTCAATGGCCCACTTAGTGACCCTAGATGATGCATCGGGGCTTGTCACGCCCCGGACCCGGGGTCGACAATAAAAACTCGAACCCGAATCTGAAACGTGAGTTAAAAACTAAATAATTAAAATGAAATTGAAACGGGTTGGAAAACAAATTCCTCTTATAAAAATAATTCATGATTCTTAAAGAAATCAAGAGTTCTTTACAACCTACAATAAATAGATGAATAAACATTCTATTCTCACATCTAATCTGATCCCATCATGTCTATTCTTTTGAATGTCTAGTTCGTATACCTGCATAACTATAAAGGGATGAGCTTAAACAACTCAATAAATACATAACCTTATCACAGTAAATTGACAATATTAAATTAAGTGTCATGAAATCATATAACCAAATATCAAATCATTATTGATAATAATTCATGAATGCAACCTCTTAAACTATTCTCATTAACTCATATAATAAAACACGCAGGCATGCACGTCTCCTACCATGCATTTTACCATTGCAGTGGGGGTTCGAATATTCTATTATACAAATTAACCCTCATAAGATATCAAGGTTCATAAACCCTTTTTGTTAGTCATCTTATCTAATTCATTGATCTCCAACCCAAATCGCCCACATCGACAATTTATTCGGCCTATATCCTATTCTAATGTGCACACCGAGCTCGCCTGAGACCTGGTTCACAATGAATAGATTCAACTACACAAAAGATCATTTCCAATTACCCTCATTCCAGACCAATCTCAACATTCCAACCACATCAACATGAATGATGCACAAATAATGTCATCCCATCTTTCACATGCATCACAGTATATTCTCAACGAATATTGATTTCAACAATAATTCCATAACCAATAACAAGTAAACACTCAACTGAAGCAATTAGCCAATTAATATCCAACCACATTAATCAATCAAAAAGATAAAGGATATTATAACACTTCATGAAATTTAATAAAATTAATTTCCGTAAAGGATTGTCATATTTCCCCTACCTGGATTCCAAGCTAAAACAAAGATTCCACGTCACTACCATAATAGCTAGGCTCCACGTACTTGAGCAAGCTCCTTGATAGCCATGTATTTCTTCCGCTCTTTTTTCTTTTCTAGTCTATATATATATATATATATATATATAATCTCTACATGAACTCTTAGGCCGTGTTTGGCACACTGCCAAACGAGGCCTTATTGCATGCACCGCATACTCATCATATTTTCCATGTCATTCTATATCCATCCCCGCCTACGTTGCATGCATTGCATGCTACGGTTCTCTGTAAAACAATAGGAACTGCTCCTATTTATACTAAAAGAGGCGGCTAGCAAATGACTATGATTGGTTTTTGGTAGCAATTGATAAGCTTAGACTCATCTAATGACTATCCATCTGCATGTACAAGAGGTGTCAACCTAAGATAACAAATGGCTTTTGAAACATAACACCTCCTGCTTAACTTTATTTGCCACCTCCTGCTAAATTAAGCATAGTCTGTCTAAATGCATGGAAGTGTAACCACATTGACGACTAGCTTGTCATAGACTCCACCTCCACTATTCTAACTAGCCACGTCCACTTATGTAGTATCTGTGCTTACCTAGCATTCATGCTTCACTCTAACAATTGGTAGTACTAATTACATCAAGTATAACTCATAAGGATAAAATATTAAAATAAAATAATAACTAACTAAAAGTATCATGTAAACGTACAATATAAATTAGTGATATAAGCAAATAAAAATACATGTACATAAAAGAAACTCTACTATAATATTATTTTTTAATAATAATAATAACAAATATATTTAAAAACATGAGTTCTCATAGGACTGTGCAGAATGAATTGTAGAGGGTATTCCATCATGTAGACTACCCTGAATGATTGGAAGTATGGTCGAAACTTTCTGGCTATTGTAACCAGTGCAAGAATAAGTTTTGACACGTAGTACACCGGTTTATGCTCCCCTAAGTCTTCTCGAATTAGAGCCATGCTTACTACACAGTCTCATACTACTAAGTATAAGTACAAATCTTCTCTGTCGATCAATTTGTACATTAGTGGGGATTTAGACAAGTACTCCTTCAATTTTGTAAAGGCCTCTTCACACTTGTCTGTCGAGAGCAGGCCTTTACTTTTCTTTATTGTAATGAAGAAGGGCTTGCATTTGTCGATGGAACACGAAAGAAAATGACTGATAGCAACTACTCTTTCCGTCAAGCTATGTATCTCCTTCATGGTTCTTAGCGAACTGGTCTCCATGATTGCTTGGATTTGATCATGATTGGCTTCGATTCCATGTTTGGTAACCAGGCATCCCAGAAATTTGCTTGATGCTACTTCAAATGTGCATTTCTTCGGATTCAGCTTTATGTTGTATTTTCGGAGTAGGTCGAACGATTCTTAAGGGTGGACTATGTGGTCCTTCTTTTCCTTGCTCTTGACAACCATGTCATCTATATAAACTTCCACCATGTCTCCGATTTTTTCTTTGAAGATTCGGTTGACGAGTCTTTGGTATGTTACCCTTACATTTTTAAGATCAAAGGGCATAATCTTGTAGCAGTACGTATCTCGATCAATAACGAAGGCTGTCGCTTCCATGTCTGGCTCGTACAACGTTATCTAATTGTATCCGGAGTAGTTGTTTAGGCCTGTGAAGTCCACATACACTCTTCACTTGCCCTTTTTTCTTTTGCACCAGTACCACGTTCGCTAGCTAGTCCAGATGGTGCACCTCGACAATGAAGTAGGTATCCTTAAGCTTGTCGATCTCAACTTCTATGATCTTGCTCCACTGTGTTCTGTGATTTCACTTAGGCTAGATAACTAGTATGGCAATTGGTTCCAAGTAAAAGCAGTGGTAGATGACAGAATGATCAATCTTGGGCATGATTTCTACGGACCCAACGAACACATCCTTGTTGGCCCATAAAACTTCTTAAACAATTTTTTTCTCATGGCCAGTCAATTTTGAACCGATTCTGGCTTTTTGCTCCAGCTTATCGGGATCGAAGCCGATTTACACGGCATCCTTATCTACTTTCAGCTCCAAAGTGTTGTCGTCTTGGGGGTCGAGATCTAAGTCAAATTCTTTGTAATTTGTCTGCTAGAGAACTTGAACTTCTTTCTCCATTTCATATCATATTCATGCTTTCAACGGCGTAATAGTAGGCTACTAATTGATCTCCTTTTTATTTATTTTACTCGCCTGGAGCGGTATAACGGAGTAGTTAATAGTAACTAGACGGAACAACCTTCATCTTATGCAACTAATTCCAACCAATGATGGCTTTGCATGGAGTTGAATCGTCCATGACGTGGAATGTCACCAAGTGGTTGTAGGGCTCCACCTAGACCGCCAATTTTATCGTTCCTAAGGATCAAACTGGTGCCTTGTTGTAAGTGTGAAGGGTGGTTCTCCCCTTGTTGATGCTATCAAGAATACCCATCTTTTATGCAACGTCCTTGAAGAGGACGTTAATTCCTGATCTGTTGTCCATTAGGACCCGACTGAGCATGGCGTTAGAGATTTGTACTTTGATGACGAGGGCGTCATTGTAGGGTGAATGGACCCCTTCCAGGTCTCAATCAGAGAACATTAAGATATTAGAGTCAATGGTTAGCGATTTATTGATTGGAGTCAATGGCTAGCAGTTTATTGATCGAAGCCACCATTCGATGTTTCTTGCAAGCCATCTTTCTTACTTTCCAAGTGTTTCCTAGATATTTTTGTTCATCGCATATGAAATTCACTCTAGGGATGGTTCTTTGTTCGATCATTGGATGAGATGAAGGCCTTATAGCCTCCTAGGTTTCCGACGGTGCATCTTGTGTGTAGGGCATTAGGGAGACGTTTTGAAGGTCAAATAAATGATTTCTGTTATATTGGCTGACGCTTGTTTGAAGCATGAGATGACTTCTTCCATGTCTTTCACTCACATTTTCAAGTCAACGAGTCTTAGAGGTTCTTTGGCTAAGAGACTTCATCAAAGGTCCTCAAAGAACAGACAAATATGTATCACGTCTTCCTATATCTCGTCCATGGCGATAACTCAGTCGATCTCGGGGTTGACGCTACGCATTTGAGCATCCAGCTCGTTGCGATGTGATTTGGGGGATCTTTATTGTGGTAGAGTGATTTGGTCGAGAGGAATATGAGTTCGTTCTTAATGAAAACACCAATTGTTAGAACCAAATATCCATGTCGTCGCAAATGATGGAAGCCCAGATTCAAGTAACCTGCAAAACAAGAAACAACCGTGAGTAAGCTCAAGATGGGAAATGATGTGTCGGTTAAAGGCTTCGACAGTCAAGTTAGTAAACAATTTTAGACTCAACCAGTGGATAAGAGAATAAGTATCCTAAGAATGCGTTACTAGAGATAAACCCTAGATAGGTGTATTTATATTGAGTGGGATAGAGACTTTTTTTATGATAGAATCCTTGTACTAAATTGGGAGAATCCTAGAGGATACCTAGGACTAGATATTACGTCCTCTTGGAAGTGTGATTACTTCTGGTGCACGCCAATTCCTAGATTGTAAGAACTCCAAAACCTATGATGAATCTAATTGTGTCCTTATCTGGATCAAATATCGTGTTTTGCGGAGCAAGCATGGTCACCTAGTGGAATCGCTTCGAACTTCACCTATTGCCCCAAAACAAGGTGATGGTGGCACCATTATTTTGTCCGATACAACTCCACTCGAAGTCGTTAAGTCCATGATTGGACTTCTGAGGTAACGTTATTCCGAACAGCTTTACTTCGATCCTGAAAAATCACGGTCCCACAATAGTTTTTCAAATTGGTATGGAAATGTCTTATTAAAGTTTTCCTCATTAGTTAGATTGGAATTGTGTATCAGTTTCATACACTCATTTTAATAGGGAAATCATATAGATTGTTTTAATATAAATAATTATCACTGCTCTCATAGAATAAGTGGCTTATTATTGAATTTAGACTATTGAAAGTCGTGCATATTGTTTCTTTAAGAGATGTGAAGTTTACTATTGAAGTCGGCTATGATTTCATCTTGTTTATTGTTTTTAAAAGTCAGTTTAGTCTTACATCTTGGTGGGCAACAAGTTGGTCAAACAACAAAAAGTAATGATATTCATACCATGTTTTTATACCACATTTCTATACCACCTTAGGTGGCATTTGATGTGGACAGTCACATCATTTGAAAAATTTGCAAAACCTAAAGAAATGAAGGAGAAAAACTTCTTGTATATCACAATCATCATTTAATTAACTAGTTTTTCTTAATTATTAGTTTATTAAATAATGAACTATATTTAAAAATCTGATTAATTCAAATGATGTGGCTATCCACATCAAATATCACCTAAGGTGGTATGAAAATGTAGTAAAAAAACAAAGTATGAATAGCTCAATTTTAAGAATGATGGGTCCGAATTTTATACTCCGATCGAGTTGGTCCGAATTTTATATTGCCTCAAACATTTAGATGACGTTGCATTTGTCGTGTTGAAGAGTGTTTTCACCAGGGGGTCTGTATATTGATTTAAATAATAATTTTTAAGACATAGTTGGATTTTTTCGAACTAAATAATGCCAACTTGACAACTTGTTTTGTATTATATAATACCAACTTGGTTACAGCTCTAATTCTTCACGAAAACTCTAGTATATTCTTCCTCTTAATATTTAAAACAGTTTGATTTAAATGGTTGTGTTTCAGTCTAATAATAGAATATATATGCAAGTGTTTTTTTTTTCTTTCTAATAACATTATATCAATAAACAAAAACGCTTTGATGGTAATAAACTCGTTTCATACAAGTTGATCTCCTCACTTACCATGTATGGAGTAATATATGAAGGAAGGGGATCCTCTCTGGATTTATGTTGTGGGGATCATAGGGATCCTCACATCCTAACCGTTCATCGTATATCGTGCGATCAGTTTTCATCAAATACTATTTATGTTTAATTTTAAATAAAAAAAAGTCTAATGATTTCTAACCGCACAATACACGATGAATGACTAAGATGTGGGGATTCTAAAGTGGATCCGGATGGGATCCAATTCCATATATGAAATGGTTGCTTGACCTCATATTTTTTTTATTTTTTATCTTGTGTTCGGGTGCAATAGATGTGTTAAGTTAATTATCTGGACATAAAAGCAAGTTATACATATACACAAAATAATACACTGTTTTCGCCTTCTTACACCGTAAGTGGAAAGTTTTATACTTGACTTTCATATATAACAAACTCGACGTACCTAATGGTTGGGTCACAATATATCGAGCTCGTCATTGTTGTTGAAATTCCAACATAAGACTTTCCATTTACAAATAAGAAGAAATAGCGCTAGACCTTAAAATTTAGCGGAGGATCAGTTTTCTTTTCAAGCAGGTTTGTGAGTTTAACTTGTAGGCGTCGTGTAATGACCCAAAATTTCTAATTCGAAAGCTAATTGCTAAGATAGGCCCAAATTTGGCTCCAAAAATATGGAGCCTTCCAGAAATGGTAAATTGACCATTTTGTCCTCGGCTTCAATCCTTAATAACATGTCACACCCCGATCTCAACATACGCCTAGGATCGACACGTGACGTCACTAAAACTCGTATCTCACACTTATTCCGCCTCAGGAATATGGCAAATTACAACTCCATAATCAAATTTCGTAGTGATTTTTCGTATATCTTATGGCTGCATCTAACCTCCTCGTTAGACTGCCTACATACCCTTAATAGGGATCAAGCCATTTGTAGTTCATCATACATTACACTCGAACAATTATCACATCATTCACTTTATCTTCAGCGTGATACATCCATAGCATATAACATATCAAATAACCAACGAAGCACAGTATTAATCTCAAGCTACCTTGATCAACTAAAATAATCATAATAATAACAATCATATTCAACGTCATTCCACAATCCCGTCAATTAAACAATTCATGAATTAAAGATGCATGATCTTAGCATTTAACTACGTTAATGAAACAATGCGATACCATATCATTTTATATTCACAAGGTCTAGTGCGGGTAATTCCCGTTAGCTAAAATCTAGGGTTCTAGACTAACCTTATGGAAATGAGCAAGAACAAGGATTCCGGACCACTCAATGGAATCCAAAATATCAAGCGGTTTCTCGTAATCTACCCATATCTGTCACATGTAAAATCAATGCCTACATCATGGAAATGGTACATTGGGCCAATCAGACACTTAGATATACTACGAGGCTCGGGTGAGTGACAATAATACAAGTATGTGATATTTAGTAAAAACAGACAATCGATCACAATCTATAAACATCGAGTATAGAATCATACTTTATGAAATCATAATCAAGTCTCTGCAAACTCCGAAGGAGTCACCCAGAAATCCAACGACTTTTCTAATTCAAACCTCAATATTCTCAAAACCATTATTCATATGTACATAAAAAATAAATAAAAAATAAAATAAAATAAAATAAAAACCTAAGGCTAGAGGGACACAGTTCGGCCGAAGCCTACATAAGTAACCAAACAGGAAGTGGCCCTCCAAAGCAGATTAACCTAGCAGAGCCACCCTTGAGAAAGTAACCAAGTAGGTAGTGACCCCCCAACGTGGATTAACCAAGTGCGATCCATATATAGTATGGTCCCCCAACGCGGATTAACCAAACAGGACCACTAGTGACCCCCTAATGCGGATTAACCAAGCAGAGTCAAGATAACCAAGTAGGTAGTGACCCCCCAACGCGGATTAACCAAGCAGGGTCACACCTACAGAACTATTAGGCAATGATCACCCAACGCAGATTAACCAAGCATGATCACCCCTAAATATAAATGGCCATAAGGATCGCCCAACGCAGATCAACCAAGCGCGATCCTTAAATAGTATGGTCCCCCAACACGGATTAACCAAGCAAAACCATCCATGTACCACTACTACATGGTGCAATTAGATCAACACACAAACCACTTACCCTTATCTCATCCACTATGATTTACATCGTAATCACTTGCACTATCAACTTCTCATGACCACTAACTATCTCATCATACAAGCATAAAAGTTCTACATAATACTTCTCATAAGATTCTGGGTTTACATCATCATAAAAAATCATACTAATCATACTAATCATACATATCTAACCACATTTCATAAACGTTTCCAAGCTACAGTCGAATCACAATTAATAAACATAGAACGATGCTAAAAATAAAAATAACAATTCAATAGAAAGCACAATTAATAAACAATTATAACTCAATATGGTGCCACTAATACATATATCGAGACACACGTCAACTGGAAACTACACGTCATCGTGATGAGCCAACTAAGCTCCATCAAGCCTTAACAACAAACTAGAGATAAACGATACTTTGTAGTGAATAAAATCATAACCTCAGTCTACGATTTTATTCAAGCCCCCAGAAATAAATACTTCCACGAAGTAATCATTTACACTTAGGTTTCCTACCATGCTCACTGGTAGAATAAATATCAAAAATTGTAGCCATACAATTTGGCAAAATAAATATAACATCATGCCATAATTCGCATTGGCAAAATAAACATCACAATCATTGGTAAACCACTTACCATCATTGGCTATACATAGCCGTTACCACAATTCTTCCTCGAAATTTCTAGCCACAATCACTGGCGATATCAACATCAGAAAATTTTTGCCATTTTCATCTTTGGCAACCAAATATCATAATTTCCAGCCAAACCATTATCGACCAAACAATTATCACAATACCAAGCCATAATCATCAGCGGCTAAATGAATATCACAATATCAAGCCAAACCATTTAAAATGGAAATTTAAATATAAGAAATTCTAGCCAAATCATTGGAATTTCAAATCACAATCACTGGTAAAATCGCTTACCATTATTGGCTTTACATAGCCGTCACCACAATTCACCTTCAGAATTCATGGGCTAATATAATCAAATCTGATGACCAGTCCCGCGACCGATTACCCTCACTTCAATTTGACCACAACAGCAAGAAGTAGGGTAACGAAAGTGTCCATTTAATCCTACACCCAGAACCAAGTACCCTCCCCACGGGATATGGTACAAGTCTGACCATGTAGGCCTCTAGGGGTGTGTTTGTTGCATTGGACTATATCGGACTGGACTAGCTTCAGGGACTAAGCTAGACTGGCTTCGACTAGACTATGCTGGACTAACTTAGTGAAACGATTGGTGCAGTGTCAGACTAAGAAGCAGAATAATGAAAATAGTATTGTCACCAATTTGGTGTTTGCTTGGACTGAGACTAAATTATTGTTCTATTTTAATTTCTTTTTGTTTAAAGATATTATCAAAATCAATAATATTAGATGAGAGTATGACTCAAAAAAAAAAATACAAGAACCAAATTTCTTGCCAACAAAAGAAACATACATGATTCGAGAGTAGTATTGCTCCAAACATCAATATAACAAAGGTGTTTTCCTAACAATTGACGGGGTTTAGAATGTTTTTCTTAATTATTCACCTTTAGTTTGATTGCATTCAATCCCAAGACCACAATGATGTGTGAGGCGCAATAACAAATGGATAGCCGAGCCCTGATCATTGCTACATTTGGATTTGAGCACGTAAATTGCTTGCTCCAACTAGTTTGAAGAAAACCAATAACAATATGCAAAAGGAAGAGATCATGAATATACCTCAAGCAAAGTACACAACGTTTGGAGCAAAGGATTGTCAAAAATGAAGCAACAAATTTTAGCTGAGGGAACATAAATTTAAATGTTGTGATACAGACAAAATTTTTCTATTTTAACTAATTTACTTACTAGACTAAAACACATGTTTGTGTAGGCTACACGAATACGATAGTACTCCTGCATTGCAGATCCTCTGAATCGACTCTTTATGTGAAGATACTGTTACAAACAATCAAAATCGATTGAATTAATACGACACCTTTTGTTGCTCTGGCAAGCAAGTTGATGCCTACACGTGTAACAACTTGCTGCATCAAAACTGCCATTTATGACTCTGCTACGATGGCTAAATCTGATCTCATTGAAGCATCTGTTGGAGCTTTGTTACTTGTTGTTGCTGTTCCGGAGACAATGAACTCAGTTTTTCCGGTGTTAGGCTCAAAACTTGTTATAGTAGAGCAGACTCCACCCCAGGTGGAAGCTCAAATTGAGAAAGATTAACCATGATGTCAGATACTCAGATCAAAAGACTGCATGTTGTAAGCATCGTGTAGTAAACAGAACATAAATTGGTTAAAAATGGATACAATGCAGATAATCCCCCAACTACCTCAACCTTAAAGTCACAACATTGCTGCATACTGTAGTTGGTGGATATGTTTCACACACCATAGCTAAGTATATTAATCGGAGAACAAATTTGGCAACATCTCAAATACAGTGCTCTTAGAAATCAAGTGAAACTTTTATATCCATAACAAATTGATACGGATGAACATTTGTTTATTTCAGAAATCTCAATAATGTTTCTATAGCATAGCATCTAGAACATGATTATATGGGAAAACCTGAAAACTCAGCACATTCAAATAAATGGAATCAAGCAATGCATGAACACAACCAAATATGAAAAGCCAGAGAAACAAGGAAACCATCAAATTGTTCTTAGTATCTTACTGAATCCCAGTATCAACCGTGCATATATCACTATCTATACAAGTTTCGAGGCTCCCATTGACACCATTGCTTGCTATTGTTCCTCGGTCCACATAATTTATCAAGTTAATCAAGCAAAAGATAACAAGTAGCCTACAATCACAGCATAAAGTCATTCATATTGCACAACGAGATACTAAAGTGACTCAAAAGTCTTGCAAAACCTTCAAATGATACTTGACTCAACCCAGCCGAAAGCTTAAACTTATAAATATATTCTTAACTCCAAAGCATTCATTTACATTATACATCATCTCCTCCTTTCAATTTCAAAATAGTTTAACTAATTAATCATCCAACAATTCTCACTATTGTCCCCTTCCTTCCATAAACTTTCATAGAAAGAATATTAGTGCCCACAATGGAGAAAAACCGAATTTCCAGGTTGGTTGCCAGAAAAGTAGAGAAAAACTAAGAAATCACCAAGATCTCTGAAACCCACATAGAAATACTGTGTATTTCCCATACCCAAGTAACAAAAACAATCAAAAACCCTAAAAAATATAAAAAGGTCAAAACTCTCTCTTGAATTCCATATTTTCTCACCAACCAAACAGATCCCAGAACAGAACAAATAAATAAATAAACACAAAAGTGTAAGAAAATGAATCACCTCTTGAGCGTGAACCAGGAAGGAGCGGGAGCTGCGGTTGAAGCAATAACCATGGATGTGTCCGCAGGAGGGAGTCAGTGGACTCTTTATCAGTTTTTGTTTGGGCTTTGGGTTTAACTTTTGGGTGGGATGGTGAAGGTGAGGGCCCAAGGGAGAGGGCGCGAAATCGTGAAGGAGAAGGGAGATAATGAAGAAGATGGATGGATCAGCTGCGAGGGAAGACGAGACTAGGAGTCCGCTCGAAATCGAGGGCTTTCGCTAAGAACAGCTAGCGAGGCGTTCAGTCGGGGCGAGTCCCCTTTAGTCACATTAAATCCTGTCCATGTAAATAACAAACACCAGACTGGACCATCATTTAGTCTAGTCCAATCCAAGGAATGCTAGTGAAGGCAAACAAACATACCCTAAAGGTTTAGGGGATCGAAACCCAAGGCAGCACGCGTGCTCCTCACTCTTAGTAACTCTCAATCTAGGAAAGTCCATTTCCAACGACCATACCACATAGACTATCCCACAAGAATAGCCCGACCCTCTAAAGGTTTAGGGGATCAAAACCCAGGGGAACCTCACAGTCCCTTTCACTCTCAAGTCATCAAAATCATCCTAGAAACCTGCAATTACAATCCACAAGAACCAGTACTCACCATAACACACGTGAGCAATCCACAATACATATATGCATCTCACATATTCATAGAAATCATGAAATATGCAACCACAATGCAAATCATAATTTCCACCAACTAACTCCATAATCACAATGGAGTCGCACCATATATATATATGTGTGTGTGTGTGTGTGTGTGTGTGTGTTATGAATGCCAACTCATTCACCAAAGTTGTGAAATAATGCATTCACCATGCATATCACATGAAAGCCACTTCTTCACAAAAATTTTGGGATAATGCATTCACAACGCATATGCAATTCACATAAGTGCCTCATGATTCATAAAACTTGTGAAATATAATAATATCACCGCAATCATATTTCACATCATCAAAACACAAAAATATATCTATATTCACTCTCCTACCAGTGAGAGATTCATAATACATGTGTATTTCACATTAATGTCACATTAATCATAGAAATAATGAATAATGCAATATCAATGCAAACCATAATTCACATAGCACAAATTATGAAATAATGCATCCACATTGCATATCATATTTTACAGCAATAAGAATTCAAGAATATAACAAATTGGAAAATAGGATCATTTGCTCTAATACCAATTTGTAACAATCCAAAATTTCTAATTCGGAAGCTAATTACTAAGATAGGCCCAAATTTATTTTTCTTAGCCAGATTTCAAGAAAAGAATAATCTCAGTTATTTTATTATGGCTACATCTAACCTCGTTAGACTGTCTACGTGCCCTACGAAGGAATCAAGTCATTCGTAGTTCACCAATTCAATTTCTAATTCATTTCTAAAAATCATCCAAGTGACTAACAATCACTAATTAGGTTAAAACAAGTGAATCACACCAAATGAATTTCAAATATGGATTCAGAATGTCAAAATTAGTTTAAAAGGGCAACCTCTGCCCTCTCGCCACGCACCGACGTGCATGACGGTTTCCGGCGAAAGCAAACCCCAAATTCCGACGAACTCTAAAAATTACCAAATTTTACATGGTTGTAGAGTTCAATGAGAGGAACAACTTTCATACCTGGGCCGAAGTCCAATTCGGTCGGGAAACACCTTAAATCGGCCTCGAATCGTCGGAAACCCTAGAAAATGGTGTTCTCGATTCGCCACCTCCGATGCCCCGGCGTCCCAACCAAGGCTTGGCCTTTGTTCCTAAGGTTGAGAGAAGACTATGAGTGGTGGTGATAGACGGAGTTAGCTTCAGGTTATGGTGAATCGAAGCCAAACTCGTGCTCCCCTCCGTACGGTTTTCTCTCGAAATCCCCCAAATTTTGTCAAATTTTTGAATGAAAATGGGAGAGGGATCCGTTGGGCTTGAGGTAAGGGTCATTTTGATACCAACCCCGTCGTCAACGGTGACCAAAGCTGAGAAATGGCACCTAGTCGGGTCACGGGTCCTCAAAAGGATATGATCCCCCTTCCTTTTCTTTTCCTCATTTCCCCTCCTTTCTCTACTTCTGATTGGGCAACCCCAATCCCCCTCTCTCTCATTTCTCTCCTTCCCTCTTCATCACAGCCACACATGTGGCATCCCAGATTTGGCTCCAAAAATCTGGAGCCTTCTAGAAATGGTAAATTGACCATTTTGTCCTCGATTTCAATCATTAATAACATCTTCGTTATAACTTCGTTTCATGAATGGTTTGCGCCTACGCGTTCGTGAGATCGAGCTCTATCCAAATACACTAAGAAATATGATAAAATATATGAGGATAAAATACGTCCTCGTATAATTCAATTTAGCCAACTAGGGCATTTTCATCTTTTCCACTTTCCGAAAAAATTTCCACATAATCATATATATTAAATATTTCTAGGGTATTACACGTTGTCTCAAATAAATTTTGAAGATGACCCATTACCATACCAATGATCCAAATGCCCAATAACTGTCATGAATCAAAGAGGGACCTGACTGAATGAGGCCCAATGGGACCATCTGCGTTTCTGGACCCTGAATATATAATTTTACTCTAAATCTCAGAAATAAGGATTTAAGATTGAGTGAAAAAAGGCGGACGCACTTTCTTGGTTAATTGAGTTTCTGAACCAGGAAGATATATATCTCTACCAATTTTAATACGAGAAAATATCATGCATTGTGCATCTTGGTTGTACTTAAAAGGTCAAGAAAACCTGACCGAGAAAAAAAACTAAGAAAACAATAACAGACCATTGTGCCATGAGTTGTCGGCTTGAGTCACCTTTTCATGCTTCTTTATGTTTTTATTGTTGTTTTGTTTCATTAGTTAGCAATTATCGTACATTAAATTTGAATTTAATTCTTCCTTTGATGAAACGAACATTGAACACTAGACCAAATCCATACGAACTTCCTATTCATTTTAGTTGGACAATCTCTAAAGTGGTTCTTTTGATAATCTGGCGCGTTTTGAACTTCGTTAACTTGTCAACTTGTATAGGCAGAACATATCAATCAAAGGCTGTCACTAAGAACTCTCCACAACCATGATCAATTGAGCACAATTACCCTCTTTCTTTGTCCACCAAAGAGTCGTTTTTATGAGCAACATGGCAGCTCTTTGATTTTGGGCCAGTTTTGATGGCACGGCCCACAGAAAACATCCCAACGTGCTTGCCTTCCTCATTCATGGGTAAATACAACTTTTGGTTTCACCAAAGTCCATTGCCACGATACCCAATTCGCCCTCGTGCGAGTCTGATCCATAGACCCCAATATTGCAATAAAATGATTTTGTTATCATCTTAAGTGGCTCACGTTTTGTCCACATGAAAAGAACAAAATAATGAATTCAAAATTTGAAAATTTAGCAAAAGAGATAATGAGCTATTTATTGAAGTTGATCAAAGTCTCTAGGACTCGGACTGTTTATAATAATAATAAGGGAAAACTTGATATAAGTCCAATTTAGCCAATCCTAGGAATAGTCCAATTTATTAAAATAAGTCCAATTCTGAAATTTAATTATTTTATTATCAAGAATTATCTATTCAATGACAAGATTTATTATAAAAATCAAATTTCTTCCTAATTATCTCTTTGATTATTTCTTTTTATTTTTATTTCTTGTTATTTCTTGTTCTTCTTCCTGCTTTAAACCATATTTATAGATTTTATTTAATTTTTATAATCAACCTATATCACAGGTTAATTATTTTTATGTATCTATATGACAGATTCTTTTTTATAATCAACGTGTCACAAATTAATGTCTTTCTTGTAGGTATATTATGTTTTTTCCTACCTTTTAGTTAGGTTTCATATCTCGCTTACATGCATAATATATATTCATATATTTGTTACTTGAGTTAAGGTAGAATGTTTTGTAGATAATTTATGTTAGTATATTAGTTTTTGTTGTTGTAAGATATTAATTAGATTTTTTGGAGTTGAAAAATGCATAATATTAGAAGATTTTAATTGATTTTTAATATTTTTTAAAAATATAAATGAGTATAAAAGAAATAAAAACATGTAATTAGATAATTGGATTCACTCCTAAAAATCATCTATGTTTTTGGACCTAGATCTAAAAGCCCCAATAATTTATTGAGTTGCTTTTGGGGTGACCTACCCCCTTACCAAAAATGTTGCAAGGGAAGGAGGGGGGGTGTTGAAGGGGAATAATTGTTTTAAAGAAATTGGTAATTGCTTACAAGTTCATGAGATAAACTGAGAAAACCATCTCCTTTTTTTTTTTTTTTTTTATTAATGGAGGGTGGGGAGTACGGGGGGAATAACTGTTTTAAATAAAGAAATTGGCAATTGCTTACAAGTTCATGAGATAAACCGAGAAAACCTTTATTTTTCTATTAATGGAGGAGACCAGAGTCCGCATTTTTTTTTTTTTTGAAGTGAAACGTTAAAGATTTTAATAGACATCAAAGATGATTACAATCTTCAAGAATGACATTCTGGATAAGGTCTGGATGCTCTTCAAATAAACAAACATCAAAATCAGAAAATAAAGTCAACTTAACCAAAATCTATGCGTCACATAATTGGCAGATCTATGGACATGACAAGCTCGAGAATTAACTAAACATTGTAAGCCAGACCTGATATCCTCAGCAAGAAGACCCAAGGATGAGTTATCACCATGCAAACTGCCCACTTAATTGACTACTCACAGGGCATCACATTCAAGCTCAACATGAGTTCTTTGTTTATCCACAGCCAAACGCACTCCCAATAGATACTTTTTTTATACACAAATATGACTAATAGATATTCAGTACAACCAATCTATATTAAGAAAACAAGCCTACAACTTCGTTGTATCTTCTGGGCAATACACTCGATGGATCAAATAATAAACTAAAGGAATCATTTGGATTTGGTCTCTCCAAATGCAACATTTTAATAGTCAAAGACTCAGATAAGACCTGGATGTCAAATATAACATATATGGATAATTAATTAATTAATCATGCCAAAGTCTTTAAAAAAAAAGAAGTTCCAACCCACATATTTTAAATGGGATTCGCCTCCACCGGCATTAACTGGTCCAACTCTCGTCTTCTTATTTGCTTGGAGACGAATTCAAAATACATGCCTTTTACTTAAGTTAATTGTCAACATTTTATCTTTTGAAAGAAGATTTAGTCATAAATCACAATCATATATAGAAATGATATAAATATGTCTTATTGCAGAAGATAAATTTTTTATTATTAACTACAGGCACCAAATCATCCTTCAAAATTGAGGGGAGCTGAATCATAAGTGAAGGGAGAGTTTTTTCTAATTGGGAATGGGCTGGAACACGCAAACCACCAGTAAATTTGATATGATAGTTGGAGATTTGTCAAATCAGGTACTAAAAAAATAGCGAAAAAGACGATGAGTTAAATCATTAACTTGACGACGCACATGAATAGTTTCTTTAATATCGTTGTACTTGACTTAAAACACTCACTCGTAGAGTATTATCACTATTCCCTTCTCATTTCCTTGAATAAAAGGGTAAGTAAACAAAATTTAGATAGCAATTAGCAAAATAATTAAAAGAAGACTAAAACAAAAGGTATATAATGCAGTATGCACTCATACAAAATGAGGGTGAGATATTTAGACATCTTTTTTTACTTCTTAAATAAATTTTTAATTTTTGACCATTAAATCAAATGAATTAAAAAAATTAAAAGATATAAATTAATAAAAAATGTGATAAATAAAAAAAAGTGTGCGAAAGGCTCACTCTTACAAAATAACATGTTTCCCGCATTTGCCGGGTGGGAAACAGCAAGCAGATTTGTAGGGACTTGCAGGAGGTGAGAAATATACCACGTGTAAGAATCCCAATGAAATAGACCGGTCAAAACAGGATCCACTTTAACGTCCCGTTGAGAAACGAAAGATGACCCCACCACCTTGTTCCGTTGATTTTGTCATTTTATCCCACTTTTGCCTGCAACTCACTTTTAATCCCCTTTTTTGCCATTTTCTCGTGCGTTTCTGCCTCTCTCGGGCTTCGTTTTTGGCAGCAAAGTCCTTGTTATCTGTTTCAATGATGAACTGGTGAACTTGTTTGTTATAACATGGTTTTTTAGTTAAGTAGTCAAGTGTTAGCTAATATTGGTTTCAGTTTTTTTTATATCAAAAACATATCTGAACATATAAGTCTAATGTCTATGTTCGGAGAACAACCAGCCTCCAAATTTTGCATGCACAATGTTATAACTTAAGGCAACCGTAATGTGGAGACCAAGGAATATCATAATACAACCTCAATTATATATATGATAATGGGAATTACTTTTCTCTCATTGAAGGACATTCCCAGAATTTTAATATTCCTTCGGGCAATCCTCATCTTCATCTTGGGTTCCGATAAGACTTGCTCTTTCTTGTATGTGAGTTTTTTTATATAAAATATAATACTCGCGAAGTTGGTTCTGGTGCTCTTATCACGTTAATTTAAATTAAGTAGTTTGTAGAGGTAGCATTACTATAGTTAATTGATCCTATTCATGGATTCTGATGGCTACATTTTGTAAGGCATAATAGTCGATCCACAGCGACTCTATATATATATATATATATATAACTATTATGTACGCATGAAGAAAAATGTTTTGTCCCTGTCCGTACTACGCTAATCTGTTCTAGTAATTGATATTGGAACTTCAAGAAGATTTTGGTCCCCTAGGTTTTGTAATATTTTTTTTGCTTTTTATGTTTTAAGAATCTGAACGGTACGAGAAAAACTAATTTAAATATATGAAATGCTACTAGGTGGGCAACACAAAGCTTAACTCCAATACCGGAAATATAATTCGAAAATTTATATATTTCACAAGTTTTGTATATTCTAGAACTTTTTTTTTTTGTATATGCAATTTATCGGTCATAATATTTGTTTTATACTTGTCTAGAATTCCAATTAATTTAGTATACTAGTATATTTATCATTTTTACTAGTATGTGTATCCAAAACTAAAACATAAAAGTTGATTACAAAATATATAATTGTAATAATTATTAAAAAAATAAAAATAAAAATGGATTTTTTTTATTGGAATACGTTTGGAACACTTGAAAAAATTTGGATTAGAAATTCAGAATTTTTTGTAAACATTATGCATAAAATTGATTACAATTTTCACTTTATTTTTTAAAAAATATTCGGATTTGAAAATTTTCTGGTTCGGATAGGAAATTTTAATGGCGGAATGGAAAATGTTGTTCAACCTTGCACCCCTAGTCAAGTCCTTCAAACCAAGAGTTATTATAATGCATTAATCCAATCAATTAAGAGACAGATATGATAAATTAGTAACTATTTCTTCAATTGATTATATACATGTGATCCATACATACACATATGTGTGTGTGTGTGTGTCACCCGGCCCATTGCTTTCAGTTAAAATTTTAGGGCATATTAGTTTATATTTTAAATTTGTAGGTTTTCAATGATATAATTTATGATAATCGAGTAATGTTAGGGAGATCATATTTTTTTACCACAATTATGTATCACATGATGTGGCAATTGACACATTATATAATCAACAGTCAATGAGATAAACTCATTAATTAACATGACATTTACATCATTTGACACATCACGCAGTACACGAATGTGACAAAAAAAAATTTAATCCCTCTAGCATTTCAAGATAACCCAACAATCTGAACGGTATACAAATAATGAATATGTATGACCTGAGCCTATACAGTAATATAATGAAATCAACTATGAGCCTACATTTTTGTTCCTTTTGAGAATTTTTCGTAGTTGAAAGAAACTAGGGTAATCTTCTTAGTTTAAACTTTGATGTACAAAATTTGGATTTTTCTTTGACAATAACACGTTGGACTTCATTGGTAAAGGAACTTGAAACTTGCTCACTCTATTCTACTTGTGAATTTGCCTCTTCACTCTCCAGAAAGGACCCGATAAGTTTTGATTGGTCTTTGGAAATTAGGTTAAACACACACTTCACTGGATCGAGGGGCTGGCGTGTACTCCATGACATTGACAGGGGCGTAAGATGACTAAATTTCAGCATAAAGCCAACATGTTCGTTGATTTCTCCTCTTCGGTGACGCCTGCATCCTAGGGATGGCAATGGTTCGGTTTGAGGATGGAAATGCTATATTTATCACCATAATCACGAAAATTAATCATATTTATAATCGCAAATTAACCATCGGGTATTATCATAACCATACACACCGTATAACGGATTCCCTTTATGTTAATGGTTATATCCATCTTTGTCAATACAAAAAATACATTCGTTCAATTGACACATAATAATTTAGTAAATATTAATTTCGTTATTAAATATTTGATGTATAAAATGATTTAATGAATGGATCTTGTGGAGCATAAAAATTAAAGTTAAACATTGATAATGTTGGCTGATCTTTGATATCTCCCATAAGTATTGAATTCTCATAGATTTTGATTCATATAAAAACTTATGAACTTTCCCACAAAATACAACTCACAGAATGCAATTTTTGTATTTACAATCAAAAGGGATTTGGCAAATAATGAACATACATATATGTGTGTGTATACATTTTTTAATACTTTAATATTATGAATAATTATATTATATATTATTCGGTTCGGATTCGGGGACGGATACGGATTGGGGACCTCTATAACCATATCCAAAACCATAACCGAATAATATTCATGGTTTTTCTCCATACCCAAAATATACCCGAATTTTCATACCCAAATCTAATTTATTCGGGTGATTATCCACGGTTATCAAATTTAATGGTTAGAATTGCCATCCCTACTGCATCCCCGCCATCCAAGTTTAATTAGTTTATAATTATTCACTGACTTTATTATAAAAGACCTTAATGTGTGGTCTACAATTCATTAATGCAAACTTAGTGGATTCCCCTTAAAATAGTAAGTTAATTGGCTTTTTGCAGTCTCAAAGATATACAAATCAACTATTATATATACATGGTTGCAATTTGCAAATTGCATTGCAAGTGGTCATGTGCTTACACTAGGAAAAGAGGCAATGGAACAAAAGGAGAATATGTTTGTTTTGTTAACAGAGCTAGTGAGTCTTTCCAACCTTCTGGAATGGTGGACTATCATGACGAAACCAGCAGCTGGTTCCTATTAGAAAGAAAGAAAAAAAAAACAGAGAGTTAGTAGTTAGTGCATGATGAGGGAAGTACTCACTCTCTCTATCATCATTTGGAATATAAAAACTTTTATCCAATTGAGTACGGTTTTAATATGCATAAGAAACAAAGAAATTGACGGTTCATTTAAAGAATATTACTTATTACCATAATTTTTATTTGTTCAACATACATTTATGACTAACTAATTTCCAAATTGAATGAAATTTATGCAAAATTAATCTTTAGCTGATAATAAAAAAATTAAACACTTCCAAATAAAATGTTTGTACAACGAAATAATCATGTTGTTAGAAAGGGAATGAGGACTTTCCACCTAATAAATAGCTTGTTTTTTTATCAAACGATATTATCTACATTAAGGGGGGAAGGAAAGGTTTTAGTCTCTCAATAGGCTAGCAATAATTTGGTTCGTATTCGCCTTTGGTGAGAATCAAACCTAAGACCTCTCACTTACAAGTGAAGAAGAATACTACTAAACTATAATACTAAATAACAACTAATAAAGAGCTGAGAGAAAGCATTATCCTTGTTAAATTGACAGAGCTACTAATTAATGGAGTAGTATTCTCTCCCCTAATTATTCTAGAGATATTATATTCACACACCTCAAATTACTCCCTCACACTCTTAATTTTTTAATGTTTTTCTATTAAGTGTTAGTAGTGTGTAGAAAATAATAAAAATTTTAAAAAGTGTGGGAGAAGTAATTTGAGATGTGTGAATATAATCTTTCGTTATTCTAATCTACTCCCTAATTATTGAACCAAAAGAGGCCCACATAGACATTTTATATTGAGGTTTTTATACTACAACACGTGAATCCATGTGAAGGCGGTCCACCATGTTGTTATTGTCTCTAGGATCCTTTGAGTGTTGGGTAGAAAATCCTTAAGGAGGGGGGGGGGGGGGTTATTAATTGATTAAAGGAATCATTTTTGTTTACCACCATTTAGTGTGGTGTATGCTCATTATCCTATTTATTACGGTTATATAAGTTTTAATTTCGAAATTCGTTTAGTGAATAAGCACAAATCTTAAAATTCAAACTCATCTAACGGTGATAAATAAGATAGTGAACATACACCATATAAATAGTGGTGAGCAAAAATTCACTCTTGATTAAATCACTGTGAGAAGTTTAAAGTTTTGTTTAACTTTAACAGAAGTCCTTGCCGGAAGATTGACTGATAAAGATTGCGACCTCAATATTCGATGGAATTATGAAAGCTATTGACTTGCTTACCGCAACATTCTGTTATTAACACACTGTGTTTTCAGATTTTTGTTTATAAGTTTCTCTTTTGAGGTTATAAGTTTTTTTCTTTCGGAGGTCATATTCTTCATTTTCATGAATTAATTTTGTATTTTTGAATGAAATATGTACGTTGTTTAAAAAATCAAATAAATAAAAATTAATTGCCATCACTCCATTAGTAGCGATTTATGAAATGCACTTTTAACAATAATGTTAGTTTCGGAGCTATTTTATAAACTTATATTCCAATCATGGTTGCTTACTGAGATTATTTTCAATAGACTTCTAAATGAGTTGCTAAGTTAAAATTTAAGAAGTTATAAATATATCAAAAATCCAATCATGCTTCATCTCCTAAATGAAAATATGAAATTTAAAAATTACATTTCCGTCTCAATTACATTCCCAATTATATGGTACCGCTACAACAAGGGTACTTGTACGCTTTATTTTAATAAAATTATGAGTGGGCGTTATGAAATAAAAAATTAATCACCGTTAATTCACTTTTGAGTTCCTTACCTGAACATTTAATGATGTAACAATTTCAAGGTTACATACAATGCTTGAACTATAAGTGACACATCCCGACCGAGATCGAGGCGTGCTGGCCGTCACGTGAGGGTGACGTAGCCATGTGCACAGTGTGGAAGTAATAAAGATAAGAAATATACAAATAAATAAAAACCGAAAGCTGCTAATGTGCACTAAAAAACAGGAAGTGATAGGAGTGAGATACAAGTGTAAATACTCCTAATCAGAGCATAAAAAGTCTAGGTGCAGTCCCGTAGGACAAGTACTAGTTATACAGTATCAGAAGATGTCCTACAAATATTTTATTCCGTCAAAACCGCCGAGATCCTCAATGCCACCAACAAAAAGTCTACCTAAAACCTGGAGGGGCCCAAAACAGAAAATGTGAGTGGGCAAAAACAAAACTTTTCAAAATCATTTCATTATCAAACGCTCTAACTCCAAAACATGTATAATTTTCCTAGAAATAGAATATAAACATATGCATAAATATATATATGTATATATCAATTCAAATCATGCTTCCCAAATCCATAATTATAAGTATGCCATGCCAAAACATAAAATAGAATAAGTAACTCAGGTGAGAATAAATTCATGGAAAAAAACATATTATCTAGAACCCTGCAGAAGTCTGTACGGTTGAATTCATAGCTCATTAATCAATCTAGCCGGAGTCACTACAAGTGACCTATACGGCAATACACTACACACAAGTCAGAACCACTGTAAGGGTCTGTATGACAAGACTGGGTGTAATATAGTTATGCTCAATGCTACGCACTCATGATAGCTATGCGATAAATCGCTAGTCATCTACAAGTCGGAACCACCTATGATGGTCTGTACGACAAGACTGTGCACCTAAATTGGATCCAATGTAAGAATATGGTGCGGGAGGTGACATTATAAACAGGCATGTGCCATATCTCTAGCTAAATCACTAACACCGGGGTGCAAGTTTATGAGCTCTATGCTTCTCAATTAATCACAACCGTTATTCACATTCACAATTCATAAACTCACTGGGCTTACCTAAGCGTCCACAACACCACAACTATATATTATGCATACAATTATAACTCATGGTTTAAGCATAAATCAATAGGCATGGCATTTTCAAAGCATAACTCATTTAAATGCATTTTCTGGGAAAATATCAAGCATATAGATATATACTTAAAACCAAAAGCCCACTCACTGGTATGTCGAAGGATCGTAGCCCCCGAGTAGCCCTTGACTACGCTCGTCCTCGGGATAAGTCTCCCCTATATGCAAAACAACTATAAAAACGTTAATTTAAAGCACATAACCAATACTAGCTAATAACTTCTCATACATTGCTCAAATGAGGTATATAGATATATCATCATGATCTACACAACACCACGACAAAGGCACGGCAACACGCGCGACCATGCGCAGGGACCCTAACGGAATCCTTTAACCCCGTTAGGAATATTCTGTTAAATAGTAACGGAAACTATTAAATTAACCAACGCCGTAAGGAATATTCCATCAAAGTTGACGGAATATTCCGTCATCCCCTACTTTCGAACTCCGGCGACCGTCGACGTCGCCAGAAAATGGGAAAATCTTAGAATCCTTATATCTCCGACGTTTCTTAACCAAAATTCATGAAATTGGTCTCAATTTAAAGCTTATAACTAGAAGAACACATCATTTTTCGAACTCCGGCAACCGTCGCCATCGCCGAAAACTAGGAAAATCTTATAATCCTTATATCTCCAACGTTTCTTAACCAAAATTCATGAAATTGGTCACAATTTAAAGCTTATAACTAGAAGAACACATCATTACCAATTTCAAGGCTTGAAATCCACCAAAACTCGCTGGAGAGAGCTCGATAATTCCGACCAAACTTTAAACTCTCCAAACTCGACTTCTCGACGTCCAATTTGCTTGGTTTTTCTTCTCCGAGCTTCCTGCGAACATCCTAAAGCTTCTTATGAGCTTAAAATCCCCTAAAACATCCATAATTACGACCACATGAACAGTACTCAAATCAGGGGTGATGGTTTCTCAGGTTTTTTAGGGTTTCACGGCTTAAAAATAGCATATATGAACTCAGGGACTTGCAAAAAGTTCAAATCTTACCTTCTTGACATCGATCCGTGTGCGAAATGTGAGTTTGGTGTTCGTCCGTACGTTTTGTATGGAAATGGTAGGAAGGCCGAGAGAAGGAGAGAAAGAGAGAGAGAGAGAGCACGGGGTGCTTTTTGTGTGTGTGTGTGTGTGTGTGTGTGTCCTCACTTGGTCATCCACCAAAACAACCCAAAAGTTTAATTTTTACTTGAGTCCAAAACTTAGGAACTTAACATAATAGTCTACATCCCAAATGCATTTCACACACATCACAATCTCGACATCCAAGGATAAAATCATCATTTCACGCCGTAGAAACTAAATGTTTCTGGATGGGCTGTGACAATCTACCCTCCTTATAACATTTCTTCCTTGAAATTATTCACAACAAATACCTCCACTAATAGTCATAAAACAAGTGTGGATATATCTCTCTCATCCAATCCTCTGTCTCCCAAGTAGCCTCTTTCACCAAGTGATTTCTCCATAAGACTTTCACCAAACGCACTATCTTATTCCTTAGAACCTTATCTTTCCAATCCAAAATAGTCACTGGTTCGTCATCATAAGTCAAATCCAAATTAATATCTAAAGGTTGAGGAGGAATCACATGTGAAGGATCTGAGATATAATGTCGAAGCATCAAAACATGGAATGCATTATGCACTTTAGACAATTCTGAAGGCAACTCAAGCCTATACGCAACCTCACCGACTCGCTCAGTGATCATATATGGTCCAATGTACCTAGGACTCAGCTTGCCTTTCTTTCCAAACCACACAACACCTTTCCATGGTGATAGCTTCAGAAACACCTTTCCAAACCACACAACACCTTTCCATGGTGACACCTTTCCAAACCGTACTATAAAGTAATCTTGTACCAAGAGCTTCTTGGAATGCTATCCAGAACTTGGAAGTAAATCTAAGATCCCGATCTGAGATAATATCAACTGGAACACCATGGTACTTCACAATCTTCGATATGAATAGCTTAGCTAATCGGCTTAATGGATATTTTTCCCTTACTAGAATAAAGTGTGTTGACTTAGTAAGCCGATCAACTATCACCCAAATGTTATCATAACCATTCCGTGTACGAGGAAGCTTGTATACCAAACCCATGGTAATATTTTCCCATTTCCACTGTGGAATGGGAAGTGGCTGCATCAACCCAAACGGTTTCTTCCTTTCAGCTTTAACCTGTTTGCAAATGGCACACATACTCACATATTCGGCAATTTCCCTTTTCATACCCGGCCAATAATAAAATGGTCGAATGGTATGATACATCTTGGTGCCTCCTGGATGTATTGCATATGCCAAAATATGTGCTTCATCAAGGATTTCTTTCTTTAACTCTGCATTATTAGGCACATACATTCTGCTTTCCTGCATAAGCATACTATCAGTTTCTTAAATTCTGAAATCTTTCTTCTTTCCCTGATTCCTCACTTGAATTATTTCCTGGGTCTCTTCATCATTCATCTATGCCTCGAGCACACGATCAATTAAGATTGGCCTAACTTGAAAATTAGCAAGGCTTCCTCTCTATCTTCCACTCCTAACTCCACTCCAGTGGACCTCAAATCCATAAGAAGAGGAACATGACAATCATAAATGGCATTAAGTCTAACTGGAGTCTTCCTACTAAGTGCATCTGCCACCGCATTTGCACGACCAGGGTGATACTCAACCGTGCAATCGTAATCACTAAGTAACTCAATCCACCTCCGCTTGCTAAAGATTTAGATCTCTCTGAGTAAAAAGATACTGAATACTCTTATGATCTGTGAAGATCTTACATTTCTCACCATAAAGATAATGTATCCGAATCTTCAAAGCAAAGATTATAGCCGCTAACTCCAAATCATGAGTAGGGTAATTCTTCTCTTAAGGTTTCAATTGTCTTGAAGCATAAGCAATCACTCTACCAAGTTGCATCAATACAAAACCCAGGCTATTCAAAGAAGCATCATTGTATACCTTGAAATTACCATTATCATCTGGAAGTGCTAGAACAGGTGCATGAGTGAGATAATACTTCAACTGCTGAAAACTTTGCTCACAATTATCATCCCACTCAAACTTAACATCTTTCCTGGTCAACCTCATCAATGGTAAAGCAATCACTGAAAAATCCTTAACAAACTGTCTATAATAGCCTGTTAGGCCAAGAAAGCTCCGTACCTCAGTGACGGTTCGAGGTTGTTCCCAATTCTCCACAGCTGCCACTTTTTTAGAACTACTCAAATACCTTGAGCTGATATAACATGTCCCAAAAATGCCACTTGATCTAACCAAAACTGGCATTTGCTAAACTTAGCATATAACTGGTGTTCCCTTAAACTTTCAACACCAATTTAAGATGTCTAGCATGCTCTGCTCTAGTCTTAGAGTATACCAGAATGTCATCAATGAAGACAATGACAAACCTATCCAAATACGACTGGAATACTCGATTCATTAAATCCATGAAAGTTGCTGGTGCGTTAATTAACCCAAACGGCATCACAAGGAACTCATAATAACCGTGTCGAGTCCTGAAAGCTATTTTAGGGACATCTTCACTTCTAATCTTCAACTGGTAGTAACTAGACCTCAAATCAATCTTAGAGAACATACAGGCACCTCGGAGTTGATCAAACAAATCATCTATACGAGATAACGGATAACGGATAACGGTTCTTAATTGTTACTCGATTCAATTGTCTGTAATCAATGCATAGCCTCAAGGTTCCGTTTTTCTTTCTCACAAATAAGACTGAAGCTCCCCAGGGTGAAGTACTAGGCTGAATAAAACCTTTATCCACTAATTCTTGCAACTGAACTTTCAATTCCCTTAATTCAGCAGGAGCCATTTTATATAGAGTCAAAGATATAAGATTCATACCTGGAAGCAGATCAATAACGAACTCCACATCTCTATCTGGCGGTAATCCATGCAAATCATTAGGGAACACATCCGAAAAATGTCTGACCACACGTACATCCTCCACACTATTAGGAGTATTATCATTCAACACAACATGAGCCAAATATCCCTGACAACCTTTTGACAACAATCGTTTGGCTTTCATGGCAGAAATAACACCATACCTCACTCCGCTAAGCTCTCCCACAAATGTAACTTCAGGTAATCTAGGACGATGAAAAGTAACTGTCTTTCCATAACAATCTATCTTGGCACGGTTATAGTGTAACCAATCAGTGCCCAAAATCACATCAAAATCCACAATGTCCAACGACATAAGATTAGCTGGCATAACCACATCATCCACCATAATTGAACATCCTGGATATACCCAATCCACATAACATCTCTCCCCTCTAGGCATAGAAAACTCTAAATCGTATCCTAGGGGTGTAGGATGAAGTTGCGTCACTTGAGCAAATGTATGAGAAACAACCTAATGTGTAGCACCACAATCAATCAATACTCTAGCAAAATGACCAAGAATATTTAATGTACCCATGATTAAATCAAGATTTTTCTGAGCATTTTGCAGTGTCATATTATGGATACGTCCCTGATTCTGCTGTCGTCCACCACGACCTATGTTAGCATGAACACCTTGTCCTTGCCTTGGCTGACCAGACTGCCTTGAAGATACTGCACTTCTAGCAGCAATCTCTACTTGCTGGGGCTGTCCCCATTGGTACCATTGGGATCCACCTACTGAATGTGGTTGATATGGCATAGAACCTCCTTGATACTGAGGGTAACCACCCTAATAATGAGGATCCTGTGAGTACTGATACTGCCCTGAAGTATAAGGAGCGGCGTCACCCTGATAATGATAAGCACCACCACAACCAGTCTAGCCATAACCATTAGATCCTGAAGCTTGTTGGGTTGGCGCATGTGGTGGTAAAGAGGGCTGTTGGGGCTTCTGCTGATTCTGAGAGCAATATACAGCCTTATGCCCCACCTGTCCACAAGTATAGCATTCACTGCTGCCTCTCCTACATTCTCCAAAATGCCTATTATTACACATGCGACATAGAGGAGCACTCAAACCACCTGAACCACCAAAGTCCCTCTGCCTCTGAAATCTCGGGCCTTCAGCAAATCTACCACCTCTCTTCTGCACATTAGAGCTCAAACCTCCACTAGAAAAGTTGGAACTGCCACCGCTTCTCTTAAAACTCTGGGTCTTACGAGGTCCCTAAGATGATTGACCTTTACCTTTATCATCTCGCCTCTGGTTCCCGTTCTTTTCTTCTTCATCTTCACTTTCACTGGGCATGCTCTCTGAGTCCTCAATCTGCAGTAAAACCTCATAAAACTCCTGGTAAGTGGCATAGGGAGTCGATGTCGTTATAGAAAGCCATTTCTTCTTAGTACCCAACCTGAAACGACGAAGCATCTCGACCGGATTAGTAGCAACCTCCGGATCATATCAAGACAAATCAGTGAACCTCCTGTAATACTCATTCCCCGACATTTTTCCTTGTTTCAGATGAGTAAACTCTTGTTTCTTGCGATCAATGTACTCAGGGGGAATAAACCTTTTCCGAAACAACTGTTTAAACACTTCTCAATCTGCTACAACCTCTAGTGGCATCTGATATGACTCATGTCTCCACCAGGATGCAAGCTTCGGACCCAAAAACCAGGTAGTCGTCTCGACCCACCTATTAAGATTCCCCTGACTCTGCATAACAAGGAAAGTCTTCTCGACATAATTAAGCCACTTATCCGCTCCCTCATGTCCTTCATTTCCCATGAAATGATTCAGCTTCAGATTATACACAGTCTCAAGATGTGTCATTTGAGGATGACGGATTGAAGACTGAATGGCATTAGCTATAGCTTCCCCTAATTGAGCAATATCAGGGAAACTAGGCTCAGCTGAGTGACATGGCTCTCTACGAGGTGGCATAGTTCTGACAAAAGACATCATAATGATTAGATTATTCATAAGATATATAGGACTGCTAAACCTAGGCTCTGATACCAAACTGACACACCCTGACCGAGATCGAGTCGTGCTGGCCATCACGTGAGGGTGACGTAGCCATGTGCACAATGCGAAAGAAATAAAGATAAGAAATATATGAATAAATAAAAACCGAAAGCTACTAATGTGCACTAAAAAACAGGAAGTGCTAGGAGTGAGATACAAGTGTAAATACTTCTAATCAGAGCATAGAAAGTCTAGGTGCAGTCCCGTAGGACAAGCACTAGTTATACGGTACCAGAAGATGTCCAACAAATATTTTATTCCGTCAACACCGCTGAGATCCTCAATGCCACAATCAGCAAGTCTACCTAAAACCTGGAATGGCGCAAAACAGAAAATGTGAGTGGGCAAAAACAAAACTTTTCAAAATCATTTCTTTATCAAACGTTCTAACCCTTCTCCGTAAAACATGTATAATTTTCCCATAAATAGAATATATGCATAAATATATATGTATATATCAATTCAAATCATGCTTCACATATCCATAATTATAAGTATGCCTTACCAAAACATAAAATAGAATAAGTAGCTCAGGTGAGAATAAATTCATGGAAAATAACATATTAGCCAGAACCCCTACAGAAGTCTATACGGTTGAATTCATAGTTCATTAATCAATCTAGCCGGAGTCACTACAAGTGACCTATACTACACTACACTGCACACGAGTCGGAACCACTGTAAGGGTCTGTACGACAAGACTGGTGTAATACAGTTATCCTCAATGCTACGCACTCATGATAGTTATGCGATAAATCGCTAGTCACCTACGAGTCGGAACCACCTATGATGGTCTGTACGACAAGACTGTGCACCTAAATTGGATCCAATGTGAGCATATGGTGCGGGAGGTGACATTATAAACAGGCATGTGCCATATCTCTAGCTAAATCACTAACACCGGGGTGCAAGTTTATGAGCTCTATGCTTCTCAATTAATCACAACCGTTATTCACATTCACAATTCATAAACTCACTGGGCTTACCTAAGCATCCACAACACCACAACTATATATTATGCATACAATTATAACTCATGGTTTAAGCATAAATCAATAGGCATGCATTTTTCAAAGCATAACTCATTTAAATGCATTTTCTGGGAAAATATCAAGCATATACGTATATACTTAAAACCAAAAGCCCACTCACTGGTATGTCGAAGGGTAGTAGCCCCCGAGTAGCCCTTGATTGCGCTCGTCATCGGGATAAGTCTCCCCTATATGCGAAACAACTATAAAAACGTTAATCTAAAACACATAGCCAATACTAGCTAATAACTTCTCATACATTGCTCAAATGAGGTATATAAATATACCATCGTGATCTACACAACACCACGAACATCCCCATATTTTTAAAATAATTTTTATGATGTCCCACGCGCCGGCAAGCGCAAGGCAACACGCGCGGCCACGGACCCTAACGGAATCCTTTAACCCCGTTAGGAATATTTCGTGGAATATTCTGTTAAATAGTAACGGAAACTGTTAAATTAACCAACGTCGTTAGGAATATTCCGTCAAAGTGGACGGAATATTCCGTCATCCCCTACCTTCAAACTCCAGTGACCGTCACCGTCGCCGAAAACTGGAAAAATCTTAGAATCCTTATATCTCCGACGTTTCTTAACCAAAATTCATGAAATTGGTCTCAATTTAAAGCTTACAACTAGAAGAACACATCCTTACCAATTTCAAGGCTTGAAATCCAAGAAAACTCGCCGGAGAGAGCTCGATAATTCCGGCCAAACTTCAAACTCTCCAAACTTGACTTCCCGACATTCAATTTGCTTGGTTTTTCTTCTCCGAGCTTCGTACGAACATCCTAAAGCTTCCTATGAGCTTAAAATCTCCTGAAACATCCATAATTACGACCACATGAACAGTACTCAAATCAGGGTGATGTGAGTACATTTATATAATAAAATTTGGCTACATTTACATATAAAAAATTGGTACATTTATATAAAAGTGTGGGTTCATTTTACATGCAAAAAATTGATACATTATATATATATAAAAGGGGGCACGTTTTCTATCCCAAAAATGGGTACATTGAAAAAAAAAAACAATGCGTACATTTTATAAAAAAAAAATGGTAATACATTTTAGATTAAAAAGATTAATAGATTTTACATTAAAAAAAGGGTACATTTTACATAAAAAATGGTGCTTACAAAAAAGAAGGATACATTTTGCATATAATAAAGTGGTACATTTGTAAAGAAAAATGGGTACATTATAAATAGATTATGGGTACAAATAAAAGGTTAAAACAATTATGAGTACAAATAAAACTTTAAAAAATAATGGACAAAAAGAAATTAATATATGGGTATAAATTAAAATTTAAAAGAAAAGGTGGTACAATTTATATATAAAAAAAAAGGTTGCAAAAATTAAAAATGGGTACAAACTAGAAATGGAAATATATGATAAAAGTTTAGCCATAAATATAAATAAACCAAATGAAATGTTTCAAACACTAAATGAATATATTTAGGAATAAATTTTAATTATCTTGACATGTAAATAGTTTATTTTTGAAATAATTAATGATGTTTATTAAAATTTGAGGACCTTGATCAAAAATTGAAAAGGAATAATGTTTTAATCAAGGGAGTAGAAAAAAAAAATAAGAATGGGAACTTAGTTTCTCCATATTACTCCATATTTAAATTTTGACCGGCTCCTCTTCAACTCATGGGGCTATTGCTTTACATTTCTCGTAGATGTACAAATAAAAAAGATGTTAATTTATATCAATATTTATATCTTTTGGCTAAGATAGATATTTTACATTTTTTAAAATTTCCCATTGAAGAACTTTCTAGCCATGTGTTATAGCTGCATATCAACACCCATGACTCGAGATGCCTAAGATGGCAAAACCTCTACGAGTTACAAATGAAAAGACGGATTTTGATATAGGCATGAGAGTTTTAATTCTCTTAAACAAAACATCTCTACTTTTGGCTAAACATTTTCCAATCAAGAAGAAGGTCATGAAGATTGCTAAAATGGTATTGGTCTGCTATTCTGTGGCCATTACCATCTTCATCACACACAAAGAAGAATCGGAAACTTCATGAGCCGAGATTCGGCGAATGAGGAAATCACATGAGCAAAAACTAGCTCCCTAAATTCTTATCTAAATTTTTAAACCTGTTCTTTGTTAGGAGATTGCCGCTTGATGTAATTTCAAATTGATTCCATTTTTTACTCAATTTAATACTCGTTTAATCATTTGATTTCATATTATATAATCTATGTTTGAAATTTAGATTTTGAGACAATTAAAATTTATGTTGACCATGATATTTCCAGTTGGTGGGTTTTGAATATAATCTATGTTTGAAAAATTAACTAGGGCTTAGCAGATGTGACATTTTCAATAGATTAAGTACTGATTTGGTACTGAGGTGCTTTTATAAAAAGTGGGTATCAAAAAAAGCTAAGCTCAAAAAAGTGTTTGGTAAACACTTAAAAACAACTTATTTTCACAGTTTTGGGTGAAAAAAAAGCTAAAAACGTGAAGCAGCAAAAATAAGTTTATTCTCACAGCACAGCAGAAGCAGTTTTTTTTCAATGCACAACAATACCAAACCAGTCCTAAGTACTTGTTGGAAGAGTTTTAAGTACTTAATCCTAAAAATTTTATCTAGTTTCCATAACTGAGTATGTTTTCATGTAACGCTGAAATGTTTTCATTTAGCATTGGTACGTTTTCATTTGGTATAGTACATTTTTATTTGACATTGGTATATTTTCATTTTTCATGGCTACGTTTTGATTAAAATATATATATACAGTGAAAATTGAAATTGAGTTAAAATTATTAAATATATATTAAAAGTTGAAATGTAAATAGCTTAAATTCAATAAATTGACGTGTCTCAAATCAGAACAGCTTAATAGATATTAATAAATTAAAAACTGAAAAAATAAAAAAAAAAGTGGTAGGTTCTATGTTTAGATACTAATTTTTTTTATTGATAAATTAAGTTCTCATCCCTCATGGTACATTATTTTATGTTTTAAATATATCAATAGTTATTTCTTAAAATATATTAATAATTACATGGTACATTATTTTTTGGGAGTTTTAACTAAACACTCTTGGTACTGTTCACTTTTAACGAAAAACCACATTTTTACTTTTCCCTTGTACTATTCACTACACCTTTATTTGTCATTTTTCATTAAAACTAAAGTTTCTTTGGACTTTTCATTAGTTTTCCTTATTTTTATTGCTAGAACTATGTGAAGAATAATATTACTCTGTTATTGATTTTTAAGTAGTTGTTGTATTGTAAAAATATTATTTGAATTTGTTTAAGTTTCATAATTTGTATTGAATGCATAAATCCAAGAATTTATTTTTATTACAAATACACTAAGGGGATGGGGAGTTCGGCTAAATTACACAATGGGCAACCTAATTTGGTATCGAATTCGTCATCCACGAGATTCAAACCTAAGACCCCTCACTTATAAGTGAAGATGAATATCACCAAACTGTAGTACTAAGTGGCATAAATGTAAGAGTTAAATCCCTTAAATAATGCTACGGACCTTGATCAAACTATTTAAACAAATAAGGTTTCATCCTAACAATTAGGTTGATTAAGGAACGGAACCAAAATGACCTTTTTTATATATTTCTTATTGTGTTGTAGAGGAGTCTAGGGTATGTTTACATATGAGAAAAAAAAAAGGAATTTGAATCGTTTTGATTTATTAGTTTTCTGCGTTTACTAAAATATAGGTATGAAAATCAAAATATGGGGAGACTTTCCCTTACCTTTACTTGCAGCTAATAAAGGGATTTCTCGGATTATAGTGGAAATGGATTCCACTACTTCTGTGAATCTAATCCAGGCTGTGCAGTTGGCTGGGGTTGGTGATTTTCATCCCCTTGCTTCTCTTTTGCGTAATTACCATGAGAAGGTTTCTTTTTCTTTTTTTTTTTTTTTTTTTTTGGACAAAATTGCCATGAGATTTTGAATCAATTTGAATACTCATAATTCTCAAGCATATTTAAAGAGAGAAGAATTATGTTGCAAACTATTTAGCCAATTAGAGCTACAACCTTGATTTGGGGGTTTTTTTTTTCTTGAAGAACCTCCTGTTTGGATTGGTGATCTTTTGTTTGATGACATTTTGAGAATTTCTAGGAATCGCCTAGTTTGTACTTCTTCGATTGTTTAGTGTTTTTGAGATGTTCACCCCCCCTTAGATTACCAAAAACAGTGTAATCATTCACTTCAAATCCATAATCAAATTCCTAAAAATCAGGAATCAAATCACTTAGTTGTACATGATCCTCATCTATGGATGAAATTTACTGCAACACATGCTTGTCATCTAATCATGCATGTGTTGCCGGAAATTTCATCTATGGATGCAAAAATACTCAAGCAATGTAAGTCAATTGAAAGTGCTTCACTCAATCTACCAATATTTAGTCACCATTGTTTTCTTTTTAAAAATATATAGGGCCTAAATAGTCATTTTATGTCACAGCCTGTCCCGAAATAAATTATCGATGGCATGGAAGTTACTAAATTACCTTTGGACGTTGAGATATAATTGAGTTATGTGGTGGTGTGGTTTAAGTTTAAATTTACTTGGACAAATTCTAAATTTTTCATAAGTTTTGGAACACTTAGGACTCAAAGTGTTTTCTTTGGTTTTGGTTGGTGACCCACATGGACCACACACACACACACACAAACTCTCCCTCTCTCTCGTGCCTTCTCTCTCTCCTCCCTCTAGGATTTTTCAAAAATTCCGCACAAAACGTGCGGACAAACTTCAAAACCAACCATACACGCACAGATCAAGGGTTCAAAGAGCACCATTGTGTTCCTGAGATTCATACAAGTTGAATGGTACCATTTTTAGGTAAGAACTTCTTCGAAAACTCGTGAAAACCCTAACCCGATTTTTGTCACTATTCATGCAATTGTAAAATCGTGTATTTTTAGGGATTTCAAGCTCACGTGAAGCTTTAGGAGATTCTCATGAAGCTCGGAATGGTTCGTTGGAAGAAATTGGACGTCAAATCATCTAGAACGATGGGTTTTAAGATTTGCCGGAATATCGAGGCTTTTTCCGACGGGTTTCTGGTGGTTTCAAGGCTCGACTCAGGTATGGTTTTGTTCATCTTGGTGAGATCTTCAAAATGGTTCAAGTTTCATGAAGTTTGGTTTTAAAATGAGAGAGAAATCAGGGTTAGAAACTTTTCCAGAAACCAACGAATAGTCACCGACGTCCGGTGACTCGTCGGCGAAAAAGAAGCATAATCCGTTAGTTTTGACAGAATATGCTAACAGCGTAAGGTAACGCCATTAGTTTTTAGACGGAATATCATAGATTTTAACGGAATATTCTTGACGGCATTAACTACGATGTCAGTGTGCCAGGCACGTGCCCGCGCGTGGGTGGCACGTTTGGCCATGCCTTGGCCAGTGCGTGAGAGGTCGGAAAATTTTTCTAAAAATATGGGGATGTTCATGAGGTTGTGTAGATCATATTGGTATATTCAAACACCCTATTTGAGCATGTGAGGATGTTCATGAGGTTGTGTAGATCATATGGGGATGTTCATGAAGTTATTAGCTAGTATTGGTTATGTGCTTTAAATTAACATTTTTATAGTTGTTTCGCATATAGGGGAGACTTATCCCGAGGACAAGCGCAATCAAGGCGACTCGGGGGCTACGACCCTTCAACATACCAGTGAGTGGGCTTTTGGTTTTTAGTATATACTTATATACTTGATATTTTCCCAGAAAATGCGTATAAATGAAAGTATGCCTTGAAATGCCATGCATATAAATTTATGTTCAGTATATGAATTAGTATATAATGCATTATATATAATTATGGTGATGTGGACGCTCAAGTAAGCCCAGGTGAGTTTATGAATTGTGAATGTGAATAACGGTTGTGATTAATTGAGAAACATTGAGCTTATAAACCTGCACCCCGGTGTTAGTGATTTAGCCAGAGATATGGCACATGCCTGTTTATAATGTCACATCCCGCACCATATGCTCACATTGGATCCAATTTAAGTGCACAGTCTTATCGTACAGACCATTATAGGTGGTTCCGACTCGTAGGTGACTAGCGATTTATCGCACAACTATCATGAGAGAGTAGCACTGAGCCTAACTATATTACACCCAGTTTTGTCGTACAGACCATTACAGTGGTTCTGACTCGTGTGCAGTGTAGTGCCGTATAGGTCATTTGCAGTGACTCCGGCTAGATTGACTAATGAGCTATGAATTCAGCCGTACAGACTTCTGCAGGGGTTCCGGGTAATGTGTTATTTTCCATGAATTTATTTTCACCTGAGTTACTTATTCTGTTTATATCTTGGCATGGCATACTCATGATTATGAATATGTGAAGCATGATTTGAATTGGTATATATATATATATATATATTCTATTTCTGGGAAAAATTATACATGTTTTACGGCAAAGGGTTAGAGCACTTGATAAATGAAATGATTTTGAAAAGCTTTGTTTTTGCCCACTCACGTTTTCTGTTTTGCGCCCCTCCAGGTTTTAGGTAGACTTGCTGTTGGTGGCTTTGAGGATCTCGACGGTTCTGACAGAATAAAATATTCGTATGATATCTTCTGGTACTGTATAACTAGTACTTGTCCTACTGAACTGCACCTAGACTTTCTATGCTCTGATTAGGAGTATTTACTCGTGTATCTCACTCCTAGCACTTTCTGCTTATTAGTGCACATTAGTAGCTTTCAATTTTTGTTTGCTTATTTATTATCCTTATCGCTTCCGCACTGTACACATGGCTACGTCACCCTCACGTGACAGCCGGCACACCTCGATCTCGGTTGGGGTGTGTCAGTTGTCACATCCCAGCCCAGGCGGGACCACTTCCCGGGCTCGACTTTACTATAGCACGATATTGTCCGCTTTGGGCCCCGACCACGCCCTCACGGTTTTGTTTCTGGGAACTCACACGAGAACTTCCCAGTGGGTCACCCATCCTAGGATTGCTCTCGCGCGAACTCGCTTAACTTTGGAGTTCCGATGGAACCGGAAGCCAGTGAGCTCCCAAAAGGCCTCGTCCTAGGTAGAAATGGGAATATACATATAAGGCTTAGAGGATCCACTCCCCTGGGCGATGTGGGATGTTACATTTTATATTAGGATATTGAAGTTATTTAATAACAAAAATTTTTGTATGATGTATCCAACAATGTAGAGTACTAATAAAAAAAAAACTATGCCTGAGTACTAATAAAAAGAATGGAGTTTTAACGAAAAGTCCACGGTACTGTTCACTTTAACGAAAAACCACATTTTTATACTAAAAAGTCAATTATGCTACTATTCATTTTACCTTTTATTTTTCCTTATCGTTAAAACTCAAAGTTTTCAAACCCTTTTCATTAGTTTTTCTTTAAAAAACTATGTCTTATTGCATTTTTTATGAGGAATGCTAGCTACATTTTCTTCTTGCCTTTCCCTTTCTGCCCTTGCAACTCATTACATGCCAATTGTACTTTGCTTTTACTGAAAACTAAGTATTTAACTAGAAATTTTCATTCCACTTTTACCCCTAATAAATCAGTTCTAACCCATTATTGCTCTTTGTTTTCTTTGAATTGTTTCATTTACTATTGTTATTTCTTTTGATTACAAATTTAAAATAAATCAAGTAACTGAAGGAAAAAAAATGGTAGAACCCTTCATCTTCTGTATCTTCTTCAATCAGAACCGCTGGTTGATTTGAAATGGCCACCATGTGAACATGAAAACAGCGCTTTTGGTCTCTAGGGAGGCAACCAAGCGAATGATACACGGCAGGGGTGGGAGAATAATCATGATTACGACGTCAGCTTTCGTATCTTCTTCTACTAAATACCTAGAATCCTATGTTTATCCATAAGAATGGAGAGGTTTTTCATGCACCCTATACAACCCAAGACAACGGTGGAAATCATGGTCACCTTTTGGTAAAGGAGTAGTGGAATAACTATGAGTTTGCGAATTACGTTGCGCCAGGTTTGTGGCGACGAATTTTTTTTCAAGTAAGAGTATGTTTGGGCCTGAACTAACGTCGCTTGACAATGGGTTAACCCGAGTTGAGAATCTATAATTCTCTGCCCAATAATAATTCCTCGGGTTAGTGGACTTTTAACACAAGAGAAGATTGGTTTGACCGAGTCCTTATGGAAGTAGGACTATGAAAGAATTAAGTTTGGACATGGCTTGGTCTAGTTATCAGTAAAATGTAATTACCATTGATCAAGATGGGTTCTAATAAAATGTGAATCATTTTAAGGATTGGAATTTATTCTTGATCAGATCAATATGAATTAAGTGTATATAGGACTTTCTCAGAGTCTTGGTTCAATTAAAGAAACTGAGGCTGGATAGAGTTTGGGTTTCAGCTAAGGAAAAGATAATAGAGGAATATCCAGGAAAATGCTAAGTAGGCACAGTCGCATCAGAACTTTACCTTGGCATACTTGTTTATTACGAAGACCATCCCTATAAATAGAAGAGGTTCTGCAACATGAAAATTCCTTTCAACTCAACCGCTCTACGCAAAACCATTCTCACACCCCTAAGAAAAATACAAACTATCCTAACCCCCTCCCGTCAAAATATCTTGAATTTGGATGAGGCAATAGCATTGTGTTGACAATCGAGGGCACCTTTAGTTTGGACAAGTAAACGAAACCAGAACCGTAAAATCAAGCAGGATAATAGCACATTCAGGTTGGACAAGTAAACAACATTGCTTCTAGGCTGGTTGGTTATCTATCTAAATCTTGGAAGGTGAATAATTCTTAATTCTTTCTCTCGAAGAGGTCACTTCACTAGCTTCCCAGCGAAGTGAAGTGTTCTATAATCGGTTACTCTTAGGTACATTTTTCAATTCGACATTCAAACAGCCGAACCACGTTCACTATAAAAACGCTCCTATCTTTTGACTACATTTTTCCTTACAACCTAGTACCGATTTAGCGCACCTATATTCTCACAAATGTTGTGGAGGTAGCCGAACCCGGTGGAGAAAATCCTGAACCTCACACTGAATTAGCCAACCTCATCTTCAGGTTCTAGAACCCAAGGCAGACTCGTTCCTTTCTCAAACCTAGCCACTAAGTGCATAAGTCAGCATCGTATTTGACACAACCACCACCACACCTATACTACTCGCTCGACCAAGCTCGGCTACGAGTTGGCACGCTCGCATTCATAAGTAAGACGTAGTTAGTTCATAATTACTTGGTTTGCACGCCACGTAGACTTTATAATTTTTAAGGCTAACAGAGGGAGAAAACGATTTAGAAGATTGAGGAAGCTTTCCCTTTGGGTTGATTAGGCGAGCCCAATGATGTGTCTCATATGTGGGTATTTCCATGGCAGATCATGCATGGTCTAAGTGTGAGCTGATGTAGAACAGTAAAGGCCAAGATTCAACCACATTTTCAAAATAAAAAATAATAATAATAGTAATGAATGACTAAAGTAATAAATAAATAATGGGCTAGATTTGATTTATTAAGGGTACAAATGAAAAGATAATTGATACCTTTTAAACACATAAAATATTTAGTTTTAAGTAAAATCAAGGTCCAAATGGCATGCAATGAGTGAAAAAAAGTTAAAGAACAATATAAAAGGAAAACGTAGCTAGCATTTTATTTTTTATACCGTCTCATTGCTATATCTATACTATTATTAAGAGAACCCTCCTTGTCAACTTTTTGCCATTTTTTTCCTATTTTGCTCTCACTTTTGATTAGGGATGTAATTTTTTCCCGAAAATCCCAAACCGTCCCGAACCCATCCCACATTTTGACCGAAAAATGCCCAAACCGAATTTCCCGAAAAATGCCCGAACTGAATTTCTCGAAAAATTTGGTACCCAAAACCGAACCCGTCCCGAAAGTTTCGGTTTGGGATTCGGCCACAACTTTGAAAGAGTCCGATAATCCCGAACCGAACCGAATATTATATATATATATATATTAATTTTTAATTAGAAATTACTTGAACCGTTGGATTTGTTAAGAAGATCTAATCCAACCGTCCATTGAGTTAGGTCATTTGTTAGGTCTCTTAGACTCTCTCTCACTCTCTTCGTCTCTCACAGTCACTCACACTCTCACTCACAGTCCCGCCGCTCATGCTCCCACCGCTCCGCTCCTTCGTAGAATCCACGCCACTCCTCGTCCTCCATCAACTCACGCCGCTCCACCTCCTCCATTGACTCACGCAAACGTAAGAAGGAAGTCTCGAATCTGACACCAATCGAATCCCAAAATCCAGGTAAGGGTTTCTGATTTTCACTGGGGTTTTGTTCTTTAGTGTTTAGGGTCAAATTTCATGTTGATTAACTTGATGTTTGAGTATTTTCTCGAATGTGTGAGTGAGGGTTTGAGGATTGTGGGTTTCGAATTAGGGTGGGTAAATGCAGGACCTGCATGCAGGATATGGTTCTATGTGTTTTGTCAAAGTATCTTCTCTCCAAATGTTTTGCAATGGAAAATGTATAAGATATGGTTCTATGTTTATTGCAAGAGCATTCTCACCAATATTCAAACGACTTGAGGAAAATCTAAAATAGAAATTTTGTAGAAGGAAGTAGACCACAGTAGAGCTTTCCTTGTCTAATTCCAGCAACATAGCAGCATCGAATATACAGGTAACAGGCATATCTAAAGTGGTTAGTTCTTAACTAGAAGATATTGAGCAGCAAATATTTCTTTTTTTGCATGCCTTGCTTTTTCCCTCATAATCTCCGGTCCATTTTTCTCATCCCCTTGTAGTTTTCCCATTGTTATGTATATCACACTTGTAATTGATTGCACTGACTTGAACACATCTTGTGCTGCTCTTCACTTCACTTTGTGTTGTATTGTATGCCATACTCCTAACATGAATAAATTAATGTGGCAGACATTGCTTTCTTTCTTTTAGAAAAGTGATAAAGTTTTCTTCTTGGCATTCAAAATTAATGCCATACTCCTAACATGAATAAATTAATGTGTCGATTTTGAAGATATTTATGCTGTCTTTGGACTCCGTGGCATGCTCAAACTTACATTTGGAGAGAAAATACTTTAACATAGAATATTTTGATTATATTCTGAGATAAATATGTGTTTGACTTTGATATATACGTGCTTATGGATCAGTTTATGGAATGTGCACTCTGTCAGTTTATGGATCAATTTATGGTTGTGATATATATGTGTTTGATCAGTATATGAGATGAGATATATGAATATTATATATATGTTGAACTGTGTTGTGATATATTATTATGCATTGTCAAGATGGACGGGTCTGGTCATGGTAGTGGTAGTCAATCACAATCTACTAGTACACTTAGGATATCGGTTTTAGTAAAACAAAAGCCACAGTACATTCAAACTAAATACTATGAAGATTATTGTGATGATGATCCGGATATGGATGTTGATATAGGGTCAGAAGAAAGATGAAGAAATAGAGGAAGAATAAGGTGATGAGGATAGTGTTGAATTAGACAAGCGGCAGATACCTTTGGTGGCCACATTAGCAAGTATGGTGGGTCAACAGAAAAAAAGTAATAAGACTATGGGGCCAAGTCCGGCTTGGAATGGTGCCACTAAGGTAAATGTGATCATTGCAAAATGCAAGTGCCGGCGGAGTCCTCTAGACATAGGATGAAAGGTATTCTTAATCATTTGAAGAAATGCCCGGATTCTAGTCTCTACGAGGCACCAGATTCTAGTCTCTATGAGGCACCAGATTCGAAATAACCATTGTTGTCACAAGGGGTGATGGGGGGCCAAGTTGTCGCTCACACTTTCAATCAAAAAAGACTTGATATGAAATGTGTGAACTGGATAATAAAAGTGGAGATGCCTTTTAGGGCGGTTGATCAAGAGGACTTTAGAGATTGGATCCATGACTTGAATCCAAAATACAAGCTTCCAAATAGGCACAAGGTGGCGGCGGCGGTTTTAGAATTGTATTTTACAGAGAAGGAAACAATCAAGATGGTGGTTGATGGTTTGAGGGTGAGTATCACTATCGATACTTGAACCTCAATCCAAAATATTAATTCCATGGTGGTGACGGCACATTTTTTGATCCTAAATTTTGTTCAAATTACGTCTCACAATATTGGGAGGTGTCTAGAGGTATGCTTGAATAATTGGGGCATAGATAAGATATTTAGCATTACCGTTGACAATGCTAGTGCCAATGACACTGCCATTACATAAATGAAGAGAAGGCTTAAGTCCAATGGTACTTTTTTACTTGACAGGGCTCACTTGCACATGAGGTGTGCTTGTCACATCCTCAATTTGATAGTTAAAGATGGAATGATGGAGCTTAGTTGTGAGATTGAAGGGATAAGGAATTGTGTCAAGTTCATATACTCATCTCCTGCGAGGTTGAAGACTTTTAGGGAATATTGCGTCTTAATGATATTTGATAAGATGTCGAATATTCATTTTGATGTTGTCACAAGGTGGAATGCCACCTATGAAATGCTCAATAGTGCCTTCAAATTTAAGCAAGTGTTTTCAAGGATGGCGGATGAGTGCAACACTTTCATCTCTTACTTTCAAGAGGAGGTATCTGAAGAGATCAATGGGGTCACAACCAAGGTGAAACGGGTAGGTCTTCCGGTGGTCGAAGATTGGGAGAGGGCGGTGAGTTTTGCTCACTTTCTTAAAAAGTTTTATGATACCACCTTGACACTTAGTGCAACCCTTACTCCAACTTTAAACTTAATACGTGGCACGGTGATTGCAGTGCAAGTGGAGATAGAAGAAAAGATTTGCAATTCCTCTAATGCCACTTTGCAAAGTGTGGCAACTGCCATAAAGCTTAAGTTTGACAAGTATTGGGGGGACATTGAAAAGGTTAACCCAATACTCTTTATAGCCCAAGCACTCGACCCGAGGTACAAGTTTGAAATGTTGGAGGCAAGCCTAAAGGAACTCTGCTATTCATGTAAAGCAATCTTGGATGTGAAGAAAAGTATTAAAAAAACTTGACAGATTTGTTTAAGGCGTATAAGGAGGGAGAGGTTTCTAGTAGTAGTAGTGTTACCGTGGATCAAAGGCCAAGTGTTGTGGTAGATAATTCTTCAGGGTTGGAATATGATGATGTTGCTACAAGAATGCAAAGGAAGATCCAACAAAAAAAAGTGGCGGCCCAACAAAACGAGATATCCAATAAAATGGAAATGTATTTCAATTATCCTTACCAAAGCTTAACATTGGGTTTCAATATTTTGGATTCGTGGAAAGTCAATTGTGGAACATATCCAACTCTTAGTAAGGTTGCTAAGGACATTTTTGCTCTTCCTAGTAGCACTGTTGCTAGTGAGAATGCTTTTAGTCTTGGTGGAAGAGTTGTAGATCCTTTTATAGCTTCCCTAACACCGAGAACAGTTGAGGCTTTGGTGTGCACAAGTGATTGGCTAAGGGGGAATGAAATGTCCTTCTACAAGGAGCCTACAATTGACGACCTCATGTTCTACAAGGAACTTGAAGACTTGGAGAAGGGTAAGTGAAGTATTTGATTTCATATTTTTAGTTTCTTAGTTTTATAATTTATGCATTCACTTTCTAAATATATTTAGTGTTTTATTGTTTTTATCGTTTTAGAGTTGCCTAATATGGGAGGTGAGGAGAATCCCACACAAAGTGAAATGCCACCTCCTCCACCACCTCAAGTTCAACGTTGCCCATCACTACATCCGCAACCACCCATTTCAAGAGCATCTACACGAACACAAATGAGGGTTCAATTATCAACAAGAGGAAAGGGTCCACCATCAACGGCAACGGGTCATTCATCAACAAGGGGAAGGGGTCGAAGGGGCTAAAGGGAATGAACTTACTTAAGCTTCATTTTGGTTGCATGCACTTTCTTGCTTATAAACTATGTTTTTCTTTTGGTTTGTAACTTAATCCAAATTCATTCGGAAGTTTGGTTTGTAAAACTTAACTTATTTCATTTTGGTTGCATGCACTTTTAATTAACTAGTTTGGTAGACAATTGTGAACTTAAGCTTAACTTGTTAGTTGTTGCTTCCTTGGTATGAAAATTGAAACAGGTGGTATTGTGAAACTGAAATTGTGACATTTTGAAACTTTAAGTGATATTGTGGTTAAATTGTGAAACTAAAAGTCTGAAACAAGTGGGCTGCAACCTGCAAGCCTGCAATTGTTCCTTTTTTTTTTCTTTTTTTTTTTCTAAAAAATGGGTGGGCCTACTTGTTAAACAGCTTAAAATTGTAAAAAGTTTTAAAAGCCCAACATTTTGGGCTTCAAGGCCCAATACCAAAGTGACCCGAAAATCCCGAAACACTTTCGGGAATCCCGAATTTCGAGAAATGAATAGTTTCGGTTCGGTTTTGGGATATAAAATCCCATCTTGAAATGTTTTGATTTGGGATTCGGGTTAGGGGTTTCGGTTCGGGATCCCAACCCAAACCAACCTTACTTTTGATACACAATCCTTACATAAGGAGGGCAAATTAGTAATTTTGTATCTTTTGAGAAAATGACAATCATATCCCTATTTTTCCTATTTTACCCTCACTTTTGATACACAATATTTACATAAGGAGGACAAAACAATAATTATGTAATATTAAGATAAAATATGCACTTATTAAGAGAAATTGTTCCACCATCATTATTTCATACTCTTTTAATCACACTCTTTAATAAAAAAAAACAAAAAATAAAATGAAATTATTTACACACAGAAAAAGAAAAAAAAAATTAGAGATCCAATCAAATTTCATTTTTATCCCACTATCAATCCCACTTCATCCAATTTTTTCTTTTTATTTTCTTCATTCCCCTTCTTCTCTGTTTGGTTTATTCCACCAGCAGAATTTAATACTGGAATACAAAATATTTTATTTTATTTCACTTATATATATTGGGAGAATTTGCACAAATACTACCTAAAATATTAGGAGTGTGTCTATTTGCTACCTAAATTAAAAGATTTGTCTAATTACCACCCAGACTCCAATTTTGGTGCCAATGTACCACACCTTTAATAATTTCTGTTAAATTGTCCGTTAAAGTCTGAGATGCGTGTTATGAAATTTGAATAGTTGTGGTAGTGATTGTGCCGCCTGAGAGGGGGCTGGTTGTGGTTTATATGCAGTAAGTGGAGGCGTGGGGAGTGGAGGAAGGTCACTAAGTGAGGTATGATATACCCCATTGTCTCTCTTCTTCTCTTTTCAATATTTATTTCATTACTTTTTTCATGTTTTATTTAGTTTGAGTTTTCAATAAATTAAAAGATTGAAACTGGACCCACCTATCTCCCTCGCCGTGTTTCCTATATCTTCCTCCCCAACTCCAATTGTCTATCCTTCCTCCACTCCATTTTCCTCTCCTTTTCTCACTCAATCTTCCTATCTTGGCCTTATGCAGTATATTTCCTTCCCTTCCCTTTTTTTTAGTTGTTTAAATAAATTTAAATATTGTGATTAAGGTGGTTTAGATAGAAATACACAAAATTACCTTTAAACTTAACGACATAGTTGGCTGACAGAGGTGGCAAACCACTTAGTACTAGTGGTATTCCACTTTCACTTATAAATGAGAGATCTTCGATTCAATTCTTGCCCAAGGTTCTAAAAGACGTTAGGCACTAGTCGGGCAGTGGGTTAGGGCCTAACACCTAGGCGAGCACCTAGGGAGACTAAACAGATTTAAATAAATCTATTATATTTCGTGTAAATAAGTGTCTATTTATACTTAAAATATATATAATTTCATCATAAACTACAAAATAGAATGACATATATATTATGAAGTATTAGAACATAATGAAAACATGGGGAACAAGGACATAAAGTGTGTTCATTTAAGTATGCAACAAGTCTCTTACAATTTATTGAGAAAAAAATGCAAAATGAAAGTTATCTATGTTCTGTCTACATGAGTTGCGACCTAGGCAAGTGCCTAGGTAGGTTTGGGTGGGCTATGTGGGTGCTTAGGTAGGTGCCTCAACATGTGTACACGCTCTTTCTTAATTTTCAAACACCTAAGCATTAATCGGGGTGGTGGTCAACCGCCTAGCGCCTAGGCGATGCTCAATGGAGATTTTTAGAACAATGTTCTCGCCAAAGACAAATTTGAATACATTATTGCTAGCTCATTATGAGGCTTAGCCCACTTTCTGGCCCCATAGTATAACTAATATCGTTTGTTTTAAAAATAAAAAAAAATAAAAACAAACAAACAAACAAACAAACAGATGTGCTAATTTAGCACCAAAATAAAAGTCTAAGTGGTAATTGACTAATTAAGCTAAAAATTTAGATTGAGTGGAAAATGGGCACACCCCTAAAAATTCAACTAGAACGTACAGGAAAAAAAAGTCGAACTTGGTACACATTTTAATTTCAACTTCCTTATATAATTCCTCTGAGATTACACGGAAAGAGTTAAATATATAATTGGAAATATTTTTTAAATCAAAGAAAACCCTGCCCACACGTTACATTATATTGAGAAAAAAAAATGTGTGATATATGGATTCAATTGCTATAACAAACAGCTGATGATAAAGTCAAAAATAGACGTGGACGATCATTGAATTCTTCTTGGCGAAACAGAAAAGTTTTTAATTGTTATTTTATTTCAAAAGAGAAGGCCACACCCTGTTTTTCTTCGCCCAAACCCACACTTTCTCTGCAGAATGGCAACTATATTTGTGAATTCAGTTCTGTAGTTATATAACTAACCCGTTTTAACTTTTAACCCTAACCCTAAAAACATATATATAAAAAAGGAATAAAAGGTTAGGTCACAAACTGTTGCTGCTAATTCGATTCCTGCATGTTGCAGCAAATTTGAGGTGTAAAATTTAAGAAGAGTACAGATACGAAGTGGATTAATTAGCAGCATAGAAAAAATCACATCATAAAACTTGTGAAAGCCGATGCTCCCTCTCCAAGTATTTACTATCTTCCAAGTCCAATCCATCATATCAGGTGACAAACCATGAATTACTGGCACATATAATAAAAAATTAGATCGAACCGAAATCCTCCGCCAAGCAAAATTACACAAATAAGAAATTAAATAATAATAATAATAATAATAATACACCAGTTCATGAACAATTAATTAGTTGCATAACTGAATTAAAGGTCAGAAACCCAATTGGAAACTAGACATGAATTATTATTCTTTTCCTTGCAAACTGAACATCATCAAAAGGCAGCAAATTAAACTCAAAGAAACTAAAACTAAGCTAGCTTTTATATTGTAACATCCACAAAAACACACCCCCAAAGTTTATCTCCTTCTTTTTAGATCTTAATTCACATCTCTCACTTTCTATCTTGTTTCTAAAATTTATATTTCAATACAACAAAATGAAAATCCCCCACCTCTTCAGTTTCATCTCACTTTTATTAGAAAGGTGGTCTTGAATGCGCCCAATTACCATAAGCCTCATGCCCAAGATGTCCATGGCCACCAATGGGGATCAGATTTGGAGGCAGATGATGACTGTAAATATTGGGAAGTCCAGATGAAGGATCAGGGAGTTGCTGCTGCTGATGATGCCCCCCACCCCCCAATTGGGCTCCACTGCTCCCACCACCAGTTGGGGAACCTCCATTATTATGCCCTCCTCCTCCTCCTCCTCCTCCTCCTCCACTTCCTCCACCCTCCTCATCCTCCTCAAGAGGCAGCCTCTCATAAGTAGCATTTGCAAATGTTGCTGCCACCACCATCACTGGGCCTGCCGCCACTAGTGACCCCACCACACTTCCTCCAACCACCTGCCCCTGCCCACCGGCTAAATAAACCGTCAGCCCAGTAGACCCGGGAGGGGCAGGACCGGGAAGGAACGCCCCACTCAGAGACAAAATTTCAAACCTCCCGTGAAGCGCCACCACAGCTCCTGGAGCCGCAGGTTGTCTGAGGGTTACGTTGGCGACCGAGCCACTCCCGCTGAGAACACACACGCCTCTCTGCCGCCTCCTCGCGAACTGCGCCACGCTCTCCGCCACGTCAGCGCCGCCGGCAACCTCCATGACGTGACTACGGAGGGAGTTGGGGCTGTCCCGGGTGACGAAGATGGGGGGTTTGGGCTTGTTTTTGGATCCTGGAGGGCGACCTCTTGGCCTGCGGGATCCAATCTCGACTGCGCCTTCTTTGGGCTCATCATGGTCTCTGTCGTCATCATCGTCTCTGCCACTGCTTCTACCGCTGTTGGTTTCGTTTATGGAAATTTCGAGCTCCCGCTGCTTGCTCAGAGTTGGCGAATTGGTGACTACCGGGTCCATGCCCGGTAGCCCCAAGTTACCACTCCACCAGGGGTTCGCCAGAGTGGCAATTGATGGTCAAATTCGGGGAAAGTATGACAAGGAGGAGGAAACTAAACCTAAATAAGACTATAAAGACAAGCTCCTCAATTTGCCCTATTTAACTCGTTTCACAGTTTGAGATCACCAAGTCAAATCTATATATGTATACATACAGCTCATCAAGAAGAAAAAAGGAAAAAAAAGAAAGCAAAGGAAGCTTGTTTAACCTTGTAAGAGAGAGTAGTAGAAGTTGATCAGAGAACCTGGGGAGAAGGGAGAGAATTAGATTGAATTAATTGGTGATGGGAGGAACCCATTAGAGATTGAGTTACACAGGTGATGAAGATGTAACCAAATAAGATGAACAGACGATAGAGAAGTGGTGAGATGATATTAGTGGAGAGAATAAGGAACAGATGCAAAAACCCTTAAACTTGATTGATACAAACAATTAAGCACAAAGAAGAAAGGGAGAATATAAATTAAAATTAAGAAAGCACAGTAATACTAATACTAGCACACAGAAGGAAAAGACTGAAACGAAAATAAGATAGTATATTTATATAAAAATATACTTAAGTAGAGACAACTAATTCAAAATTACAAAGTGGTTTATGGGGTTGGTGTTTAATAAGCAAGGCTCTGTTATGATTTGGGGGAGCTGAGGGAGGAGGTTATACCCTTTTTTCTTGTCTCGATCTCTTTTGATCTCTCTTTAATCTCTCTTTAATCTCTCTTTCTCTGTGTATATAAAAAGAAGAAGATTAGATTAGTGGCTGGCTAGTGATGTGTGCTTTTTTTTTTTTTTTTTTTTTGAGAAGGAAGGGAAGGAGGGGGGTCTTGGAAGGGTTAGGGTTTCGTGGGGTCGCGTGCGCGTGGGGAGGTGTCGTTCACACCGTTGTCTGGGGCCCAACAGACATCTCAATCAGAGAAGGAGATCATCTCTGGATCGCTTTCATCAAATCTTACCAACTAATAAATTCGAATTTTTGAAATTTGATTAAACGGTTAAAATTATTATAACTTTTAAAAAAACTTCTTATTTTTAGTAGTTAGATCAAATTTCAATAATCTGATCCGAGAGGATCCCTTTTGTGTGTTTTGTCTGCGAGTGTGCATCCGTGTGCATCACAGTACCAAGAAAAGCTGGAGAGGACTGAGAGTGAAACGACCTGTGGATGTATGGATGGATGGATGGGTTAATGGATGGTGTTGCTCTGGCTACTACTACTTCTTTCTCCATGGCCTCCTTTTTTTTGCTGTTTTAATGTAGTCTTCTTTCCTAGAATAGGTTGTAACCCATGTTTTCTTTTGTTGACACACAAACAGAAAAAGGACAGTATTCATATGATTATTTTTTAAGTAGGGATAATCTCAAAATCCATACATTCGTTATTTGTCTCTCTTTGACCTAAATTAAAGAAAAAACTAATTATTTGACTCCAACTGTGCTACTTTTCTGAAAACAAAATTTTGTACCGTACAAGTCATTGATGTAAAATGTCAGATAGGGTCATGTCTAACTTTTAGGTTAAACTTAAAATTTTTAACTCATAAATAATTTTTTCGCTCCAATCTTAATGTGTTAAATTTTGTACTTGAGATTACTAAAGAATAAACTTAGACTAACATTTTTAAAGTAAATTTTAAAAAAAAAAATTATGTAAACTATCCTAATTTAATTTTATGAATATTTTAATTTAAAATTATTTAGATTCCGATAAATATTGTAACATCACTAAATCGACATTATGAAACTCATGGATACTACAAAAGAATATAAAACACATAAAAGAATATAAAACACATGATAGAATATAAAACACATGATAGAAATGTTTAACACATGAAACACATATAAACCATAATTAATAAATCTTGATTAATAACTACATAAAATTAATACAAACGATAACTAATAAACATTATAAAAATTAATACAAACGATAATTAATAAACAACATAAAATTAATACAAAAGATAATTAATAAACAACATAAAAAAATTAATCATAATAAGGGTTTAGGGTTCATTCATCATCATAATTTGCTTGACTTGCGCCTTGACTTCGGATAAGGTATTAGATGGTGGACTTGAGATATAGGCATGAGATGGATCATCATCTTGAAATATACTCCTTGCAGCATTCTTTCGCATAATTCTCTTTTATCACGGAAGAATTTCTTCCTATTTGGAGTGTATTTGTTGAGGTCCTCCTTCATTATATCAAAATAGAACATTTCTAGCTCCAATTCTAATTGCTTCTCAAATGCCAAGCACATACGAACCGTTTCTTCCTCCCGAGCCTCTCGGTGTTCAAACAATTTTTCAAATCCAGAAGAAATCGTTGCAACAATCAGATCTTGCATCTTTCCTTTTTCTCTTTGCTTCCTTTTGCTTATCTCTTCCTAGGGGCCTTGTAAAAGAAGTTGGGGTCACCGAATTGTTACCTTTATTGCTAACCTTTGCGTTTGAGGCTTCATTAGTAAATAATTTTTCCCATTGTTGGTCCGCATCGGTTTCCCACCTCGGACAATCCTTGAGGACGTCTCAAGCATGATGCAACTTAAAAGTTTGGTTTTTGGGCGTGTTCTTGTATTGTAAATCGTCATTGCTTTGTCACCTTATGCAAGGTATACATAAATACAATTAGTTGCAAAACAAGATTGTGTACATGAAAAATAAACTATGAACGAAGACACTCACCACTTATACGGTGCTCCTTCCACTAGACATGTCATTCATGACTCTCTCCAAGTTTCCCTTCCATAAAGTGCACGATTTGTTGATAACCTTCCACCGATCGTAAATAATACCAACTTCCCTTCGGTTGGTGTTGGAGTTGGAAATGAACTTATCAACAATTTTAGCCCACAAAATTTTTTTATTTTGATTCATGCCAACGGCACCATCTTCACTAGTACAAACCCATGCCAAGCACAAAGCAACTTCTTCCTCATTTGACCAATTATGACCTCTAATATGATCTTTTGGCATCTTGAAAATTTTGGAAATGGGAAGAAAATGAATTTGGAAGATGGTAGAAAGAAAAATTGGAAGAATTGTAGGAGAAAAATTGAATTTTGTGTGGGTGTTTGAACAAATACATAGGTATTTTATAGAGTTTTTGGGTGAATTTTCATTTATATAATTTTTTTTAAATTATTTTAGCCATTAGATTGAATTTTGGACCGTTGGATCTTTTTAAACCGTTAGATTTGATCATATATATTAGATCTCAGCCATTAGATTCAATGAATTTATAAATATAAAACCAAATATTAAGTACATTTGAATATGAACCGTTGGATCAACCAACGGTCAGTGTTGGCCAGCACCATTAGATTAAAGCAGAGAGCCGATAGGATCATTATTATGGTCGACAAGTGGCCAACGAGCCCACATGGGCGGGGTCCCTGGGCTGTCGAAGTATTTGGCAACCTGGCATGTTTATGCGTGGGTCACGTGAGACTTGCACAGATGGGCTTCTGTTTTCCACGCGAACAAGTGGGCCAACCCACTAACCCTGTGTTAAATTCTGGCTGGAATTTGCCCCACATGAGTTTTGGGTAAAACTCATATTTGGCCCAAGGTTTTGAGCAAGTTGGGGTGGGTTTAGAACCTAAAATTTGAGTTTTACTCCAAGGGTTGGAGTAGATCTAAAGATCGATGATGAGTTAATGAGGGCTTAATGTTGGGGTTGTATGACTTGATACAAGTCATAAATGAACATCAAACAAGCCTGACTCAAGGTGCATTGGACTTCAGCAGTTAAGTTAGGGTAATTTAGGTACCGTTTGGTACGTAGGACGGGACGGGACGGGACAGGACGGGACAGGACGGGACGGGACGGGACGGGACGGAACGGGACGAGCCGTTCGGTCCCACGTTTGGTGCGCCTAAAAATTGTGGAACGGGTTGTCCCATGAGACGAAATTTGGCTGATTTTTCGTTCCACATCTTCCCCCTGGAACGACCCATTCCACATCCGTGGAACACAAATTTATAACATTTTATGACAAAATTTCTCCTTATCTTTTTCAATATTTACATCATCCGTTTCATCCTGTTCCGTCCCGTCTGCGTACCAAATGGTACCTTATAGCCCCTAGACCTAGAGAACGGACGTATTGCCTTCCTCATAGTTAAGACTGGATTTCTCCTACCATAATGTATAGTGTGTTCTTTTATGTTTGATCAGAACAACTTTAGATTTAATTGTTGGTCCGAAATGGGAGAAGCATCAATCGAACAAATTGGTTGGGGTACGAGACAAATAGGAAGCATAAGGAACAAGAACTTGGGGACATGAGAACGATATGACGGTGCCATATGAAAACCCCTCCACCACCTAAATGTCGAGAGTGTATACAACATTGTCTATTTAACTAACATCATTGAAATTGTTGAAATGCAAAGAAACGTAAATAATTTAGGACCGTCAGAAATAGTACTTGTGTTATAGACATTCGACTAATATAGTACTATGGCACTATGGGAATTAGTATATACTTGTGCAATGACAAAGCTGCTAGCAATCATGAAATTTAGTTAAGAATGAATTAGTAATGGATTTCAAAAAATAACAAAATTAAGAATTGAGTCATGAGTAAGACCACTGATTACAGAATTATTGGCAGCAAATTTGGAAACATCTGATATGCATCCATGCAAGTTGTAGTTAAAATTAAAAAATAGAACCATTGGATTTATTATGAAATAATTAAGTCCATTGGCCAGAAAAACTAAACAAGGACTGGTAAAAATTCAAATTTGTTTATACTTGGAGCAAAGAGGGAGAAGGAGACAGACAAAGATAGGACAGAGATAGGCTGAAAAGAGCAAATTCAGGAATTGGCCTGTCTTAGAGTGCATGTTTCAATAACTGCTAATTAATTCAGCTTGTAATCTGGCGATAGAGATTTAGAGCTGAATCTTATTGTTTCAACTTGCAATCAAAGTATTCAAAGTTAAAAAGGATTGTGGCTACCCACCCCCAACGCACGCCCCCCACCCACCCACCCACGCAACCCCACACACACATATTACTACAAGTGATTTACTACTCTAAGATAAATTAAGAAGAGATTGAGATTTTGAATTTGAAATGCAGTGAGTTGAAGAAGAAATTTTATCCACCAAAGTAAACCCATCCCATCCAATCCTAGCCTAACCACTCCACCTCTACTATTATAATATTTTTTTAGGAAATTATTATTAGCACTTCAAAAATTTCATTTGGCATTCCAAACTTTTTATAATTAAAAAGAAAAATACATTTGTGAGAAGTGTAGAATGAGATTTTTGGAATACTAATAACAGTTCCCTTTTTTTATACTATCAAAATATGATACAATTTATTCTTTGAATGTGTTTAATTTAAACAATAGAAGAAATCATTTATTAGCGTTAGATTAGCCATTTATGTTTATCAGAGAAAGTGGGATCCGACATGCCAAGTTAGATTTTGTTGCAATCCAAATTAGGGAAATTGCTAATCTATTGTAGTGTTGATAAAAAGGTTAAAAAATTTAATATATGACCTCTTATTATTTCATGCAACATATATATATAGACACCCCCAACACATTTGTAATGTAGAGTTGACGACAATGATATCCAACAAAAAAAGAACAAATGAAATATACATGGTGGAGCATCCAAGGTATACTTTCCCAAAGCTTATTTGGCACCATATCTCACTACCACAAGGAGAAAAACTTGGCTGTTCTCTTTTGGCACTCATACTGTTTTGTTTTTCAACTCATCATTAGCGACCTCGTATATGTAATGATGAGTCCTAAATGGAACAAAAGGGTATATTATCGATGTATGTAAGTTTTCCTTCACATAAAGGTCGGATCCTGTTGTTCCTTCAGCACTGAAACTACTTTGTTTCTTTCGCATCATTAGCGAACTAATATGTAACCGAGTTCTACATGAACAAAAGAGTACACTATTACTTCCGATGTACATAAGTTCTTTTTTTTTTCTTACCTTTGTGGTAGCTATTGTTTTAGGTTAATTTTCTAATTGATATATAAGCGTGACATGCATCGACGGTGTTACCACCCGAGTTAAATAAATTATGGATGAGATAGATGTTCATTGATCTTGGTGAAAGAGAAGACACATGGCTCATTTGAATGGTTAATTGATGGACCACTACGTTGCTTACATCTTAAACAACTAAGTTAAGGGTTGGTTTCTACATCCACCATTTTATAAATCCAGCTCGATACATATTACATCTTATTTTCGAAATACGACTTTGTTTTCCAGTGTTCTTGTTGACAAATCACCAGTGTACATTACTATAATAATCTGCAAAAAAAGAATTCGAACTCAATAATTTGATGAGACAGACACGTTCCCCAGGCATAGATGTTTACATTTAATCTGCTGCTGCATTTTTTAATTTAAAAAGAAATTACAACTGTCTAACTATATCATGTAGGACAAAGTTGTATTAAGACAAGGGTTGAAAAAGTCCGCAGCTGCTATTCGAACTCTTCCAAATTCAAAAGCAAACTTGGCAAGAACTTTGATTAACAACCTTTGTTTGTATTAGTGACTTGGTTAGCATATTTGTTTGATTAGTGACTCAATTAATTTGTTGCCTTAATTTACCATAACTGTTCTTCATTTCACATTACCAAAGATAGAGTTTACTAGGTTGAATCTCCTAATTATATCTCTGACTGGCTTGATCAAATTGACGTAGAATGTCGGCAGATTTCATTGTGTAAAATTTAATTAAGTGTCATTTGGTACTACAATCTGGTAGTATTCTTCTTCACTTGTAAGTACTTGTAAGCGAGAAGTTTTGAACTACATTATTGTTGGCCTATAATGAGGCTAAGTCACCCCTCCTTTTAATGTAGATAATACAATTTGTTAAAAAAACTTAATTAAGTCCCATAAACCCTACACACCTAAATATATTATATAAATAGCTATTTTATGGATGCGCCCCATTGTCAGTGGGGCCCAAAAGAAGGGCATCCCCACCTTATTAGCTCCTCAATTTGGGTCATGCACCTAATCCCCCTATGGCCCTAATAAAACCTAATCTCTTTATTGGAATACTTAATCAGATGATTTGTTTTTTTGTCTGCAAACTACTACAGTACCGGCCACTTGGCCATTAAAATAAAGGATTAAAGCTAAATTGACAAAGTCTTGGGTTACTGAAAGAAACTTGCAAATTGCAATGCAATTCTAACGGCTTCATCTAAATGGTTACTTTTAAGAGTTGTTATTGACATTCTAATATTTGTTTGGACGATAAATTTTCAACAAAAACGGAGACTTGCAAGTTGAGCTGCAAATTGCAATGCAACGCTCATGGTTACACCTAAATGGTTAATTTTAAGAGTTGTTATTGACAATCGAAGGTTATGTTTGGGCGAGAAATTTTCAAGTTTCAACGAATTAAGCTCAAGCATCAAGAAATTGATGATGACAAAATAATTAGATATGATAGATTAGAAAAGTCTACCACGATCATTATAAAAGGCATATAAGAGAAAGTTGCAAATAACACCATCCAAAAAAGGTTTTGCTAATACCTCTCACATGCCTTTGAAGTACTAGGTCTTTTCTATTCTCTCATATTAAATTTTTGTTATCCGTTTCCTACTGCAAATTCCTGGGGACTATGAAATCCCGCACTTGGATTATTCTCAATTCTCTGGCAAAAAAAAATCTAAATGAAGTGATATGTTGATTTATTCGACTAAATTAACGTTTTATAATTATAATTAGTAAACTAGATTATTGTCATAGCCTACATTATCCAACAACAACAATCTTTTTAAATGGTCCAGCTACAATAGTACTTACAAACACTAAGCTAACCATTGCATGATCTAACTGTTCCATTGTCATAGCCTACATTATCCAACAACAACAATCTTTTTAAATGCTCCGGCTACAATAGTACTTACAACCACTGAGCTAACCATTGCGAGATCTAACCGTTGCAAAAAATCATGAAAAACCTATATGCAAGACCTAACCGTAGATTTTTAAAACCACTTAGTAATACATACCATAAAATAAAGATTGCTATTCAAGCTAGATTTATTGTCAAACCTAAATTATCCAACAACATCAATCTATTTAAACCATGATCATGAGCAAGTGCGAAAATACTCCTGAATGATAAGTATAGAAAGTCATGTTGCATCCCCTCATGAGGCATGGAGCGGAGTCACTGCAAAGAAGTTTTGAGGTTAACATATTGATAATGGGTTGAGAATCGGAATTGAACTCTGTGAGATTTAATCTCATGTTGTTCCTCAATAGCTCAGTGGTTGAGCGGTCAAGGTCTCGGGATAAAATTTATAGGCCGGCCGTCAAGGTCTTGGGAGTTGTTTTGAGACAAGCATAACACTTCACAGGCACAACACTAACTTGACTATACTACCACAATTTTCCAAGCAAAACAACCCAAATCCAAAAATGGTTTACATGCCCTGATGCCAAGTTTTATAGCCTACAGTCAGTTGCACTTGCACCTACAACGCTTACGACGATGAAGAACTTGCTTTTCTGTAAATCAATTTCTAATTGACATCCATACGTTAACATCGACTACCTCATAAATCACCCCGCCCTAACCAACAAACCGAACGATGAGCTGCATTTAACTTTCCGGTAACAACATAGGGCGGTGAGATCAAGAAAACCGTGCAACAGTACAGGCAAGGGTAAGGCTTTATAAATGTAAAGCGAGAAGCAAATGTCGCTTATGTGTTACTGTACAATTTAACAAGCAGCTCAGCTCCAGCGGCTGAGCAATCCTTTCAGGCATAATACTCTATAGAGAAATGATAAATGTTCCTGCTGATGATCGCTCTCAGATCGTATTTTCAGATGCTCAGCTGTTTGAGAGAGATACATTTGCACCACATTCTTCGCTTGATCAAAAATTTGAGATAAAAAGCATGTATGATTCTGGTTCAGCTCTGCATGAAGTATTTGCGAATCCTGCAAACAAGCAGCAAACCAACATCAACCGCACAATTTGATTAAGCAGTCATGATTCCAAACATATGCGACCTTTCATTGATCAACTTAATCATCAAGCCACGCATGAATGATATGGGGAGAGTAGTAATGAACTACCAAAATAACAAAGCCTCATCAACGATTAAAAGTAGGGGAATCAGTTCTAAGAATTCTTACATAAAAGCCAAAACTTCCTGCGTGGTCTTATATAGTATCGAGGAACTTTCTGGAATTGACGGTTGCGGCTTGCAATATCAAAGACATTTTAACAATCCATACAACTCCATGCCCCATACAGTTTCGTTTTCTTTTGAATGATTCCACGAGTCCTCTTTCTCAGCAACTGGGGTCCTATACGGTCTATGATCTTTCTTTATTACCCATTATCTTGGATCTACTATTCCTTTTGTCTCTCTTTTCTAATTTTGGCATGACCTTAGATCTTCATTGCACATTATCCCACCTTTTCCTCTTGTCCTCTTCGATTACTGCCGCCCCCTCACTTTGAATTATTATCCACATTCCTAAATCCACATTCATTAACTAATAAAAACACGCATCTTATTCCAATTTCGATCCTAGCTTATAATAACACATCCATCTTAACATCTGCATCTCACACCCTCACCCACCTACATCCACCCGCCTTGATACTTCTGATTCTCGCCTCTGACAACTCGTTCATCAGTCAAAAGCTATCTCTATCAGAATAGTTGAATGCAATTCACAATTTTTTGAGGCCAAGATATCCTTCCCCATTCAATAAAAACATCAATATTGCAGTAAGAGAGCATATGAATAATGATTTTTTACCTAAATAGAATGTATATGATTAAGAAGAAAGCCACAAAATATGCCACAAGTACACACGTTCTCCGGCTTGATTTTTTCTCGAATACCTACATAGCAAACAACTTCATCTCTCAGACCATTGCCCATAAATATATATATAAATGAAAAAAGAGAGGGATGAAGGCAAAAACTAGTGTAGGAGATCTAGTTTAGGTACCATCTTAAATCGATCCATTGTTCCAGACAATATACCCCTTGACACATCCATGCTATTGCCCTGGTTTTACAGTATAATCAAACAAGTTCAAACATACAAACAATACTAGAGAAAAAGAAACGTCTAACAAGTAGAGTATGTTTAATAACCTTAGAAGCATACCATACGGTCAAGCAAACGATTATGGCTCTCCACCTCTTCATGAATATCACCTGTTAACTGCAAATCGAACATTTCATTTTGTAAGATTAAAGATTGATCAAACCCTGCCAACTCCATACCATTGCATTAGTATACTATCAACTACAACTTCAACTTCACTTTCAGTAAGAAGAACAGTATCTAGCATCAGACCTGTCTAAATCTTAAGCATAACAACAACAATAAAGCCTTTTCTCACTAAGTTGGGTCAGCTGTATGAATTCTAGAACGTCATTGCGCTCGAATCTATGCCACGTCTTCCGTTAGATCCAAGTATCTTTTCTTAGAGTCTCTTCCAAAGTCTTCCTAAGTCTTCCTCTGCCCCTTCGGCCCTGAACCTCTGTCCCATAATCGCATCTTCTAATCGGAGCATCAGTAGGCCTTCGTTTCACATGTCTAAACCACCATAACCGATTTCAGCTACTCCTACTTTACATCGGATATCCTTATTCCTAATCTTATCTTTTCTCGTGTGCCCACACGTCCAGCAAAGCATTCTCATCTCCGCTACACCCATTTTATGTACGTGTTAATGCTTCACCGCCCAACATTTCGTGCTATAAAGCATTGCTGGCCTTATTGTCGTCCTATAAAATATTCCCTTGAGCTTTAGTGGCATACGACGGTCACACAACACGCCGGATGCACTCTTCCACTTCATCCACCCAGCTTGTATTTTATGGTTGAGGTCTCCATCCAACTCTCTGTTCTTTCGCAATATAGATCCTACGTAGCGAAAGCGGTCGCTCTTAGGTACTTCCTGATCTCCAATCCTCACCTATAACTCATTTGAACCTCCATTTGCACTAAACTTGTACTCCATATACTTTGTCCTTGATCAACTTAGGCGAAGACCTTTAGATTCCAACACTTCTCTCCAAAGGTTAAGCTTTGCATTTGCTCCTTCCTGAGCTTCATCTATCAACATTATATCAGCTGCGAAAAACATACACCAAGGGATACCATCTTGAATATATCCCGTTAACTCATCCATTACCAATGCGAAAAGATAAGGACTTAAAGATGAGCCTTGATGTAACCCTACAATTATGGGCAAGCTTTCGGTTTGTCCTTCGTGAGTTCTTACGGCAGTCCTTACTCCATCATACATATCCTTTATAGCTTGGATTTGTACTACTCATACTCCTTTCTTCTATAAAATCCTCCAAAGCATTTCCAAATCTATAAAGACCATGTGCAAATCCTTTTTCATATCTCTATATCTTTCTATCTATCTTCGTAAGAGATAGATAGCCTCCATAGTTGAGCGCCCTGGCATAGACCCAAATTAGTTGTTCGAGACCCGTGTCTCTTACCTCAGTCTATGCTCAATTACTCTCTCCAAAGCTTCATTGTATGACTCATTAACTTAATACCCCTATAGTTCATGCAATTTTGTACATCGCCCTTATTCTTGTAGATAGGCACCCAAGTGCTCTTTCGCCACTCATTCATCTAAATCTAAGCATGCATTAAAATATATCAATTGACATCAATGACAATCGATGACATTTTGAATGTATAAATAGATAAAGGAGTCAGCACGCGTGTGATCAGGTGCATGTAGACTTATGCATGGTGAAGAGGCAAGCTGTGTCTATTCGTACTGAAATCGAACACACTGCACATGTTCTGGGGATTTTCAAGGCAATTTGGCACTCACCCTGGATTATTCCTGTACAATTATTCGAGGATAGTATATACGCATCTTAGAAATTTATCCAATGATGTTAACAATTGAGCGTACTAAAACCTGCTGGCATTCAAAAACATTATGGTAACTAATAACAGCATAGACCAAAAAAATTAGAGTTGGTTCACAGGGTGGCATAACGATTGACCTGAGTTCCGTCAACAAAAAACCAGACAGCAAAGGCATCTGAATATGGGCCAGATTTCGGTGACCCCTTTCATGCTTATGCACCAAGCATGCTGTTTTGATGAATTTTAGTTATTACCATTCATAGGAAAGTCTGTAATTCTGTATGTTCTATTAGCACCCTTGAATAGATACCCTACAATTTTTCAAGTCCTAAGCAGTCGACACATTATGGCAACAGAATATATACCCACTTTCTAAAACAGCAGGGCTCATATGAACTTATACAATGTTACATAAAGATATGTTCGTGTCTACAACAACAACAAAGCCTTGTCCTACTAAGTGGGGTCGGTTGTATGAATCCTAGAACGCCAGTGCGCTCGGTTATGCGTCAAGTCTTCCATTATCTTTAATTACTCCACGTCTTTTCTTAAAGTCTCTTTCAAAGGCTTCCTAGGTCTTCCACTACCCCTTTTGCCCCAAGTCTCTGTCTCATAATCGTATTTTCTAACTGGAGCATCTGCAAATCTTCAATTCACATGTTCAAACCACTTTAACCGATTATCTCTCATCTTATCTTCAATTGCAGCCACTCATACGCTTGTATTCTATGGTTGAGATCTTCATTCAATTCTCCGTTCTTTTGCAAGATAGACTCAAGATAACAAAAGCATTCACTCTTCGGTACTTCCGAATCTTCGATCCTCACCCCTATCTCATTTGAAACCAATTCCCATAAAACTTGCATTTATATACTCTGTCTTTGACCTACTAAGGCGAAGACCTTTAGATTCCAACACACTTTCCACCAAAGTTTAAGCTTCCACACTCCCTCCTACATTTCATCTGTTAGCACTATATCATATGCCAAAAGCATAAACCAAGTGATCTCTTCTTGAATGTACTATTAACTCATCCTTTTGCATGCCTCTGTATCAATCCATGGGTCTTCATAAGAGATAAGTTGCCTCCATAGTCTTGTATGAGTGGGGTGTCTAGTGCCTCAGTCTATGCTCAATTACTCTCTCCCAAAATATTTTCACGTCTCATAGAATATAAGGCATGTTAAGATATTTATGAAACAAAGATTCAAAGCAACAAAGTTAGCCAGTAAAGAGATGTTTATTGCACTCACTCTCTTGAGAAAAACAACTCGGTCTTGTAAACTTTGCACGGACTTGTCATTGTCATGCTCATTAATGTCGTGGGAGTATGAGGAGGAGGCCCTAAGACCACCTTCCTCAAGGCCATCCAAAAGGGATGCTTTGGAGGAACGGTGCTCCCTACAAAAAGAGCAAACATAGTTAAGTATTAGACAAATGTACCTGGGGACCACAAGAACATATTAGGGGTTGACACCACTACCTCGAACAACACTCAAACGTGACAGTGCAAATGAAGTTTAAAATTGTCCTAGCACCGGTTTGTGGCAAGGGCTTGTAATTAAACAAAACTAACGCGTTAAATAAAGTTAATAAACGCATAATAGTAGTACGAAACAACAGAAAAAGCATGACGTTTGTAGTATTTCTGGACTAGGAATGCTTAAAGCAAGTACCAAACCAACAGCTTGTCCCCTTTTTCACAGATTTCCTTCCGACTAATCCCGACTATTAGCAATACTTCTATCCTCAACTTGTAAATTAATTAAACCAACACTAAATCCAATCACCATTTAATCTCATCCCCTCTCCTCTCATCGGATAAATTTGATTACAAGAGGAAAAACACGCAAAATAAATTAACCTGCATTTTTAAAGCAAACCAAGATTAAGGCCTCAGATAATCTAAAATTGACCTCCTACTTAGTGCTAATTACAAGATCTAACCAATAACTTTCGAAATTAATAATAAAATTAGCTTGCGTTCCCAGAGAAAATAAATGCTGAAGCTGTTAAAATTCGAGATCCTGATATATAATATACGTTCGGATCAGAGAGGACGAACCTTCTGTAGCTCATTGGCAGCGGTGTTGGCAGACTCGACGTCGTTTTGCGACGGAGTTTGGAGAGTGCGAGGGTGAAAGTTCGAAATGGTTGATCCTCCTCCGTTTGGCTGCTGAGAAAATGTGGGAAAGGAAAGGAAAATGAAGAGGAAATGTGAGGAATTGATTTGAACGGAACGCAAATGCAGTTATTGGCAATTCCACGTGGTGCCTTAAATTGGGCTTGCCGCCAACAGGCCTTGGTCCAGAAACTTTTAGGATAACCGATAATCTTTTTTTTTTTCTTTTTTTTTTTTTTGGTTACCCGCACAGGTTAAAATTTGAACCACCTGTGTTTTACACCCTTCACATTTGAAGTCGTTTTTAAATTGAGCAATGAGATTTGAACTAACTGTATTTTGCTCCCTTCATATTTAAAGTTGTTTTTAAAGTGAGCGACGAGTTCCTTTTTTTTTTTTTCTTTTTGACATTGCTCTATGAGGTTTTAAAATTGTACGAATTATATTTTTTGTCTCTTGAACATCTAATTATTCATGAAATTGATGAGTTTTTTTTGTCAACGTCTTATACGTTAGTTTATATAAAGATTTCACACTCACCATGTTATCAAATTAACGATGGATAACACAACCAATTCAACCAAAAGCATAAATCGATACAATTTCAATATCTTATGATGCAAAATGAGAAATATATTGTCTATTTGTCTAACAATCCATAACTTAGTATGTTGATCATAGCAATGTGCTATCTCCTCCTCTGTAATAAGTTTGAATGTCTCACCCATAATTTAGATGTGTTAGTATAAGTTGACAAAAAAATTAAAATGAGTTAGTATAAAAAAAAAAAATTTAAATTTTCCATTACCCTTGTTGGATATAATAACGAAATAGTTATAAAAAGAGCGCTACATTTATTACATTTCTACTTTTTTCGACAGTTTTTAATTAGGATAATACTAGAAAAATTAAATTTGTAGACAAAGATTTAGAAATTAAGGTATCGTTTGGTATGCAGACGGGACAGGACGGAACAGAATGGGACGGGACGAAATGGAGAGGGAGTAAAGATGTCCTCGAATGGAAACAAGGAGGAAGAAGGAGACGGAGAGGTTATAATTTTGTGTTCCATGGATGTGGAACGAGTCATTTCAGGGGTGAGGCAGAACGAAAATTCACCTAACATTCGTCTCGTAGAACAACACGTTCTACCCGTTTTAGGCGCACCAAACGTGGGACGGAACGACTCGTCTCACACCGTTCCGTTCCGTCCCGTCCCACGTACCAAACGGTACCTAAAAAACATGAAAGTTGATGATTGAATTATTACTTAAACGTTGATAAACGTGCTCATTCCTATTGGTGATACATTATTTAGTTTCTAAATTTTATTCTTAAATTTAGTCTCCTTCTCGCTGACAGTGTCAGGCATAACATGATGTAAATAGGCCAATCCCATTAATATTAATAAGGCTGTTTCAAAAGGAGAGTCAATGCCCTCTTCTACCTCCTACCACCAGTTTAATGCCCGCAAGCAACAACCTACTTGGACCATATAGCGGTAAATACATATTTATTATTATTAGAGCCTCACACAATCCTTCACAATTTCAGATCTTTTCTGTTTATTAATTGAAATAATCCATCCAAATTATGCCTAATTTTACCCCAATTACCATTCCAAAAAAGGGAATATGAAAGAGATGAAAGTAAAAGTGTTGTAGAAAATTTAGGGTCTATTTGGTATCTTATTTGAAATTTTTTATCATTTCTTAAAACATTTTTAAGAACATTTATTGAAATAGTTCTTTTGAAGACTCAAAAACTTGATAGGTTTCTAATTTAAAATTTTTAAATCTTACGACTTAAACTATAACAAAGAGATCTAAAAATAGGGGGTCGCAAGAGAGGTAGAAAGAGGAGAGAGGAGGAAAGAAAGTAAGAGATGATTTAAAGAAAAAGAAAGAAGAGAGAGAATCGGACGAGATAAAGAGGAAGATGAGTGAGAAAAAGAACCTAAGGAATAAAGAAAGCGAATTGGAGGAGAGACGAAAAAGATAAGAAAAAAAAAAGGATAGAAAAAGAAGAAAAGAGAGAGATTTGGAGTGAGAGTGGAGGAGGAAGAGAAAAGAAAGAAGTAAGTTTACGTTTAAAAACTCTAAAAACTCACTTTTTATATTTTTAGATAATAGACTATTTTTTAGTTAGTCTTGAGTTTAGTTTTTGAAAATAGTCATACCAAACAAGTTTTTAAGGCCTAAAACTTGAAAATTGTTTTTGAGTTTAAAAGGTTGGATTCAAGTACACTACCAAACAGGCCCTTAGCATTCCCAGTAAAGGATTAATGCATGATATGGATGGTATCAAAGGGCATCAAACACACAAGAATCCATGTCAATAAACTGCCAGTTTCAGTATGTCAAATACAACAAGTAAAATCTAAAGTACTAATCATGTTCAATATTTGAAGAGTAAATTGTAGTAATGATCCCTTAATTTTAATCAAATTGAAGCAATAATTTCTCAACTAAAACTCTATTACCATTAATTCCTCAACTCATCAAAACATGTAGCTATGGTCTTTTTCGTCAACTTCGTCAGAATTTTGTCAAAATAAGTTATGTTGGAAGGACCATAGCTACAATTGGGATAAATTTGAGGGACCATTTTCTCCAATTGAGTTAAAGTTGAGGGATCATTTCTCTAATTGGATTAAAATTGAGGGACCATTGGTAATGAATTTATTTTTAGTTGAGGGACCATAGATCTACGTTTTAATGAGTTGAGAGACTAATGGTAATAAATTTTTAGTTTATGGATCATTACTCTAATTGAATTAAAGTTGAGAGACGATGCTCAGAATTACACATTCATGTCTACCCGGAACGAAAATACCCTTTCAAAAAACCTTAGCCATTCTCTCCCTTTTCTCTCTCACACAGAGTAAATCACAAACTTCCTCAATGCCGCCGACTCCTTCCTTGGGTTGGGGTTGGCCGGCAACCCCTTTTCCCTCTTCTCTTTTCCTTTTCTTTATTTATGCTTGTGAGTTTTCTTGGCGTCCTTCACCATTTTTCGATGTTCTTCGCCATATTTCGATGTTTATTACCGTCTTCTTTGTCTTGACAAACCCAATCCCCAGCCTTCAACCCTCGCCCCACAACCCCTAACATTCATCATCTTCCACCTCTGTTTAAAGCCAAGAGTGACGCACCTGGTTTGGTCTGTAGATCTCGGCCCTTAATTCACATCTATGTACCCAACCGACATGTCAAAAACTCGGGGCCAAGCGTGCTGCGGTTTTGCTCAAAGCGAGCGTGTTTTAGATGCCTCCTTAGCCTCATCCCCTTCCCTTTTGTTTTGGTTTTGGTTTTACTTCTAGGGGCTTGTTTTGGTGGTTCATGTATGTTGGCTCATCTCCGGTATGGCGGTTTTGGTGGCAAATTTTGGTTGGGGATTTTTCCTTCTTGTTGGTTGCTTTGTGGTGCAATTCCTTCGTTGAATTCAACGCGAAGTTGGTTTTCTTCGAGCAATTACCTTTGTGGTCGCAGTCGAGGTGATGGCATCAGTGGCGATCGGCCTTTGCTAGTTCTGGCTCTGGGTTTTCGTTTTGTCTGCTTTTTTTGCTGAATGGGCTTTGGCTATCGCCACTTTATTGGGCTAGTTTGTTGTACTTGTGTTGACCCTAAAAACTACCAAGCCTACGTGGCGCACAGGCCGAGTAATCTATAAGCTAACTATGTCATTTTTTGAATGCGGGGCGTGCCAACTCGTCGGCCGAGCTCGGCCGAGGAGTAAATTTGTTGATGTTGCGTTGGGCGCGCGGCTGACTTCTGCGTCTTGCGATTGCGACCGAGGAAGGAACACGTCTCGACCTCTTGGGTTCTCGAACCTGAAGACAAGGTTACTATTCTTACGAAGTTCACGAATCGCTGTTGTCGGATTCGTTCACCGTGATGTTATTCGTCAGAGTAAACTCACGCCGAATTGACACCAAAGTGTAAGGGCACAAATACTCAAAGCGAATATAAGTCTTAATAGTGAACGTGGTTGGGCCGTCTGAATACCGAACTCTGAATCCCACTTGAGAGTATCTAATCATAAAACAACTCGGCATGCAATGCGCCGAGCTTAGTAAATTGTAACACCTCACTTCGCCGGGAAGGCTAATGAACCTCCGACCCTCTTTCTTCATCTGTGCTGTATTCTGTCATGGGCTTAACAATAGCAGGGCCTATGAGAACTGTAGGTGGTTTGTTTGAACGAAAATCAATATTGAAACGTTGCCGAGAATTCAGATTCAACACGCGTGGTATTGGAATGTCCTCGGCTTTCTCTTTTCCTTTGTCCTTTGGTAGGCGAGCGTCTACCATACTTACTGTCGCCGTGGGAAATGGGTCGGTGTCAACGCTCATTTTATTCTCCGGAAATCTGAGTTTGCCATTATCGATCCAGCTTTGGATGTTGTCTCGAAACACGACGCAGTTATTCGTTGTATGTTTGCTCGAATTATGGTATTTGTAATAGATCTTTCCTTTAAGCTCTTCGGCCTTGGGAATGTTATGCCCAGGCCGAAGTTTGATAATCCTTGCTGATAACAATTGATCAAAAATTGCATCAGCCTTTGTAATATCGAAAGTATAAACTTTTGATGTTTTCATTGTTTCTTCAGTGGCCGAGCGGGTTTTGACTTCCTTAGAATCAATTTGGGTCAGCGCTTTGCACACATATGGTTTGTCTATCACTATCTCAGCTGCATCCACGCTAACACATTCACCTTCGGTTGATGCGTAGCTGACCGTGGGATTTTTGTAGATCGTCCCCCGAGCTGGCGCCTTCGAAATCTTTTCTTCACGGAGCAAGTAATCATACTGCTCGACGTGCTGGGCTAGTTCATACATATCCCGAAAGTTTGCCCCCAAGAATTTCTTTTTATTTTCTACGTCGAGTCCGTTCAAAGCAAGTCTGACAAATTCGACTTCGAGGAGAGGTACTCGACACCAATTCCTGACCGATTTAAATTTGGTAAGATAATCCATTAGTGACTCGTCGGACGCTTGAGCCATCCTTGCTAACGAGGACACTGACATCTCCATTCCTGACCGATAGAATTGTTCATGAAATTTCTCGACCAACTCCTCCCAGCTCTGGACAGAATTCGGTGGGAGGTTGATATACCAAGCGAACGCTGAACCGGTCAGTGAAAAGTTGAAAAGTCGCAGCTTGTGAAAGTCGCTATTGACGTCTCCGCATTGCGCGGTGAACCTAGCCACATGTTCCAACAAGGATAAGGATGATTCTCCGGTGAAAAGGCTAAAATCTGGGATTTTGAAACCTCTAGGGTATTCGAATTGTTCCACATAAGCGGGATAGGGATGTATAAACTTAGGGAACTTCGGCCCTTTCTTCATGGCCGAATCGATCATCCGCTGAACCTCGGTCATATCTACAGGTATTGCTTCCACTCTCTAGTTGGACCCATCTGACTTACTGTTTGATCCTCCTCTTTTTTCCAAGTCGATTGGTTTGAGCCGAGCAGGGATTGACTCGACCGGTGCACTTGGTAATAGATTATTCCTCGGTGGTAAGTGCTGGGCAAGATCGAAAGACCTACCGTCCCTGACCTTACTAACCAGTATTTCGAGTAATCTAGTTTGTGCTTCACTGGTATGGTGTATCACGTCATGAAGTTTATCGATTCCTCGACTAAACGTCTGTTCAACCGTCCGAGATTGCTCGTCAAGTCGTTTCTGTAGAAACGATCTTGTTGGTGGATCAGATCCTTCGCCACCATCCTCGTCACAATCCTCTATTATCCCTTCAGTGAGAACGCAAGTATTCCTGTTAGGGATCTCAAGGCTACGAAACTGACCGCCGAGATTAACTTCCCTTTCTCGACGGGTCGCGCTCGTGGACTCGGGTGTTACGGCGCTGATGGGATTCTGCGCCTGTGGCATATTTTATCCTGTGTTCTGAATTGGCAAATCGGCTGTTGATTTTCCCATAGCTATTTTCTTTTTTACCGATCGCGTTTCAATTGGCATGAACTTCGTAGTTTAGCACTGGGTCCCAATGGGCGTGCCAAAATGTTGACCCTAAAAACTACCAAGCCTACGTGGCATGCAGGCCGAGTAATCTATAAGCTAACTACATCCTTCGGTGAATGCGGGGCGTGCCAACTCGTCGGCCGAGCTCAGCCGATGAGTAAATTTGTTGATGTTGCGTTGGGCGCGCGGCTGACTTCTGCGTCTTGCGATTGCGACCGAGGAAGGAACACGTCTCGACCTCTTGGGTTCTCGAACCTGAAGATAAGGTTACTATTCTTACGAAGTTCACGAATCGCCGTCATCGGATTCGGTCACCGTGATGTTATTCGTCAGAGTAAACTCATGCCGAATTGACACCAAAGTGTAAGGGCACAAATACTCAAAGCGAATATAAGTCTTAATAGTGAACGTGGTTCGGCCGTCTGAATGCCGAACTCTGAATCCCACTTGAAAGTATCCAATCATAAAACAACTCGGCATGCAATGCGCCGAGCTTAGTAAATTGTAACACCTTACTTCGCTGGGAAGGCTAATGAGATGACCTCAATCAATAAGGATTCAGAAATCCTTCTCGACCGGGACTTGGATAGGTAACCAACCGTCTTCGCCGCAGTGCTGTTGATGCCAACGGAAGATACTGCGAGATCAGCCGATTCTACGGCGACAAAGCTATCTATGCCGACTTAAGGTGTCACCGGTTGCTTTCACAGTGCTGTTGATGCCAACGGAAGATGTGTCAGCGAAAAGAGAAAATAAAAATCTCAAGTTGTTGAGAGAGTTTGCGCAGGGTAGTTGTATGTTGAATTGGATAGGGTTTAAATGATGCACAGCCTCTTCTATTTATAGCAACGGATCCCCCAAGGTCGAGTTAAAACCCTATTCGGACTAGGACTTCTTCTCCTGGTCAAACACTGACTCGACCAATCCTACTTTCATTATGACTGTGAACCTAGTCCTTTATTGATCCGGATTCACTTTCGGGTTATTAATCCTGCCGAAACTCCTTATTGCACCAGGACTCGACTTGTCTTACGTCATGACCTAGCCGACCTAGGTTTGGAGGCCCACGTACTGAACGATTCATAACACCCTTGTCGCAAGGCCTTCCGGGCCGAGAATGATTCTATACTCGGCCCAAACTATTATTTTGGGCCTAAACAATTTGTAATGGGCATTTCTCATTCAATGAATTTGATTGTCCTCTGTCACCCCCAAAAAAAATAAAATATGTCTACCCGGAACGAAGGAAGTCATGGATCGAGGAAGGAATGTTATGTGGTAGGGAGCACTGAGGAAGTTAGTAACTGGAAGAATTTCAATACCCGTGGTTTACTAGAAGCGGGGAATTTAAGAATCAGAGTAATTCCGATATACATTCTATGAAAGTAATGTCGTAAAAAATAAAAAATAAAAAATAAAAGAAAAGGAACAACACAGACGAATTGGCTGGGGGTGGTGAAAACATCCTGGCAGATCAATGCTCGTCATGTCCATAAAATGTTTAGCTAGTGTGCAAAAGAAGATTCAACCTTTAGACTTAGGACGGCTTCAGACCCGAGGGCACGTTGATGCTTTCTTTTGAGTGCAACGAGGCACCTTCAGTCATGGCAGGTTTTCCCAAAGAAGTTCTCGTTACCCCGCCCACACGCATACACACTCACAGAGGTCTGCAGACTGCAAATGCAACATTTGGATTCATAGGAAACTGCACTCGTGCATCGAAAACTCTATTTGTTCTCTTTCATTTTTCGGCACATAGCACATAATCTAGTATAATCAAAGAAGAAGTATCAACTTTACACCAACATATGTACAATTCTACAACAAAAGACACTGTTCTTAGAATTATGTACTTCACAAGTCAAAGCTTCACATACCTTGCAACAAACTACAACAATCAAATCTTGAGCGGACAAAGTATTCAGTGTGAATTGCGAAGCGTTGATATATTCACATCCTGTTGAACTATCATCTACATGTTTATCCAAGTGATTGGAATTAAGAACAACTCCTTATCACAGCCACCGCCTTGGCGATTTCAAATCCAATGACGGAGTCAATCAATCAACAAATGAAGCCCCGCATTGCATTTGCCACTCCATGCAGTCTTCAAAATCAAAACTACTTGCACAATCCAGTAATGCATTTTGCTGATGCTCGTAGCGGCATATATAATTCAACCCAACAAGCAGCTTACAAATAGCTGCCTCTGTCTTGTCTCGATCAGCAAAATACAATGTCTGTAGCAGAAGAACATTTGTGCGCGTAACAATCTGCGTTTGCTCAAAATTCCGCTCGCTCTGCCATCTCATCATGTTGTGCGCCAATGGGGCGAGCCACCTCAAAATCCCGTCAAGAGTCTCCTTCCAATCATGCGCAAGAGGCGCATCATATATGGCCATATTCTTGGCATAGGACTTGAGATTAGTCCTCAGACCCATCCTTAAACTCGTTGGTAACATATGATACAAATCGTCCCTCGCTTCCTCGCCGACTAGATACGGATATCGAAGCAACTTCTCTATAACAATTATAACATTTGCGTAATGTAAAGCTAGAGCAGAGCCTCCCACAGTAGAAGGAGGGGCATAAACCATTAACTTACTCTTGGGACCAAACCGTGCACCACCATTCGTTCCGCCACACTTGGATTGAAGGTGAACACCCGTTTGTGCTCGATTAAAACAACCCGAATGGTTCGGATACTCTCTCCTTAAACCGCCATTTGCAACACTGCAACCCGAAATTTGGCTACTCCTGTCATCATAATTACCAGCACCACCATAATCATCATCATCAACTGTACCGCTCATTCTAAGGCAGTCCATGAAAATCCTCCCGGGGCTTGCTCCGCACGGAGGATTCAAATCCTCCGCTCGAAACGCCCCAAATTCACCTCTCCTCGAATCAAACTGAGGCTTAAAAGATGACCCCTTTTTCAGCACCACAGCCTTCTCAACCGGACCCGAATGCAACCCTTCTTTCCTACTAGCAACCCTCTTTAACGGCTCAGAAGCCACCTGAGAAACCCTCCTCACATCAATCTGACCGGACACCGTAGGCGGTGAAGCTCCACCAATCAACCCAACACGGTCCTTGCTCAAAACAGAGTCTCCGAAAACAGCCTGAATTGTGGCGAAAATAGTACAGACCGTCCTGGCGAGCAATTCCACAACTTTATCATACGTTTGGTTCCAAAGAGAGACATCCTTGAGATGCCTGACATCCTGCTTTTGCCAAACGAGCTTCTGCTCAAAAGCCCTTTTGCTCTCCTCGTGCTGATTGTGCTGAAATTTCTTGGTGGCCTGCTCCAACTCATTCAAAACCTCCATTTCGCTGTACAAATTGGAAGTAGCATTCACATACCTCTCCATTTTTCTCACCATACCCTCCATGTCTTTTACCAAAAACCCCAACTCCTTCACATCAATGACCCCATTAACGAGGTCAGCATAGACATGCTCGAACCCCTGCAGAGCCGGCTCGACGCACCGCTTCCCGAGCCTCCCCACGACGGCGGCGACCCGGTTCAGCTCCTCCAGCTTCTCCGCCATGGCGAGCTCGAGAAGATAGGCCTCGTCAGCGGAGACCAGGTTGAGCACTCCCTCGGACTTCAAGATCTCGTTTTTGAGCTTCGAGATCTCGGAGTCCGTGAGGGACTTGTGGAGATGGACGGTCTTGGACATGACATTGGCGACCTCGAAGGAGAGAATGCCAACGGTCTGCTTCCGGGTTTTGGCGCCAGCGGCGGGTTGAGATTTGGAGACTGATGATTTCTTCGAAGGTTGAAAAGGAAGAGCGTGCTTGAGATTGGAGCTTACCTGGTTACCCATCTTCAAAATCCAAGGCTCTGCAACCATTGCTGCGAAGATCCGGAGCTCAAAGTAACTGGGTCGGGCCAAAACGCCGGCGGAAACCCGATTTCATGCGTGAAATCTCGGTACCCTTTTGAGCTGGCCAGCTATGGCGGTGAATGGAAGGTGAGATTTTGCCGGCGAAAGCAAGAACAGAGGAAGGAAAGCAGAGAGGGGTTGGAGGATTCTGGGCGTGGGGAGAGAGTGGGAAGGCGCAATTGATTGGAGGGAAAAGAAAGGTGTGGGGGAATCACCAATCAGTGGATGAATTTAAAGTGGTGGAAACTTTTCAAAACTTTTCAAAGTGGCTCTGACTCTGACTTTCTGCAGTTATTTGCGTTTTGAATTTGTTTGCATCTTTTGTTTTTCTGGAAAATTTATTTGATATTTAAAAAAACCCTCTCTTTTACCTCTCTTCATTTTGATGAGTAAAATGAAGCCTAGTAGGTACTTAAATTACAAGAATTTTAAATAAGAGGATCTTAGAGATCAATTCTTAGCCGTTTGTATATCTTATGGTCAGCTTTCGCTAGATACTGTTTGTGTTCAATTTTAAATAAAAAATTCAAAATAATTTCTAACCGTTGATATCTAGGATCATATTCCTGTTTTGTATGCTTAAATATAAGATTTTGTTGCAGTCCTATTAGATTAGGAATGTGATTGTGTAAATCTTAGTAGATATGAGAATGTATCTTATATTCCTATTAGGAGTAGATTACCTATTAAATGTTGTAATCCTAAAGAAAAAGAATTAACCATTCCTACTACTATAAATAAAGGCATAATGGGGTGAAATAGAACACACCCACAATTACACATCTCTCTCATTCTCTCTACCTATTGCCGCACCCCTCTCTAAGGCCTCCATAATTGTTCAGTAAATTATGCCTACAACACGTTATCAGTACGTTCTTGATGTTGTGCTAAAGAGAGTTTTTTTTTTCAATCAGGGGAGTATTACGTTTTAATCATTATTTTTATGATTAATTTATTATTTTGAATTGATCTATATGGTATTGATTCAATTTAATTTTTCTATGTTGAACGTGATACAACACATTGGAGATGCAAGTCCGGCTTTCGGAGAAGGATCTTCTACACATTCAAAGGCTCTTGTTGTTTTCTGCCAATCAGGTACGCTTAAAATAAAGTAAGATATTTGAAACGACCTTGAAGCATGAAACATTCCCCATGATGCATAAACCTTCTATGTTTATATTTTCCTTCCGATATATATATATATATATATATATATATATATTGTATATGTTTCATATATTTATCAATATATATATTTGTTTCACGCATTACGCAATTAAATCGCTATGTGGAATATGTGAGTCAAAGAATCGAAAGAAAATATAAGCAATTAGGGTTTCTCAAACCCTAGGATATTTTGAAAATAATTTTTATTTTTGGGATAAAATTACGGTTAAAATGCGGCCCGTAGCCACGCCGACCTAATGCCAAGCCGAGCCTGTAGCTTAGGGCTTGGGCGCTAGAACTATGAGGGCTGCCTGCATGCATGAACCAGGCCTCCGGCCTGGGTTTAAACTTGTTGGGCCTGCAGCATACAAACCTTGCTAGGCCCCTTCCTCATTCCAGCCCATGCCTTCAGCTCGTTAGCCCGCAAGCTAAGTTAGGTGTCCCCAGAAGCCAGCACATCGCTGGGCTCCTCACACGACTGGCCCGCTTACCACTGCAAGCATGAAGCTTACTTTATAAGCTGGGTTGCACAACACCCTTTCCCAAGCCGAATAGCAGCCGAGTTTTTTTTTCTGCTTTGATAGGCTGTTTATCTCAGCCGTGGCCCACCCCTTGCAACCAACCCTAGCCCAATTTTGTTTTGGGGCTATATTTTTCAACCCTATGCCATTATTTAGCATTTTAAATAATTTTAATCTGAATTTTATTATTATTATTGCTTCTACAATCGACCCCAAATGGTCCCGATCTATTGAATTAATTAAAAGTGACCTGCAATCCATTAATCTGATAATGAATCCAAAATTATTGACCTAAAGATCACTTTTGGACATTAACGATTCAATAATTTTTTTTTTTGAACCATTGACATACTTTCATAGTCCCGAAGCACTCACACTTGAGTTCCTGAAGCAACCCAAATCCACTACACTTAGTTATATATTGCATTCTGTGTTCTTTCATGAACCTCTCTTTTATGAACTAAACGTTCATAAACTAAATTGAACATGTAGTTTCAAATTTAGTGCCTTTGAAACCCAAAGTTTTCATAAAACAATACACCGATGAAAACTCGACGTTTTTCATGAAAACCATGTCTTAGAACTCAAATGTTCTAACTTTGATGCTTATGGATGATTCATTCCCATAGCACCAATTAAAACCTTGTTCCTTCCAAATTTAGTGGATTGTTGAACCGTCACAAGTTTGATTTTCCTGATTTGGACGTTTCTAATAGAAACCACTTTATGTGGGGTACAAGACGTGAATCTCCACTTGATTATCAAAAAGATGAGAAACCATTGAAGCCAACAATGGCATGGAAGAGCTGAATAAGCATTCGCCATGATCTTCATTCGAAGACTTATGCTCAAAGCATTACAAATGGAAATACCTCCCGAATGAGGATTTCATGGCTCTTTGGCTCGTTCCTATGGACTGTCTAATCATGAAAAACACTGCCTGAAGCACACCATGATTACGTCTATGAATGAGTATAATTCTGAATTTTATAAATCTAATTGAATTTTGACTAGAGAATACTTTTCTCGTCCTTCCATGTTTCTAACTCGCCCCTGAAGCAGTAGTGTAGAAAGCGGAAGTTACCAAATTCTCAAATCGGGTTACTACCACAAAAGTGAGAGAAATGTATGAACCCAGTTCAGCTAGAGTCTACCGAATAGCTCGACCCAGTTCAGTTAAAGCCTACTGAATGGTGATGCACTGCTTCGGCTGGGATACACCGAATGGCACATTATCTCATAATCCAATTCGAGTTTGTTTTTACAACATATGGTAGAATCAGGGTCTACCAAGGTGTGGCATCATGCTCGAAGTGTGATCCTTGGTACCTAAGACCTAAAACTTCAAAAATAAGGGATAGTATTCCCAAACCTTAACCCTGCAAAATCTATTTCCGTCTCGATGGAATAGACCATTGGTTATGCACCTGTTCGTGCCCCTACCAATGTTGTTAAGAAGTACCATTCTAGTAGTCAATATGTGAGCCTAATTTTACTTCACCAAACACCGTTGGAAGAGCAGAATTTTGACATGGATGGCCTTGTTGGCCGAATCCCCTTAGTAAACTATTTACTTTATGAACATTTTTTCATGTTCTTGGATTCAAGTTTGGTGTATGTTTTACTTACAGATAATCTTATTGATATTGTCCTCGAATATGAGTTAATTTAATCATGTTTCTTAATACATGTGACCGATTCAATTAAACACGTGATTAGGTAGGAATGTAGGAAAGTTAGTTGTCTGGATGAATGCGTACTACACATACTAACTTTACACCTAAATCACATCTCTAACAACGACTTCAGGTCTATCCAACCTGATTAAAAGCATTGGTACGCTCCTAGTTGTATGAATGGTATTGAATCACAGTTTAAGAGACCTTAAATTCTCCCTGACGTTGAGTTTTTAAGGATATTTGAGATGACAATGATCATAAATGAAACCACTAAAGAAAATAGAGTGAATATCTTTGCACCACCTCAAAAAATGAGCCCGAAACTTTGATTTGGGGCCAATAGGTTGTCTCTTAATTGGGAATACACCATATGTAACCAGCCTGGAGCCTGGTGATTGAGCTTACTTACTTTGGCATGACCTTTTGGGACACTTAAGTCGAACAATGATACTACACCACATCTCATTACCTGAAGTAAGGATCTTATGCCTACAAGCACACTTTGCCAAGCATGCTCATTAGGGAAATTGATTTTCAATATCATTCCTCGCGAAGATATGACACGACTCTCTTTTCACAGTGGATTCAAAGGAATATATGTAGACTAATCCAACCAAAATGTGGACCATATAAATACTTATGATTTTGGTTGATGAATTGACAAACTGGTCACATGTTTGTCCATACACATTGTTGCTAAACCTCATGGCCGATTAAGGGTTCACCACTCTACTTATCCCATAAGGTCTGGGAGACTTGATAATGCCGGAGAGTTTATATCGACAGTTTTCGATAAAGTATTGCATGTTGCTTTGGGTTTATAATTGAACATCAAATTCCCATGATTCACCCCAAATAGCCTTGCCTAGTGATCATAAAGTGCAATTTAAATGATCGCCCGAATTTTGGTAAACGTACCAAGTTTTCGGTTTCTGCCTAGGGCTATGCAATCCTTGTATGCAGTTATGTTGGTCCACCTTAAGGCCGTTTGCCACCCAACCTATATGACGTTACAGTTGGCTACTGGGTACGAACTTGATGATTTTCGTATTTACGCATTTGGGTGTGCATTCCATGTGCCAAGTTGCACCGCCGCAACGTACCACCATGGGTCCTCAAAGAATGATGTGTATCTTTTGTCGATCATAATTCTCCTTCACACTAGCTCTTTTTTAACCCTTGCACGTGATCTTTTTACCGCTCATTTGCAGGTTGTCACTTTAATGAGACAGTATTTCCGCCGTTAAGAGGAGATAAGAATGTCAACGTTTCTGTAGAACGACGCGAATTTGTGTGGACATTGCCCACTATGTCTCATCTCGATCCCCATACCGCACAAGTATGATAAGCAAGTGCAATGAATTCTAGTTTTCAGAATGTTGCTCCAGACGCATTCCTCTGATCTAGCTAAAGTGACAAGATCATATACTAACTACAAACATGTCTACAAGGATAGACGTACTTAACAGATGCCGAGTCAACATCCCTGGAGGGTGTGTTGCCCGGATGGTTTGGACGCCCCTGTTAGACGGTCTAATACACCGGTGGATAGCCAATCAATTTGTCTTGGCCTGGAACACGATAGATCATTCGGTTCGTAGGATTCACTTCCTTAGAAGAGGAAGATACGGCACAATAATGAATCTAAACTCGATCGCAGATTAATCCGGATTTCTCTCGAGACTTAAAGTTCTTGGTCCAGTATACTAGTTTGGATGAGAAAATGGAATTGAAATGAGATTATCATCGATGATGTTTTCACTTATTTCGTAGCTACCGACATAAATGAAAAGCGACGATATCAGACCATGTTCCATTGATTAAGTGATAATGTATAACTAATTAGACAACTAAAGTTACAATCCAGGTCAAATTCCTTACCAAAGTGTGTATTGGACATGTCATTCCTACTGCCCAAGGTAACCCTATTGTGTTACAAGTGGGAAAGGAAGCGTATTGAGATGAATGAAATAGTGCGATATGATGCACGCCTTACGACGTAAGGTTTCTCTCAAACTTCCTGTGATTGATAACAGCATTATGAAATGTGGTTAGTGTTTTCTCCATGAGGATATAGATATGAAGATTTACATGTATGTTCTTGAAGAATTACATGGACTGGTTCAAATAATTCCAAAACCACGGAACACCCTCTTAACTTGTTTGAGGCGTTCACTTACAATCCGACGGATGCGGTATACCCGTCTAAGTGATTATTTGATCAGTCAGTGATATGAATTATGCCCTTGCGTGTTAAACTATGAAGTCTTATTCAAAATTACTAGAGTTACAGTTTATGTCGTTAACACGAATCTCGCTAAGACTCCAGAAGAGCTTGAGAAAACTGCCTCGCACCTGAAGATGGAATTTGAGATGAAGGATCTTAGGAAAACTCATTTATGCCTTGACCTAAATTTGAAGCATTGTTCTGACAGTATTTTGGTTTACCAGTTGAACTACACCCCGAATGTGTTACCTTTGAGTATACCTTTGATCGTCCATACGTTATATGCAAATGAGACCCTTGAAGAGGTTATGGAATCCAAAATTCCATATCTAAAGTTCAACTTTGCGCTTCGTTGTACTTAGCTTATTGTATTTAGACAAGACATCTCATTCGCTGTTGATTTTGGTAAAGATGCAGCATCGCGCTTACACGCATCCACTGAATTGGTATTAAAGACGTACCCTGAAGGTACTACATGGGCAAATCCTAATGCATCTTAGCGGATTCAACCCCCTTAATCCTCGAAATGATGCTTGCCTTGTTTGTTATGCTGACACATGTTACGTATCAAACCCGCACAAAGTAAAATCCCCGAATGGTTATGTCTTTACCATTAAGAGACATCACAATATCTTGGAGGTACACGATATGACCTTAGTTACGAAATCTTCGAATCGCTCCAAGACTCACCTCACTTCACTACGCCACAAGTGAGACATGGTTAGAAGTTCTTGTTGAGCATATTCCAAGTACTTGCTGTTTTCATCCATCGTTGAAGTCTCAACGACAATCCATAAAGACTATGTCGCATGTATCCATCCGACCAAGCCATGATACATCAACAAAGTCAACGCCAAGACATATTGCATCTACATCAGCAAATCATGAGGAGATTGAAGTCATGCAAGCTGATCCCAAACAACCTTGCCGACCTCTACACGACGTCACTACTGAAGTCAACCTTCCAGAAGCTTGTCCGAGGAATTGGTATGCCTAACTATTCATATGCAATGTTTGTAGTTCTCATTTGGAAGTTATGTCAAACTCAGGGGGAGTATCCAAAAGTATACTCACTTGATCTTAATGTACTCTTTTTCCCTACAATTAAGAGCATATTTCCTACTGGGTTTTTGCTACCTAACTAGGTTTTAACGAGGCACCCATCTTGGGCTGATCATACCTTGTGAGCTCTTCTACTTGCGTCCAAAAGACGTATAGTTTTGACTTAATGCAACTTCTCACTTTTCTCCTTAAACTATGGGTTTTTCTCCCACCTTGGGTCTTACCATAGTAAAGTTTTGTGAGTTTTACTTTTCATGCATTCTTCTGTTGATATGAGACTCGCATTCACTCATTGTGCCGACGACCTCATTAACTATATTTACTTCATCGCTGAAGACCTGATGTGCCATTTACTTGAGTATTTACACACTCAAAGGGGAGTGTTGCAGTCCTATTAGATTATGAATGTGATTGTGTAAATCCTAGTAGATATGGGAATGTATCTTATATTCTTATTAGGAGTAGATTACCTATTAAATGTTGTAATCCTAAAGGGAAAGGAATTAACCCTTCCTACTACTATAAATAAAGGCACAATGGGGTGGAATAGAACACACCCACAATTACACATCTCTCTCATTCTCTCTACCTATTGCCGCACCCCTCTCTCTAAGGCCTCCATAATTGTTCAGTAAATTATGCATACAACAGATTTTTCTTTTTTTAACGCTTTATTAGAATCTCTTTCATTTCTAAGAAGAAAAATACGCTAAACTAATATTTGATTTGTCTCTTATTAACCAATTCTGAAATTTAAGAAAATAATTAAAGAAAAATAAAATAAAATGAATCCAAGTCAAACATTGATGAATTGAGTAGGTTTGCTTTTTCTGGGTTTCATATTGAAGGATTAAAAGGAACAACTAGGGAAGTGATTTTGACTTGAGATTTCTTTTGAGTCAACAAGAAAGAAGCAACTAAACCATCATCACCACCACCTCCCCTTGGCCTCTCTGACTTCATATCCAAGTATTCACATTTTACAAGTCTTCATATTTTACATGTGTAAACAGAAAAAAGCTCATAAATTTTCAGTTTGTGTTGTATATTTTCTTCAAATGGAGTTATTGACGGAAACTAAACAGAAGAGCTTCATTGATGTGCAGGTGTTCGATCTTATTTGACGAATTTGGCTAAAAAGCCTTAATCAAATGGTAGGCAAACTGCTTTGCAATTTGTATGTGCATCTTCTACATCTATTCCAATGAGGTCAACTGTCAAATTTCCCCAACATTCTGATCCTGCATGCATAATATGTTGGATCCTTTAATTTCATGGAGATCTGGAAAATTTGAGGACAAAAGCATATATCCATGGGAAAATTGGTTAAAAAGTAGGGCAGGAATGGTGGTTTTGGTGATGATATATATCTACTTTTTTAGCTTGCAAGTTTGCTGTTTAGCTACAATTTAATTGATTTAGGTATTACTGTTACCTGCTCCTCTAATTCTCTTTTAGATTGGCACTGCAACTTTGGCTTAATTAATATGAATATTGAATGATACATAAATAAATAACTGAAATTGGAAATAAAAGACCTAAATAGTTATGGAATCAAATCTAACAATTAAAACACCGTAACATTGAATGATACCGTAATTAACAAGTATAGAAAGCAAACGAGGACATAATCACATTGACTACAACATATGTGTTTCAATTCGACCAGATTAAAATCCACGGCAAGGTTTCTATCAAGCCCATTTGTGCACCATATTCTCAACTAGGTATGTATTCTCTTTCGTATCAATGAATATCATACCTTTTTCTATTAAAAAAACATATGTGTTTCAATTATGCATTTGAGTTTGCATTTTCTTCTTTATAGTTTTGATTAGTCTAAAATAAAATATTGCTTATACAAAAAATAATAAAACAAATATAGGTGAGTTGGAACCCCTCCCTGTCTATAACAACTCCAGACTCAGTGAACTCATTATTCATTTCCTATCATCATGTCTTGTGTGCCTTTTTCGTTTTTGCCCAATATAAAAGGAATTATTGTTCAAGTCATTTATTGGTTTAAGATGCTTGCAAAAGGAGAAAAATATGTTCTATGGTAAATGGAACGTGAGAGTTAATTTTCACACTCTTTTTTAACTTTTTACACGTTATCATTCATTTTTAATAATTTAATTAAATAAGTAAAATAGAGCAATAAAAAAATTAATTAAAATGTGTAAAAGGTGAAAAAAAAAAGTGGTTATGATTCCTCCGACGCGTATGTACATGTCCTCTGTCCTTTTCAAACATATAGGCTTATAGCTTGCCGTATGTGACTTTTGGATTTAGTTTTGTCTATTAATGTTGTGGAAAGAGATGTCTACGAACGAAAACTTGACTGCACTGAAGGGCATTTGTCAAAAGTTAATGTAGTGGGAGCTGGTGACTTTGTTTTTATGCAGACAAAACATAACATAAAAAGCTTAATCAAGACTTGACAACACCACACATGGAGATTCTCTCCCTACAAAAAGCAAGCAAACAAAGACAAAAAGAGCAACGACCTTGTCACTAATTCATCAATAGCTACAGGCTTTGCATATATTATTAGGAAAACTAATGAAAAGGGTTTGAAAACTTTGAGTTTTAATGATAAGAACAAAATAAAGGGTAAAGTGAATAGTATCATGATTGACTTTTTAGTGTAAAAATGTGATTTTTCGTTAAAGTGAACAGTACCAGGTACTTTTCGTTAAATTTCCCATTATTATTTTGGTTTTCTTCTTCATAGGAGAAGGTTTAGCGTATAACTAACTGTATACACTAGTGGGTAATAGTAGAGTTAGAAATTTATTGCAATGGAGAAGTAAGATAGAAACTTCAAACATTGATTGTAATACTTCATTTATAATATTTCACAACGAGTTCTCGTACTTCATAAGCTAAGCGTGCCCTAAATATTGATGGCGCTCCACTTGTCTCGAAGACAAATATGCACTTATATTTATTAATTACATGTAGCATTCACATACTTTAATCAAACACATATTATATTAATCGTCTTTCTGTCAATACAAAACCCTAAATTCCTCATCAACAAATATAAAATGAACATCACTCGTTTCCTTTATCTCACTTCATTTGCGGTCAACATTAGAATTCAACGGGAGAAACGAAAACACCTTACTAGGGGCATAAGCACTCAATGCCCCCATCCTTCTTCCGCCACTGTTCATGTGTCAGTAAATTTATACTCTCGTGTCTCTCATTAACATAACGTGTATCACTATTTATCATAGTGTACTGAGTGTACACATTCAAAGAGGGAGCAAATTCTCTCCCTATATTTACATGGAAAAAAGTGAGTTACAAATCAAAGATTTGATAAATTTGCTCTCTTTTCTCAAAAGATTGTTTAAGATCGAAGGATATGATAATAGTTAATCTCTTACAGTAACTAATTAATGTTGCAGACCAAGTTCTGAAGCCATGCCGAGTCCAAACCATAAAATCATGGGGAAGACACTTCCATTTTGCGGGCAGCTGGTTGGCAATGCATTTCATATGGAGATCACATGATTTCAGAAGGATTAGAAAACCCCATTTTCCTACCACTAATTATGTTAATTAGATTAGTTATCAAATTAACATGCATGTGGATCAAATGTGATTTAATGTGGTGGCCATTTTCTTTGTGGCCTCTGTAAACTCTGCGAGTGCAGTATAACATGCATGCCTTTTCACTTTGTCTAATGCTTCTAGACCTTCTCCAATGCCTTCAAAGTCTGACCAACGTAAACTAAAGGGCACAAAAAAGACTTACAATTAGAGGACTAGAGAGAGAAGACCACCTCTTTGGCATGGACATTATTGACTTCTATATATGGGTGCATTACTATTGTAGCATTTCCTATTAATGATATAATATACGTGTAAGTTTTTATTCACATGACGTTGTACTATTAACATGAAATCTCATGATAACAGTACGTGTTTGTGTCATATAATGCTAACCTTGACGTGCACCTCTCTCCTTACCTGATCATCATTGATTTTGTGTCTGTTTACCAGCTTTCCCTATCATTTTAGATCCTTATCATGGATTCATGTGCCTTTTGTTGCCCAAGATTATTATGAAAAACAAAAGCGCATGCATCATAAATCGCAAAGAGCCGATTTGATTAGTTTTTCACTTTATCAAGGCACACAAACGAAGATATTGGCTGCTTGATTAGCAAAAGAAATGCTCATTTTAGTCAAACATTTTCGGCTAGTGCTAGTATGTACTTGTAGCATCACTCTGCCTAATTACTAGTTCAAACGCAATATGCAAAGGCTCTTCCAATTTCGCACGGCAAAAATTAGCTAGTTGCATGCATGCAACGATAAATGCGGAAGGCAATCACCCACATCTGAATCTTCACATGCAAAACGGTTGGAAATCGTTCATCATTCACACAAGAAAAACTAACCTATAACCAGAATGAAATAGCGACAATATCTCATATAAATCATGCACTTTAATGCATTTTAATTTTCTCATTTGCTAGCAATAAGTGATTGACAATAAGATACTATCACAACATGCATTCACATTCCATGTAACTTGTTGATAATGAATCCTACATTGGTGAGAGGAGAGACATTGCATGAGCTTATAAGTTAGCTGGTCTACTCTCCATATTGTCCCCCATATTGTCAATTGGTTTTATGATAGAACCTCAACTTATTTTATGGTATCAGAGCAGGTTGTCTTACGCGTGAAATTAGACGGCCACATGCGCTCCACATCACCCTGTTATGTGTCCATGTGCAAGGTTCTAAAAATCGCTAGGCGCTAGTCGGGCGGCAGGTAGGGGCCTAGCGGCTAGGCGGCTAGGCGGGCACCTAGGCGGATTTATGTAAATTTATTATATATCTTGTAAATAAGTGCCTATTTACACCTAAAAAAAACTATACTTGTATGGATAATAAAAGAATGATAAAATGCAAATAAGTGCCTATTTAACATTGTTGTATCTAGTTTATTTCTTTTCTTTGTATGTATCCCCTCAAAAGTGCTCCAATTTGTTTCACTATTAGATGAACTTGTAGTAAATCCATCATTTGCAAATTAGGTACACCATTTCCATAAGTATACTACCATGAAACCAAAAAAGAAAAAAGCACACAATTAATAAAAAAAATATAAAAAAGGGCCTAGGGCCACCTAGCTCTCCGCCTATGAGCCGCCTAACTTCCAGCTTATTTTTCCAAACGCCTTGCCCAAAATCGGGACGAGGCTCCACCGCCCAACATATAGGCCGATTTTTAGAATAGTGGCCATGTGTTAGGCTTAAAAATTCTTCATATGTGAGGGGACATGTTGAGAATGAGTTCCACATTTGTGAGAGGAGAGACTATGCATGGATTTATAAGTTAGTTGAATTACTCTCTAAATTATCAATTGGTTTTATGATAGAACCTCAACTTTCTTCATAAATCTTTCTCCATTTGTACGTATGAGTGATTGACCTCAGAACAAGACTCGGATACATGTGTTGTTACCAATTGATTTTATGATTTTATAGTGAAATCTCAACTTTCTTCATAAATCTTTCGTACATATGAACGATTGACCCGAGCACACTCAACGACATGCGTTGTTGACAATCAAATGTAGGATCGCCTGCCTAACCAATTCCACTTTTAAAAAAATAGCATGCCTCTTATCTTATCAAGTGGGGTAGTAAAAGAAACGTCAAAAAGATAAAAACACACAAAAGAGATTGGTTTTGTGATGTTCAAGGCTTTCGCGCTATTTGCATGTAAGTTTGTGTTAGGAGTCACTTTTTACTCGAGTGGGCCGGCTGTTCAACTTTTGCCCCACAAATTACGTATTTGGCTTACCATTTTGTTTATATATATATCTCTATCTCGGATATCACTCTCATGGAGGAGGTGGCCCAGTGTTGATGTTACTAGCTATTTACACTTTTTTTTTTGTTTGTTAATTGGCTTGATTATTGATCCATAAACAACTCCGTAAGAATCAATCAACCTCGAATCATTTTGTATTTTAGTACTTGTTTTTTGTATCTCATAGGCCCATCTAATCTCTATTTACTTGTCTTGTCTTCCTTTTTCATGTTCTCTTCTTTCACAAGTTTTAAATTGTTGAAAAGAAAAACACTAAAGAGAGAAAACGTGATTGTGGAATAACTCCACTTAAAAACATAATCTCACGACTTAAATTTAGTCATCCTCTCCAAACGATAAGATAAAAGCTCGTGATATAAGTACATCAACGTGAAAGACGGATTTTCTAGTCAAGTGAAACTGAATACGTACAAAAAGTCTTATGTTTGTGAGAAGTTTACGAATGACGTGATTTGAATATCTCTACCTAAGATTTTCTCTCTAAGAAACGGCTGTCCCGTAGTGATGAAGGATATTGACAAACTTCTATTTCCTTGTTGAGCACATATAATAAGTTGATTTCAAACTTATTAAACATGTTTATCACGAAGTTATTTATATTGAATTTAGAATCCGACTTTGACAATACTGGGTGGGCAGAATGTCCGATAAAAGAAATGGCAGTAGTTGCATCTTGGGCCATGGGCCAAACATGCTATTTTGGATCGGCCCGACATGGTCATGGTCATCCGAGGCCAATTTATGGAAACTCACACAAGAGAAACAAATATATTTTAAAAATGTAGTGTCGCAACGGGTCCTTTACCACAGTGGTGGAAATGTGTTGAGCTCTTACATGACGACGTAAGTTTAGAACATCATCGTTGGCTAATCTAACAAAAAATGTAGTATCATTTACACACCTCTTTTTACCTCCTGCACATTCTCATTAATTTTTTGTCATTGATCTCCTTTAATTCATTTGACCTGACAGCCAAAAATTAAGAAGAATGCGTGTAGATAGCACCACCCTATACAAAAATGAAAGCCTATGCATTAGTACAACAGGGCAATGCCTAGTATGCTCTCTAAGACGAGATTGGGTAACTTATCAATATTTTAAGTATGTTCTAGTATCTACACAATTGCAATAAAGAATATTCAAAAAAAAAAAAAAAAAAACTCCTTTACAATGTAGGAGTCTTTATATTTTTCCTCCGGATGCCAACTCTCCACCCAAACAGATTTGACCAAAGGGTTGGATTCTACTCTTAACGGATGCCGGCCCAACTTTACCTGACTGGGCCAAAGGGTTGGGTCTTGCTGGTACCAAAGTCATGAATACTTTTTTATATATGAATCGAATCGATGCAAGACTGAATCTTTCTGATAAGATAATGGAAGACCACAATGTCACACCTCTTCCTCCACTCATTTTATTCAATTAATTAGAAATCCAAATAACATGAGACAATAGAAGCATGGAATATTTGACTAGCTATGTATTTTTCTGTTATTATTTCATTTTGGTCCAAAGGTTTTAGGAGGAATCCCTTCCTCTATTGGAATATTTTTCTTCTTTTTGACCATGTTATTTTCTTCATTTGCACATATTCCTCTATTGGAATATAAAAGACAACCGTGTGTTTGAGTACCACTTCAAAAAGCAAATAAGACTACTTCTTTTGGTTCCATTAGAAACATTGAACGCTTAACCGGTCATAAAACCCATATTTCTTTTCCTTCGTCACCATAAAAAATTGATTGCATGTCAGCTCAACCATAAAGATGCGGGACAAGTATGGAATGATCGTTTCAGAGTGTAATAACATAATTGGTGTTATTTTAAATGCGGAAAAGTTAAAAGAATGAAGTATTATTTATTCAGGAAAAGTGATTGGAGAATTGGAAATTCAAAGATTAATTGTTTATTTGGTGCTATCATATCCTTGAAGTGGATGTTTTGGGCTTTTCAAGTTGTTCGGATTAACGTAACATTCAGTTGGCGTGTTAATTTTGGTCCCACTATATATGGATTCGAAGAGAACGATGAGATCTTCAAACCTTGTTACATGGCAACAAGCTCATGAATTTGGGCGAATTAATGTCGTTTAATGTGTGTAATTCGGGTTTCAATATTTTACGATCTTTTCTATATTTTGTTATTTGTTTATTTTCTTTCCTACTTGAAGTTAGGGTTTGTTAAGACTATTTAAACAACTTTTACGGTTGTATAACTTGCATTTTATTCATTTTCATATTATTAATCAAAATTTGACAATGTTTTTTTAATCATTTTTATCTATAACTTCAGATGTGTCGTAACAATAGCAGTTTTTAATAGCAAAACAAGACATGTTAGTGTAACGGTTGGTCAAGTTGGTCACTAACGCATCTTAGATATCCAAAATTTTAATTAGTAATGTAATTATTCAATTTGGGTTTGCAATACCAAAATATCATGACTTAAAAAAAAAAGGATAATATAATATAAAACTATAATAAGTTAGTAATAATATAGTTCAAAATTTTCTTTAATTAAAATTGAATTTTAGAACTCTCACTTACAAATAAAAAAAATACTATTAAATTGTAATCCCAAGTGGCTTTACGAACACAATTATTAGCAAAATGGCATTGTTCTGCAAAAAGGTGTCCACAATAGAATCGTCCATCGCTTGGTCGTGCTCTGCATCTTCTAGCTTTATTCGAAAGCAAAACCAATGATTACGTCACTAACCACAAATCCGTTCAGTTTGAGGATCTCTGGCTTTGAAATACATCATCAACGTTGGCTCAAGGCATCTTTTATACTCTCATATGAACAAGCTTATTAAATCATATTAGACAATCTTCAACCGAACGAGGTCCTCTGATCCTTCAAAAAATTAATATTTTAATGAACAGTACATGACCATATTTCTTACAATCTTCAACCGAGGGCCAAAGAGTCATAGGGCTCATTTTAGTCTTGTCACAAAAAACCGTCTTAAACCGATGACCAAATGATCATATAGCCAAACATAATTTATTATTTAAATTTAAAAACTACAACAACTTAAATTTAAAAACTACAACTTATGTTTAAAAACTACAACTTAAATTTAAAAACTACAAATTAAATTTAAAAACTGCAACAACTTAAATTTATAGGAAAACAATGAGAATTTTCTAATATTTTTTTTACAAATTTTGGCCGAAAAAATTTCAAATTCAAATCTAACGGCTAGTTGGTGTCAGCATGACGTCAGCAAGCCGTTGGATTCGATTTTTTTTTGCTATAAATAGGATGGATATTGGGCTATAATTCACACACCTTTGAATTCAATCTATTTCATTTCAATATCTTTCAATTCAATTTCTTTCAATTCAAGTTTACAATGAATTCCAACTTTGGATCTTCTTCGAATTCCAACTGGGGGTCCTTGTCCAATTCCGAATTGGAAGAAAAATTGGCACAGATGAGATGAGAAGATGAGGAGTCTGATGAAGAAGATGAAGCATGACGCAACACACAATATGTGGCAGTCATGGCTGCGGCCATGGTGTGTCAGCCAACTGAGGAACAACCTCAATGGGGTGGCTCTATTGCTGGTCTCTCTTATAAACCACGAAACAGAGCGATGACGCATGCCAATCTGATGAACAACTACTTCAACCCTAACTCGGTGTACACAGAAGATGATTTCAGACGTCACTTCCGGATGAGGCGTCATGTCTTCGAGCGTTTACTTCATGATGTCCATCAGGTCAATCCATACTTTCAACAGAAGCTGGACAGAGCAGGCTGCCTTGGTTCTTCCCTAGTTGATTTGATGGATGAAACCCATGGCATGTCTGAGTCTACATGCCTTGATACTCTTGCTGAATTCTGTAACACAATTGTTCAGTTTTACAAAGAGGAGTACCTCCGCAAGCCAAATCAAGAAGATATGGATCGGCTCATTCGCAAAGTTGAATACCATGGGTTTCCGGGCATGATAAGATCATTAGACTGCATGCATTGGAATTGGAAGAATTGTCCCACTGAATGGCAATGGGGCTTTAGTGGAATGTTGAGAAAGAAAACTATAATGTTAAAGGTGGTTGCCTCGTATGAGACATGGATCTGACATGCTTTCTTTGGAGTCCCTGGATCCCAAAATGACATTACAGTTCTTGGGCGTTCACCCCTCTTCAATAACCTGACGGAAGGTAAATCACCTTAACTTGACTACTACATCAACGACCGTCAGTATAATATGGGGTATGACTTGGTAGATGACATCTACCCAAAGTGGGTGACACTAGTCCAAGCAATTCCAAACCCTAAAAATGACGCCGAAAAGTGTTTTACCTTACACCAAGAGGCATACCGGAATGATGTTGAGAGAGCTTTTGGTGTTCTACAAGCACGGTAGAAGATTATCAAGGAACTGGCAAGAGGGTGGAGTCGAGAAAATTTGGACTCCATCATGATGTCTTGCATCCTATTACACAACATGATTGTGGAGGATAAGCGAGATGGGTATATTGATGGAGAGTCCGATGACGACCAAGAGGATCCAAATAGGTCAAGAAAGGCTCGTGCAAAAATATATGATGGACCTAATTACACCAAAAAAATACCCCAAATGGCTGGTCCTTATTCTCCTAATAGGGCTGGCCATATCCCTATAAATAGCTCTTCATTCTCTCCAAAAACTACTTCCAACTCTCTTGCTAAAATTCTCTAAAATTCTCACACTTTCTCTCTAAATTCTAACTTTGGCATCGGAGGTTCTTCAGCCAAAGCGCCCCTGTGACAACTCGTCCCTAATTTTACGTTTTTATTTATTTTAAAAGCCTGAATTGGCTACTCGTTGGTACGAATGCATAGGCGAAAGCCGTTTGCGAGTCCGGATTATAACGGTATAGTTACAAACGTTTGAAATTGGTTACTTACATTTTAGATTATTATATTATTTGAACTCCCACCTTGTGGGAAAGAAGCCAATTAGCTTCAAGGAGAGAAAATAGGGACCAATCAGATGAGAGAGAAGCAACCAATCAACCAATTAGGAAGGAGAGAAGAACCTCATCCCCTTCCCTTTCAACACGTGCACACCTCAAACCCAGTTCCGACCCGGCCAAATCCCGGCCAATCTCCACCATTTTTCAGGCGAGTTGCATCCATCCTCCACCTGCAATTTCTTCCTCAATCTCCCCTCTTCCATCTCCACCAAAAATCAAGGGTTTTTAAGGCCTAAATAGTGAAGAAATACACCGAAGCACCGGAGGTGCTCTACGACAATTATGCAGTTCCGGTAAGTTCCACCACCCTTAACCAACTTTCCTTGGACCCAGGAACAAGACCCAACTAGTGGTAGGGGCGTTGGAACACCGAGGAAGGAGAATTGAAGAACACCCACCTTAGGGTTTCCAGCGGGTTTGAGTGAAATTGAAGCCTTTTCCGGTTAAATTGGACTTGTCCACAAGTATAAAACTTGCTCTACTCTTGGAGATCTTCATTTCTATAGAATTTGAGAATTTTTGGAGACAGTTGAATTTTCCGGCGAATCGGGGCGGCTGACCGCTGTGTGCGGCGGCAAGTAAGCCGAGTCACCCCCTAACCTTCCTAAACTAAGTTTGACACCCCAATTCCATAGGTGAAGTCCGATTGATGAAATCTCATCGTTTGAACATAGTTTTGTTAAAGACCGCTACTTGAACATTGTGTGAATTGACGATCCGACCGTTGGATCGTCACCAAACTTTAATATATTATAGTATGTAATATTTGAGGATATTAGAAACTTATGGATTGGGAATTTGAAGTACGGATCTTCCCAAATTGGATTTGTAAGTTCGTAAAATAAAACGTTGGCCGTCACTTAATTTTGGCAATTGGCTGAGATTCGACCGTCGGATCATGGTAGAATTTTAGTATGTTATTCTAGAATCATAATGTGGATCTCTGGAAGTTACAGATTGGAAATCCGAGGTGAGGATCTTCCAGATTGAGTTATGTAGGTTTATGGACCCTACCGTCGATCTTTGATCGACAATTGACTTTTGTTCAATGAGTTACAAATCATTCTAGAACATCCTTGGGGATATGTTTTATGTAAGTTACATGTTTTATTGATAAGATTTTTGAGACGTGATTGAATATTTGTTCTAGGTGATGATCGTTCGTGACGTCTCAATATTCATGCTAGGGAGTCGTAGTGCAGACCTCAGGTGAGTGGGTCTTTTCCCTTTTTATTGTATATATATAACTGATAGTTCCACAAACGCTTTTAAATTAATTTATGCATTTTATGCCATGTTATATACATATTTATATATTCTAAAATACTATGATATGATCGAGTTTTAGATTGCATCATGACATATCCATATGCATATTACCTATATATAATTGTTGTGAATGCTTTGAAGTGCTAAGGTGAATGCGGGACGTGCAGGTAAGTTCAGGTGAGTTTATTGTGTTATTGGAAATGATTGAGTTATGGTATGACTAGATTTGTGTTATAGGCAACTCCGACAATATCGTACAAGTTGCAATAATAGGCAACTTTGACATTGTCGTACTTGTTGTAATAATAGGAAACTCCAGCTTTGTCATACATGTTGCAATAGGCAACTCCGACACTGTCGTACAAGTTGCCTATGAGTCATACAGGTTGCATTAGGCAACTCCGACTCATGTGTTATCATAGATTGGTTTATGAGTCATATAGGTTGCATTGGGCAACTCCGACTCGCTTGTCAGCATAGATTGATGAGCACTTGATTTTATTATGTTGCTGCTGATAGGTAATGATTTGGAATATTTAAGGATTTACTGTTGATTTACATTTGATTTCATACTTATATGTGGTATGATTTTCTGGAGACTATACATGTTTTACAGCGAGGGCTTATAACGTTTTAGAAGGTCTTTATTAAAACTTTATTTTCAGGCACACTCATCCTTGTTTTGTTTTCACCCCTACAGGTTTTAATAGCTGAATTTTCTTATCGACGAGGATTCATGGCAAATCTTGGTATTGGAGATTACCTTTGATGGTATGTTCTCAATCCACTCTACTGTACTTTACTTATACTTTGACGTCACGTGTGAAATGAGTTCATTTCCACTCACAGTGCACTCTCGTATTTAGACACTTTTAGGTTTAAAATTTATTCACATATTCCACATCACTACAGTTTAAGGCTTCGTCACCTTCCAGGTGTCGGCCAGCACAACTCGATTCGGAGTCCTAGTGGACAATCCGGGTCGGGATGTGTCACCCCCCCTCCCATTCATCGTGGGCGCATGAGGCTTTTGGCCTTAACCAAAGGTGTTAATTGTTTTGTAGGTGCAATTTTGTCTAAGATCAAGTAGGAAGAAATTTGCATCTACACCTACAACAGGATCTTATTGCACATCTTTGGGCCAAAAGAAGCATGGAGTAGGCGTTTAAGTTTTATGTTGTTAAATGTTTTTAAAAATATTGTTTAAGTTTCATGTTGTTAAATGTTTTTTTATATTGTATAATTTTTATGTTGGTTAATGTTATTTGATGTTGTTTCATATTGTTTAATGTTGTTTCCTGTTACTTAATTTAATTTAATGTTGTATAATGGCTTATGAAGTTATAGGAAAAAAAATAGAATTAAAAAAAAAAAATTAAAAATTTTGTAAAAAAAAAATAAAAAAATAAAAAAAAACGGCTAGCTAACGTCAGTAGCTAGCCATTGGTTTTTTTAATCTTGGCCTGACTAGGGGCTGGCCGATTGGCCCTTTTTTGTCTAGTGGGGTCCACGAGCCCTTTGGCCTGGCCATCAGTTGGAGAGTTTTTGAGCCATTTTCGACCTTCTGGAGATGGTCTTACATAACCTATGTGGCACGTTGTTGACTAATTTCGATTAAACTCAAAACAATTTTAGAGAATTCACAAAGCCTTATCAGGCACAACATCAGTAATTACTTTTGAGTAACAAGAAATTTCCGACAAACGGAAAAAAAATGAAAAATTACCTCATAGTTGTAGATTGCAGAATTTCAAGATAATCTAAACATTTGCAATCACTCACAAAACACTCGCAGAACGTAATTCTTTGAATTTGAACATTTGAAACTAGGGGTGGGTAAATAAGTATAGGAATCGCGGGTCAGGGCGAGTAATCAAGGTTCGGGGCGGGTACGGGTCGGTTTCAATTTTTTAATAGGGGAAATGGGACAGGGCGGGGGAAGGGCAATGCCATTTTAAGGGTGGGCCGATTCCAGGTGTATTTAAAAACAGGGCCTCGGATAGGCCCGTTTGTAGTTGCAATGGACGAACAAGATTGAAAAGTAACATACCATCCAATCTTCACCGTTAGTTTTTACCTTACTCTCCTCTCTGATTACAAACTCGAGTCCTTGACTCTCCGTCTCTTGCATGCTTCATCCCCTCCCTTCCACGGTTCCACCCACACTCCGTCACTCCCCGTCAGTCATCTTCTCCACCACCCCTACATCATTGCTGTCGTGAGTCTGGGCCCTGGAGACCACCACGACAGCTGATCTTCTCGATTGTTCTCCTCGACGACATCCCAGACATAGAGAATCCAGGCACCTGCACCACCCATCTTCTCGATTCTCCTTCTCTCCTCCCCGACGACATCACCTCCGTCGCGACCACCAACACCTCATCACCGCAACCAGTTCAGGTGAATTCCTTAACCTCTGATGTTAATTGATGCTTAAAAACCTGCCAAATCTAAACCTAGTCCTTCCCATATTTTGCATAATTTCTTGTGTGTTTGTAGTTTGATCTATTGGGATGTATGTAATTCTGATGTGGGTTTTCGATTTGAATTGGACTGTAGTTCTTGAGCTAATTCTTTTTTGGGTTTACTTGCTTAATTGTTCAAAATTTCGTTTGATTAAGTTTGATGTGGGTTTTCTAATTTGGGGGTTTTCTTCCATATTTTCATCAATGTGCAGCTACTGTGCTGCTGTGCAGTTGTTGTAAAAAAAATCAGTTTTTTTCTTCAATTTGTGCAGCTGCTGTAAAACATCATTTTTTTTTTACATTGCTATAGAATATTGTTGTTGATAGGGTTTGCTTAGATCATATCAGCTTTGTAGTTTCACTTCTAGGAATATTTAGTCAGATTGATCTAAGTAGCATATAAGTCTCAATCTGGGATTGATCGAATTCTGCATTTTCTTATTAAAGTTTAAATTTTCATGAAAGTATCGTTCAAATTTAGCAGGTGATCCTGAACTAGATCTCTTCGTATTTTTTATTTGTTCTTGCAGACGATTTTACTGAAGTTGGATTTGCATTATCTCAAGGCCAAGTAGAAGGCCCTGAAGAAGGTTTCTATTCTTTCAAGTACAAAATCTTTACTTTACTAATTTAAAGAAATGAATGATGCTACTGTTGGACTGAGAACTACCTAAAGCCTTACCTAAGTTTCTCTTTTTTTTTTTTTTTTTTTTTTTTTTTTTTTGGATACAAAGTAGTGGTTGGGAGAGTTCTCTACTTTAATTTAGTTTCCAATGATCTTTTGCGTATGAATGGATCTCATGTTTATATTCTATTTTTCCTTACAGATTCAATGAGGAATGTTGTTGGAATTTGGACGTTGGATGTGATTTCGGATGTTAATTTGGAATTTATTCCGGATGTCATGTTCATGTTATTTTGGATTATTTGATTTTGGACTACGGAATTTGTATGTCTCGTATTCTCAGATGTTATTTTGTATGTTGATTTGATCTTTGGATGTCTCGGATGTTATTTTCAATGTCTCAGATTTAATGCATCAAACGATGCTAAACGATGTAATGTTGTTATTTTGGATGTAATGTTAATCTATGGACTTAGATGTTGGACTTTGTAATGTTTAAAATTTGTATTATGTGAATATGTGCAGTTGTGCTGCTGTAAAAATTCAATTTTTTTTCCATAAAAAAAAAAGGACCCGTAGACCCGGCATGTTTCAAACGAGCCAGGTTAGGTCCCAGTTGGGCCCGTTTCTTTTAAACCCTGATCCGGTCCAGTCTCTTCAAAATTGAGCTTGACCCGTCTCGTGCCCAGCCCTATTTGAAACTACTGACAAAACACTCGTATCAAGTAATTCACCTCTACATCCGTGAAAATTATAAAAAACTTCCGAGTTAATTTATGTTTTATTATTGAACAATCGTTACTCCCTAGAGTTAATGTAAATTGTTTGATTTTGTAGATTTCCGTTGTTTGCAACGGCACCATTCAAAAGCGTCGCCTGACATTTCCTCATTTTATATCAACACGACATAAAAAGAAAAGATGACACAAAATTTGGTTTGTTTTGGCTTTTTTTTTTTTTTTTTTTTTTGGTTTTTGTTCTAAGGGTTTTTATCACAAATAGTCCATGAAATTTACACTCACCATCAAGATGGTCTAAAATTGAAAATCAATCAATGTAGTTCTTGAAAATAGGTATCACAAATCAATGTGGTCATTATGTCATAATTTTATTAAAAATTCTGTTAAGTGCTGATATGATGCATAAATGGGCCCCACAAGATTTACGAGTTTGTATCATAAATGATCCTTGAAATTGACTTACATCATCAACATGATGTCTGAAATTGACTCACACCATCAAGATGGTCCCTAAAATTGAAAATCGATGAATGTAGTCCTTGAAAATAGTTGCCGCAAATCAATATGATTCTTCCGCCACAATTCTGTAAAACTTTTTGTTATGTGCTGATGTGGGTTTAATAATTAATTAAAAATTTGTCTAAACACCTTTTTGCACAATAGATTTTTTTTTCTTATAGTAGGAGTGTGTAAAGATGGGTGTTTTGAGATTTTTTTTTAGAGAATAGACAGTGAATGAGGTAGAGGAATGTATATTGAGATGAGAGGTGATTGCAGGACTAAGTTTTTGGGTTTACAACTTTTTATTAACTATTAAATTATTAAACCTATTTGTATTTTTTTAAAATTTAATTAGACTTGTATAATCCATTTATGTGTCACATCAATACATAACAAAAATTTTGACAAAATTGTGATGCAAGGACTACATTGACTTGGGACACTTACTTGAAAGACTACATTGATAGATTTTAAATTTCAAGGACCATTTTGATGTCGCAGGTTAATTTCAAAGACCATTTGTGAGAAGAAAATGACATATGGGAGCCATTTATGTGCCACATCAGTACTTAGCAGAATTGTTAAGAGAATTGTGATGGAATGACTACATTGATTTGTGACACCTATTTTCAGGGACCATATTGATTGATTTTCAATTTCAGAGACCATCTTGATGGTAAGGGTCAATTTCAAGGACCATTTGTGAAAAAATAAAACCTTTTTTTTTAATTACTAACGATATTATCTATAATAAATGTTGGAAATGTGCCCTAAAGCCAATCATATGATGATACTTTACGTACATTTCACATGTTAAACTAATCTAGTTTAATATAAAGGGCAAAGATTATTGTTTGAGCCGTCTCATATAAATGTTATATGCTTAAACGATAAAGTCCAAGGAATATGTGATTGGGAGAATGTAATCTAATGAAGTTAGATTCATGAGACCATTCTTTCGTAGACACATCCTAAATGTTCCTGATCATAGGATTGCCAATTGGGCATTGACAGTCCATCAAGATCGGTACGTGCTATGTCTTCTCTCAGGGAGAGTGACTAGTCTCGAGTCATTGGTGTGTGTGACATCAAGACAAGTACGTAGGTGCTCAATAGAGAATGAGTTCACTGAACGTGATCGACGAAGAGTTCTCATACTCATGTCACATGAGAACTCATGGTTGGGATAATGCAAAGTAGTCCTTTGACCTGAGGCATCATAGTTGTCTTGTGGTTAAGTCCTTGATCTTTGATTATGTCAAAGTCACTCCATCAGGAGGGTGTCCACGGCATCGTTGGGGTTAAGCCACTTAGCCATGGAGGCAAGTGAATGCGCAACAAGGGATCTCTAACCTTCAAACTGTTTGAGGGAGAATACTCTATGATATGATTTAGAATCTCTGGCCAGAGTATGAATGAGATTTAGAAAAGTCGTTCTAAATCACATTCAAGGAAATCATATAAGCACACGAATCACATTGGATAGTAGACATGAACATATAAACTATCAAACCAAACAATGTGGTCAAGAGTATTAGATTAGAGAAAGACCGTATTGCATTTGTAATCCCAAACTGAATAGGTTCTCTAACCTCTTCTGATTAGCTTGGGTAACCATGATATGCTGCTAGGTGTCACTCATGGTTTGTGGAAGCCCTAAACGTGTGTAATCACTAAAGGGAGAATTGAAAGTAAGTTTCAATTCACAATCGATGTAAAATGGTTTTAATCGCCCACTGCCTCGCTAAAAGGAACCTAATGGATCGCACACCATAAGAGGTGGAGATTGGAGATTAAACGGAGATGAGTAAGAATGATTAAATGGTTTAATCATTTATTTATGGCAAGGATTAATTAATATGTTAATTAATCAAACGAATAAGTTCGTTAAAGACCTCGGGATAGTTTTGGACCTTAAGGCCCAATGGGCTTTGAACGTCAAGCCCATTAACTTAAGTTGTATGACAATTTAATGAATAAAGATTCAAAAAGGCCCAAAAGCCCAAATCCCTTTAGGTGGCCGGCCATGAAGGAGAAAATTTGTTTTGGTTCTTTAGGTCACTTATTTGAAGAGACTATATAAAGGACTTTATAGCTAAAATTCATTAGGGCTTCTTTTTGGAGAAAATTGGTGAGAACATGTCTCTCCTTTTCTCTCTAGGAGGAAGGTCACTTTGGAGGGTACATCTAGCAATCCTACTACTCCAAGGTCACTCATATCTTCTCCAATCTAACCTTGGTGAAGAGACTTAGAGGTTCCCTATTTTGGGAACTTGGAGAAACCTATTCTTCCATCCAAATCCATAGATTTAAGATGCAAGGAATGAAGGCCCTCTCTTTGGGTGATTAGCCTTTGCTTATGCAAAGAGGAATCTACAAAGGTATAAATTTCAACTCACTTTGTTTTGAGTTGAGTTTTGGTTCACCAATCTACAAGGCTTTGAATTTCATGGTTAATGTTTTGTTTTTAAGTGCATGCAAGCATGATTCCGCCTTTAATTGTTAATTGCATGCTATATGATGTTGCTTAAATGAACATGTTTTCACAAAATATTCCTTCAATAAAAGAGAGGGGCCGAGCTTAAGCTCACAATAGGATAGTAATAATGTGGTTTAATTTCGCTTTTAGCAAAAATCAAATCTAAAACCTTCATTTATAAGTGAAAAAGAATATCATTAGACTATAGTACTAAGTAGATGTATTGTTAGTGATAATCAAGTAAAATATTGGAAATTGGACAACTTTGTAAGGCCAAAAAGAATTAGACAACTTTTGAAATAACTCAAACTTTATACAATGGAACCTTTGACTGAATCATGACCGTTGGATTCAATGATTCACCAAATCATCCCCCTTCCACCACGAAAATGGCATCTCATGAACTTTTCCCCCAACCCCTAATTCCTCCTCTGATTTAAATTTGACTCCATCCATTTTAAACTCTCAATTCAATTCCTTGCAGTCTGATTGATATACGAGTTAATTCAATTCAATTTATATTCTGATTACAGACACATTACGTGTTAATAAACGAGTCATAGCATTAATCAATTTTCTAGGGGAATATGTACGAAACAATTGGCAAAATCAGGTGCATGCTTGATCACAAATCGACTAAGATGAACGCACATACACCGTTAGATGAGATCTACACAGAATGTTTTTACAAATTAACAAGGGTCCATCAGAACCCTTACAAACCGGATTGAATCCGGCTAACTAACTACACAGGAACGAAAGGCCGGGCCATCTGAGGCGGCTCGTAGCAAAACGGAGCCGCAGGGTGCTGCCACTTCTTGAACACCGCCGCCTGCGCCGACTTGTCAGCCTCCGCGCCCTGATGATGGTGGCGCGGGAGCTCCTTCTGCTGGTGCCGCGAGTCGTCACGGGATTTGGCCTCGATCGGTTGATCGGGGGAGACAAGAGGGGAGAGAAGGGGGATGGCGACGTTCCAATCGGGGACGCGGTTTATTTGAAGGGAAGACGGGGGCGGGGCTCGCCTCTGGAGGCGGCTGAGCTGGCGGCGGTTGCCGGACCTCGGTCGCGGTGCTTCTGCCATTGATTTGATTTGGATGAGATCTCGGACGGGAGAGAGAGAGAGAGTGATGGATTTGGGATTTGGTGTGCAACAGATGGAACTACGTAAGGAAGTGGTGAGGGGGTGTGAATATATATATAAGCGAGAGAGAGAGAGAGAGAGAGAGAGAGAGAGAGGGAGGAGAGAGAAAGGCGTATGGTTGGCACGCGGCTTTGGCTCCTTCAAGCCCCGACCTTGGCTGTATCACTCCAACAAAATACGACTCTCAAACGCACGGAACGCGCGTTAATTTTTACTTTGTTTTGGGTACGGTTTGGTTTAAGAAATAAAAAACAATTTGGTTTTTTGTTTACTTTATCACCTAACTGGATTTAACATTCACGTCGCTCACACACATTATAAGCAAAGAAATGTTCGAGTTTAGGGGTTTACAAGTGACGACCCATGATTTTGATCACGGTCACATATTCTCAATCAAATCAAATTCATCACAATCAAGAATTGGAACGATCTCGAGCAAATTCGCTCTTGAAATTTGGATTCTAGGGTTGGGGGAAGCAAGGAGCAGAGATAAATAAGGTCGGACTCGGTGGGAAGATTTTTGGTTTGAATAAATGTTGAGCAAGAACAAAGAAGTAAAGGAGAAAATTGAGTTTTCACGCTTCAGGTATATGATGTCGAAGGGATAACTAATCACTTAGTGATCGATTTGGACTGGTTTGATTAAGTTATTATCCATTTTCAATCAGACAGTAGTAAAGTTAATTTGGTCGAAAGACTCAAAATTAGTTAAAAAGAGACCTAAATAGGAAGGAAGCGTGTAAGGGGATTCTCTATGTTCAAATGTTGTTAGCCTTGGTTGGCTTTCTTTGCTCTTTTGGCTTCAGCCCTGGAGGGGAGATAAAAGAATGTAAAAACTAACCAAACCACTCATATTATTATTTTATTTTTTGTAAACCAATCAGGTTATTTAGTTTGGCCTTTTTGAATACTTCATATGATTTAAGTTTCAAATAACAAGTTAAACTTAGGGGTGAGTTCAATTTCATTCGGTTTGGTTTGGCCAAAACCAAAATTTTGGTTTGGTTTGATTCGGTTCAATTTTCTTTCGGTTTTTTTTTTTTTCAGTTTGGTTTGTTTTTGTTTTTTTTTTTTTTGGTTCTGTTCGGTTTCGATTTTTCTTATTTTATAAAACTTGATATTTTTTAATATGAAATTTAGAAAAGAGGCTTGCATTGGTAGATAATAATAAGAAAATGGGAAAGTGGAAAGTGGGATGGTAGTATATATACAATATTATATAAACCAATCATATTCTATCAATAACCTCAACTGCAAAGAAAAATGATCACCGTATTCATTTAAAAAGCAAACAAATAAAGAAGCTTTTCCAAGTTCCAAAGCCTTCAAAAATTTTCTTCTATAACCAATGAAATAACCTCCCTAATTGAACTAGTACCTTGAAAATGCCCTAGGCTTAGTTTCAAACTTGGCAACAAAGTTTTACAAAAAAAATCAGGGGCATACATTTATAGAGTGTAAAGAGATTCGGTTCAGTTCGGTTTTCCGAACCTCCAAAATCGAAATTGAACCAAAAAGGTTTGGTTCGGTTTTTTTTGTTTTCGATTTCGGTTCAATGTTCAATCCGATTTTTTTTCGGTTTTTGGTCTTTTAAACCCACCCCTAATTGAACTTGACTTATTTGAAAAATAAAATAAAACAAAATAAGCAGTTGAAAGAAAAAAACTTACGCGCCTAAACGAAGATACCATTATGAAATGCATCAACTATACGAAAACAATGCAACAATTTCAACGTTTTACGCGTATGTCAATGGTGAAGTTTCCCTCCTCCTCCCAAACTTGAACAATGGAATATCGGAAAGTGCAGACAATCTGAGGATGAGTACATAAGAATTGTAATTTAATTGATTAAAAGCGTTTTCGTTACATTGACGTTTTATATTCAAATCTCTTTTCAATTATTCTATTAGCAACAATGTTCATTAAAATTAACAATTTAAAAATGCATGTGTGATTTCATATACTAGTGGATAGTGTTAAATTTCTACTCCCATGTCCAAAACCTTAGGCCATCTCCAACCGATGGCTGGCCAGATGGCTCGTTTTAGCCCTCTGGCCCTCCAAGATTCTCCAAGATATTAATATTTTAATGAACAGTACAGGGCCATATTTGCCTCAGTCTCCAACCGAGGGCCAGAGGGCCAGAGGGCTCGTTTTAGCCCTGTAAAAAAAAACCGTCTCCAACCGAGGACCAAAGGGCCATAGGGCCAAACATAATTTATTATTTAAAAACTACAACTTAATTTTATTTAAAAATCATGTTGGTTAGTGTTGTATAATTTTTATGTCGGTTAATGTTATTTAATGTTGTTTCATATTGTTTAATGTTGTTTCATGTTACTTAATTTAATTTAATGTTGTATAATGGCTTAGGAAGTTATAGGAAAAAATTAGAATTTAAAAAAAATATGAAACAAATTTTGTGAAATAGAAGTTATAGGAAAAAATGGAATTTAAAAAAAAATATGAAACAAATTTTGTAAAATAGAAGTTATATGAAAAAAAATATGAACCAAATTTTGTAAAATATAAGTTATAGGAAAAAAATAGAATTAAAAAAAAATTGAAACAAATTTTGTAAAATAGAAGTTATAGGAAGTTATAGAAAAAAAAAGAAAAAAAAAAGATTTAAATTCATAAAAAAAAAAAAAGGATTTACAACGGCTAGTGGCGCTAGCCGTTGGAAGTTTGAATTCAAAATGTTATTTCTGTCGGTTGTAACCGACAGAAATAAGAAACATTAAAAAAAAAAATAGCCAGCCCGGGGCTGGCTGGCTGGTCGAAAGCAGCCAGCCCTCCAGCCCTCCAGCCCTCTCCGATCCCGTGGGGCCCTCCCAGATTCCCGAGCCCTCTTGCTTAGCCCTCGGTTGGAGACGGTTTTAGGGCTATTTTCGGCCCTCTGGACCCTTCGGTTGGAGATGACCTTATCATCTCCTACAATTATTGTAATTGTTTTGAACTCTTTATTTAATAATAATAAAATTTTGAAAAAAAAATAAAAAAATCTGAAGCTGAGCCGAAAAGGGAGTAGGCAGCTGGAGCTATGAGCGAGCCAACAAAACCTCCCAACCGAAAGGCAACAGAGACCGAGTTAAACAACTTTCTTAAGGTATCTAGATTTTACGTTACCAATTCAGACGTGGGCCCCACCACCGACTGTTTTGGGCATTACCGTGTAACTCCGCTGGATTTTGACCTTTTTTTTATTAATTAGTTTATTATTATTATTTGGCTGGACGACATCAAAAAAGAACGACGCATCAACTATATCTGACCAACGGCTCTGATGATGGTTACGTGGTCACTTGTAAGCCTTGATTAACCCAAAAGCATTTTAATAGTGCTGATCAAGGCTTACAAGTGACCACCTAACCATCATCAGAGCCGTTGTGAAAATTACAGAAATACCTAGTCAAACCAGATAGTCTCTGTCTCAAAGGGTATAAACGTCATTTTCCCATAAATGTGCTGAATTGCTTGGACCCAAAAATATGAATACAAAGAGAGAGAGCCCCATGATTGACACAGAGAAAATCCCCAAATGCAAACTCTCTCTTTTGAACATACTAGTATAACGACCTAGGTGAAAAGCATTTTGAGCTCCTCAATTCCGGCAGATCGAACTCTTCCTCGTTGGTGAGAGCTCCGGCGATCATTCTCTGCATCCTCGCCTGGACTTGTCGCATTCGCTCCTCCACCGTGTCCTGCAAAGCAAAAAATACAACTTGGAGGGGAAAACGTGAGACACAAGAAAAGTAGACCAAACCAAGTTAAGGCAGCAACGCAAGAGTTTGCTTGTACAACACAATAAAGGAAAACAACAATCATGCAGGCGAACTTGTAAAGCCTGGACCAGTTTTAAACTACTGAAAACTCACCTTGACAATGAATCGTCTAACTACAACACTTTGCTCTTGTCCAATGCGATGAATTCTCATGATCGCTTGCCCCTCTCCTCGACAGCAGGATTCCACCACGGATCCTAAAAAAGGGCAAAGAAACAGAATGTGATCCTTTCAGCTTACCATTTCCCCTTGGGTGTCGTTGAACTTGTTCAAAACCCTCTCCCTCTGTGTCAGACAGCTTTCCATCAAACATCAGCTCTTCTTCATAGGGGACTCCGATAGATCCCAAAATGTAGTCCACTGGCTCAACACAACGCTCTTTGCACCACAACCTGACCGAAGAACGCGTTCCAAGAAATCTGAAAGCTTTGCGACGTTGGAAGATTCCGTCCAGTTTTCCTCATCAGTAACCTGGAAACGGCTTTCCGATGGGCAGGTTATAAGGTCACTGTTTGCAAGCCATTGCCGACATATGAGACACTCTTTGTTTTCACGACGAGGGATACTCTCCACACCCTCTTCAACGTACGCTTGAGTGGGGACAATCTGCTTTGAACTGGAAGAATCATGACTAGCTTCAAGGAATTTTTCAGCAAGATTGTCCAAGTCTGCAAACTTTTGTATATTTTGCATGAAAGATGGTCAGAACCAAGGATCATAGAATGACTATTGAAGAGGCTACGAATAATTACAAGGCTACAAGCTAAGAGATAACTCGACGGTAAGCAAACAAATAAGTCCATTTGCAACTGGATATCAGCTAGGTTGTCAAGAAATTTACTCTACCTAGATACAAATAACACCATATTCGCGAGGAACAAAAACCTTCAATCCAAACATCTGAAGAATTTCTCCACAAAGAATCACACCTCGTATTTCAACACAAAGAATCTCACATCGACCAAGGTTGGGACAAAAACCTGCAATCCAAGCGCTAGAAGAATTTCTGAAGACACCGCCAGGTCCAATAAAATTGACCACCCCTTTACAACATCCATCAATATTGTAATAAAATTATTCAATGGGAGGGACAAAATCTTGCTCAAAAATAATTTTGTTCCGCCAATGCCAACATATAATTCCAATTAAAAACAAATAATATTATTCAAGAGGGAAATAAATACCATTATAATTAAATTTTAGAGAAAAAAGGAAAGAGGTAAAAAGGCAGGCGAAAGAGTACAAGTGACGAAACTATAGAGTCAGCGCCAAATCTTTCTCGGTCTTTCAAACCCATACTAAACCGGGTACGAACCGGATTCGGTGGTATTTGTAAGTGTGACCCGATTACTAATAAACAAAAAAGTCATAAAAAAAAGATAACGAGAAAACCAAGACACAGTCACACAACCCAAAGGACTCCTCAGCTGCAGCGAAAGCAATGTGCACATTAGAGAAACGCGGCGATCTCTTCTTCCTAACCCTCACCGGAGACGACGACCACCGCCTCGGCCTCCCAATCATCGACTCCCTCCTCTCCGCCATCGCCGAAGCCAAGTCCCAAGCCACGCGCGGCTCCGTCTTCATCACCACCGCCCAAGGCAAGTTCTTCTCCAATGGCTTCGACCTCGGCTGGGCCCAATCCGCCGGCTCCGCCACCGCTGCCCGCGCCTGCCTCAATCAAATGGTCCTCGCCTTCAAGCCGGTCGTCGTCGCGCTCCTCTCGCTCCCGATGCCGACGATCGCCGCAGTCCAAGGCCACGCCGCCGCAGCCGGCTTCTTGTTCGCCCTGAGCCACGATTACTTCCTGATGAGGCGCGACAGAGGCGTGCTGTACATGAGCGAGGTCGATTTGGGGCTGCCGTTCCCGGACTACTTCACGGCTGCGTTTCGGTCGAAGATTGGGTCGGTGTCGGGTCGGAGGGATGTGATGCTGAGGGGGATGAAGGTGAAGGGAGAGGAGGCGGTGAAAATGGGGATTGTGGAGTCGGCGCACGATAGCGCGGAGAGCACGGTGGATGCTGCGGTGCGCCTGGGGGAGGAGTTGGGGAAGAGGAAGTGGAACGGCGACGTTTACTCGGAGATCAGGAAGAGCTTGTATCCGGAGTTGTGTGGAGTTCTTGGAGTGGCGATTGCTACTCCAAAGGCAAAGCTCTGAGTCTGTCATCTTCTCCGATTTAGTGGGGCATTTAGAGAATAATTTGAAAATTAAGAGGTTTGAATTGAAATTTGATGATTTCAGTGGTTCAAATGTGTGAATCATTTTATGTAAGATTGCATAAGAAGGCTAAGGAAATAAGAAATGGATTATTTACTCTTAATTTTCTTTCGAAATGTGGCTCAAAAATTTCATTTTGCAGTAAGTGTCAATAAAAACACTCATATATATATATATATAAGTGTGTGTGTGTGTGTGTGTATAAGTGATCTTGGACGTATATCGGAAATAAATTTGTTCTAGTCAATGTAGTTATGCTCACATTCATGTTTAGCACTGATGAGGTGTAGCACTTAAATTATGTGTTATAAGTCCTTTCTACACGAGTGCTCCATGGAGACAGTGTTTGTTCACTTGAATAATGTACTATAAGGACGTGTTTGTTTGGCCATCTTAAGTTTTATTGGACTGAACTATTTGGGTAAGATTATTATTCTGTGTTTGGTGCAAGCCGGACTCGTGCCGACTAAATTCTTCGTTAGTTGGGCTTTGCGAGAACCCCCGAAAAGGAGGGGATTGCTAGTCCCGTTTCCCTGCTTCCCCTCACTTTGCCTCGCCTCACGCCTGAGAACTTGCTCACCCACCGTCTCTCTCCCCACCACCCTCTCGTCTGTCTAGAGGATCTCCAAGTCTTGTAGATATGCTCACATTTACGTTTAGCACTGATGACATGAGGTGAAGCGCTTAAATTAGGTGTTATAAATCCTTCCTACACGAGTGCTATATGGAGAGAGCGTTCACCTGAATAATATACTATAAGTGTTTCCTATATAAGTAAATTCTTAGCGTGCTACCACTTTATAATAAGTGCTTCTAAAAAAGTTGAAGCATCACCAAAAAGATGTAAGGAATCCTGTGTGAATTGTTTTGACAAAAAAATAGTTTTTTGGTTTCAAAGCAGATGCCAAGATTTTACATGGATTGACATTCTCCACACTGCTGCTAAATTTGAAAGCAACGCCAATTTGTTTTTATAATGTCGAGCCCACGTATTTCTTTATTTTTCTTCACTTGTTAATGATTATTTCTTGAATTATGACCCACTTGATTTTGTAAATAAAAAAAAACATTTTAATTTGACATCTCGATTAGTCGGTTGGAATAAGAGACTTTTCAAAATGTTATGTTGTAATAGCAACTACAAAAATGAAATTTGACATACCAAATAGAGTTTCAGCCTGCCTTCAAATTTTATCACGTGACATTCTACGGGGAATTTGATTCCTGTTTTAGACATTTAATATTTCTATTGAAGATGCTTTAAAAATATTGCTTTTTAGACCACCAAAGAATCGCCTCCCCTCCCCTTTTGTATTATTGGATTGCCTTCCTCCTGAAATCAAATTGAAATACCAATCATAGATGATGAATTACAAGCCGTCTAATCCGTGTACGTCTATTATTTGGGAGCTCAGAACTAGTTTGGCATTTGGTAGTGTTAATGAGTTGAGCGACAAGGCCACTCCTGCCAAACTAGTTGATTTAAATGACTTCTTGTTGAGTCTTCTTGTAGAGAAGCTCGCTTGCATTCAATGCACAGTTTTAATGGCGTCTTTTTATTTGTGATCAGTACAACTAAGAGGGGAGAGAAGACAAAATGTAAAAGAAGGAAGAAAACCTGTACCACTCGCTTCTGATTGGTAAGAAAAATCATTGGCATATGCTGCATTGAAATCTAAAGTGCAACTGCCACGTTGCAATTTGAAGGCATGAAAGAACAACTTCCGTAGCAGATACGGATGTTGAACCGTTTCGTGAGGGGAAAAGAGGATGACTGTTCGTCAAATTTTGAGTAATAAAAATGGAGGGTGGGCCTAAGCAAGCCAACCCTTGGAGGTCCCACAAATTATGTCAGCCATATGTCTTGATATCCATACGGCACCCACCAATCAAGGGTGAGAGCGGCATATTTAGCCAACTGACCCTTTTAATCTCCACATTTAACCCACCGCCTCCCTTTTGTACCACGTCCTTCCTCGCCCCTTTTCGTTTCATCGATGTGGGATTGGAGTAAGTGAAATTTTAAGCCCTTTTGCCCCCTACCCTAAACTACATAAACTTGGGCCAATTTGCAGCTACCTAATAGTTCAACAAGTAAATTGCTACAAGGTTAGTTCATAGGGCATACTGGCAGCTACCTAGTAATTTAAGTTGAGATAAATGGCAATTTACTCTTGTTTTAACAAAGGAAAATGATTAAAGGCTTTTAGAGTGGTAAAAAGAAAGATGCACTGCCTCTTTACGGGCACCCAATGCTTTCGTCTGAAAGACTAAATAAGTTACAGAGTCAGTTAACTGCCAAAGCCCCGACTAACATTGACATTACTGGGAAGCCGATAGCATCTTCAATTAAGTTCATGTAATTAAAGGTGTCACCTTCTACGAATTAATGTAACACATTGCCTGTGCTTGAAGAAAATAAGAGTCCTTGTACTTTCTCCCACTTCCAATGTGAATCCCATTGCGAATCCAGTCGTCACGATGTATCCAAGCATCCCGACCAATATCAAGAATTCCAAGAATCTGTTGTGAAGCACAATACATGCTAAGTTGGTAACATGATGAAAAGTGCAACCAGCAAAAGACACGTTTGGTGGATGTCATTTGCCAGACAGACAACTAAAACGAGCGCACAAGCATATACTAAAACGGTACCTCCTCCCTACAATCACCAACTACATAAGATGCATACAGCAATGTATTAAAAAGGTAGAGGATGATTGACTTACCGCACCACCTTTCCATGGTACAACAGTTGGATTTGATCTTGATTGCAAGACCTATTTAACATGATATAGACCACATATGAAAAACTATGGTCGAGTTTATTTCGGTTACAAGAAAAAAAAGAAAAGGATTAAAACCATCGAGGATATAAGTAATAAACTAACCTCAACAGTATCAATTGCTTCATTTGAAGGAATTGCATGTAAAACCCTGCCAAAAGGAGAATGATAATTTATCTTATAAGGGTGTCTGTATCTCTTGCGTGGAACGGTCCATCCCCATTCAATTGCCTTTATTAAATAAGCACACGGGCATATCAAGCTCGCATAAGTATCCAATTTTATTGGTGTGTACTTAAAAACCAGAAATTCAGCAGAAAGTTGTGCTAGGGTCAACGTAAAGAGGGGCACACAGCAAACAACTTTTCCAAGCATGGAGACCGAGACCTATGAACTAAAAACTCACCATCCCAACAACTACTATTCATCTTGCATTGTGCAAATACGAAGCTTAATTGCCTAAGCTACTAGTTTATGAACATAAACCACAAGTCTAACTTAGCAAAACTCTACGCCAAGGAATTGAACTCCGCATTGGTGGGTTTCTCTAAAGGAAGTTGAGGTTACACCCAAAACCAATTGGCAGTGGGAGGAGTAACCATACTCCTTACGATTCCATTCAAGGTTTCTTTAACTTTCCAATGTGAGACAACTCTCCCCCTCACGTGTGGCGATACTCAAGGCAAACACATGGAGAACACATTGGGTGACATAGACACGTGTATTGTTGGGATTCACAAGTGGGCGAACCTGGCTCTGATACCGTATTAGAACATCATAAGCATAACCATAATCACAAATATTAATCAAACAAGTAGGTTTGTTTAAGATGAACTGACCTTTCCTCCACTGCAGGAACAAGACCTCTTGTCAAAGCCACTCCACCAATCTAAAACATGAAATAGGTCATTTCTTCATTTCTACACCAAGTAAGCAAATATAGAAACACATTGTATATCTTACGTGACAAACTCACCAATAGTATACTGCAGAACAATTTTCTTTGGAGGTCTATACGTCCTGTCAACAAACCACCAAGTGGTGCTTAGGTATCAAATATAAAAGCATTGTAAGTGACACTCTAGAAACTTACCTGTTGAAAGAATGCTACTCGTTATGGCTTCTGCAAGGCCAATTTTTTCTTCTTTCTTTGGTTTAGCTGAAAAAGCTGGGTAGCTGTCCCACAGTGGATACCCAGTGTTCACGCTGGAAAACAAGCCATCTGACATTTCAGGTCTTCTGGGAAATTCCATGTGCCACGTATCTTCTAGCATGTCTTCATAGTCACGAAACCTATGCAATTAACCAATCCGATATTTATCAAGAATGACTAATTTATCCCAACTATTATTATGTTGCAGAGAAGTTTAACTTGGAAAACATGACTGACCAAACACTGGGCGGTGCAGGATATGCATCTGGGACCAAAAGCATTGGGAAGAACAAACCCATAGGAGGGACCTATGCAACATAAAATTATAATAAATTTTGTTCCCTGAAAGTTATATTTTAGGACTAAAGCAGCTATAATTCACTTTAAGAGACACACATTGAGAGCAGTTAATCTTGTCTTATGAGATCCAGCTGGCAGGCCATCTTCATAAGAATGAACTACACCAACAGCGTCAAGTTCCCCCTCCTGTATAAAGGAAACTAAGTAATTAGAAAAGCAAAACCCGAGAACCAAGGTAAAGGACCCTTGTTCAACACATTCTACACTATTTAGCCATACACTTCATTCAATTCAATTACTAACATATAGCCTTTTAAATCAAGCACTCGATAATAAACCTTCTTTCAACATGGAGGGTCTTTGACAGACCCAAATATATATCTACGTTATAGAGAATTAGCTTCACATCTGTGTTCTATAGATGATTCACCATGACCTGAAATGCTTTCTTTTAACTTTTCATTGCACTGTGAAACCTCAAATTGTATACTAGATCTTCATATATTCTGGATAGAAAATATGATTGGCTCGTTACTTATAATTTAAAAAAAAAAAAAAAAAAAAAACAAAACATACAGGGGGAGAAAACAAACATATAAAAAGGAAAACCACCTATTGGATCAAAGTTATGAAATAAGACATAACATATGTGTGCGTTGTCTTGTATGTAGTCCTCACGAGATAATTACATTAATTGAAAACTCAACACAGAAATATTATACATACATACAACCCCAGTAGAGTGTAGGGTGGCCAAAAAAATCTAGATGGCATCATACACAACATTACTGAAGGTATAACCTAGTTTAAGAGAATCATCACAAGCATGATAGTGTGATACTCAACCTGCCTCTCTTTGGGACGTCATGTCTACTACCAATGTTCCGATTCATCTAGACTAGCGGGAGATCTGTATTTTTTTTTTTTTTTTGTAATTTTAAGCATCTTTTGGCTTTCCTCGGATGGACTTCTTGTCCATATGTATATGCATGCATGTATTACTGGCGTGAATCATGTATCACTAAAAGAAGCTACGGCAGATGACAGAAGATACATCACATATAGAATAAACCATGACCAAACAAGAAACAAGTAAGAGAACTAACTTTAATCTCACAATAAGACTCTTTTAGTCTGTTAAGCATCAAGAGATCTATCGGCTTGGTGAACATGTCAGTACGAATTTGTGGCCATGTCTGATGATGTCTTTGAGTCCAAAGAAGGCATCTTGATACATCCTGAAAAAATACACATACAATTTAACTTCACAAAGAACAGGTTTAATGGAAAATGAAACTTGTTAAATCAACATTTATTTCATTAACGGGAAATTAAAAGGTAAAGAAAGAGGTTACAAGATGAGAGCAAGTTAACAAAGAAGAACTAAAAGGCCTTTGCAGTGGAATAAATACATGATGGCAGAATTAGCTCAGTGCTGCTGATGTGCTAAAGAGGAATTGATGCACCATCATATTGTAAACACAAACTGAAGGAATTTGAAGGACATACCAATTCAAAAGAATAAAACATGATATATATCACCATCAAGAGAAAAGAAAATTTTGAGAAGCAAATACGCAAAATAACAAATGAGATGAAGAGTAAGATATGAATCATGCGATGAATCGCAAAAATAAAGACTTCGAGCTTTGCATCATCAAGAAACAGCTACTGAGTGTGAACATTATCTTTTTAGGGTTTTAGTTAACATGGATGGGCAACAGCTACAGAAACAATGGTAGAATATTTATTTCATTCTTGTAGCTACTAGCTAGTCAAAACTTCGGAAATTCTAAAACAGAACCCACCTCTCCACCAAAAGGTAAAGTTTTCTCTGTATGAGGTAAAGCTGCTCCATCCTGGACAACAGAAGAGACAAGCGATACATTATCATAAGTGGAAGACCAACTCAAATGATTTAGGCATAATACAGCATGCTATTGATAAGACCTAAAAGCTACAAAAGGAGTTAGTTTTTCTTTTATTTATTCAGCATGAAATTTTATAAAGGATGTTTAAAAGTAATAACACACTTGCTAAAGAAAAGAGAGATGGCAGTGACAGTGTAAAATAACTTTATTTGAGGGATCCCTTAATTGAAGCTCACACACACTCACTTGCTAAATCCAATACATATACATACATGCATACACACACATACAAAAGTGATTTTAGGAAATGCCTCTTAACTGAATAACTAAGCATGCATTTTTTTCATGTTGGTTCTGAAAGCATGAACAGATATGCAGGGACTGTATGGAATGATATATTTATGCTTTTTGAGTTTCTTTCTTTATGTTAAATAGATGGGAAGAGAAGGTATGGAAATGGCAGTTACCTCAATGCAAATAACTGATGTCACCTGAGCACCCATCTTAACAACACAAGCTGTTGATAATCCATTCCCAAAAGCTGCAGCTAGACCTTCCTGTGGTAACGAACACAATAAAATCATCATGTACAAAGGTGAGACCATGAAGAGTCAGTGACACAACAATTTGTACTGCAAAAATAGGAAATCATCAATCGAGGAAAAAGACTGTCAAAAGCACTGAGAAAAAATAGAAAAGTTAAATGATAATTCTACTTGTGGCATTATCTCATTGAGCATAAATTTATACAGAAAAGAAAATTTCCCCACCTGATGTACCACTGCTGAGCTAAAACGCAAGTCACGCAAGACTATTGACAACAATTCCTTTATTTCTGCTTGGAGAAAATGACAAATTATAAAATATGACCATAGTTTCCCAAGGCAATGTTTTTATATATTCAAGCGAACAATAAATTTCCACAATCAGAATTAGAATAGGCCAAGATAAATAAACAAATCACAGAAGCGCAAGGTAGTATAAACTGTATGATAAATTGTCGTTATGGTTAAAGGATGTATCATTTAGTACATTGACATGCTTTCCATTTCACATAAAAAGACAGTACTGATTGCACAACAGGTGTGAGGTGAATCATAAATCCAAGGCAAAATGGTGAAGCTGTAATTTGTCTTGAAAGTTAGATAAAGATGGTTACACCCTACAGTTACACCTAATGTGAGAGATAAACATTGTAAAGTAAATTGCAGTGCCACCTACTATATTGGAAAACATATTTCACACTTCCTTGTGGAAAGGCATTACAAAACCAAAGAAACTAGCAGAGACCTTTAAATAGATAACACCAATTAGATAGAAGGACATCGTTATGAACAGAAAGCTACAAACTACAACATGATATGCAAATTACCACCACTACCTATTGTAACAATAATAACAAGTTGTTTCAGTAATAGCAGAGTCCAAATATTTCTATATCCAAATTGTGTAGTCCCCTGGTAAAATTGATATCAGCTCAACAAAACTTATAAGCTCTTTGAGAAGGATGCAAAACGGGGGTTTTGATAAAAGCATTTTTTTCTTATAGGATAAAATGATAATGAGGAAGGATATGTCCAACTTCAAGTTGAAACAGGCTAGTTCTAAATGAATTTTTCTTGTTGTCACTAGTATACTTAGGAAGAACCTCTTCTTCAGTGAGATGGAAAAAAATACTTTAAATAAAGGTACGGTTATCCGTATAAGTTCTGATTGACACACATCATTCATCAAGTAAAAGAATTTGCAGATCGTGTAGCATTCACCTTGTGTTAGCAAATATTTCCATTAAAACAGAAGAAGAAAAATACCTACATAAAGTAGGAATGCATTTCTAAAAAATAGAAACAGTTGGCAATCCTAAATGGCAGTGGAAACAAATTTTGAAATAAAAACAACTTATAGCCATGGAAGTCCAATGACTAAGACAGATAATGTGAGGACAAAGGAGTAATTTCTCAATCTAAGGAACAGACTACAATTTTGAGTACCTCGATTATCAAATGTTTCTGGAAGGACGAGCATAGCTGCATACTTGTGTCTTTCATGTAGAGGGATGTGCAGTTTCTCTATCAAAATAAAATCCCAAATAGCATGTACGTCTTCAAGTACCTAATGAAACATGCAAAATGTAAATGAGATTCAATATCTCATGAAAATTAGAAACTTTTATGTATTGAATAATGCATTAAAGCATAAAAGTTTACATTACTAGATTTTGCCAATTTATTGTGATGAAATATGTCACATGTCATCCCAAAAACTTCATAGGAGAAGATGTAATCAGAACCCATGTGAAGTTGAAATTCTACAATGGCAACTCAACCAAAGTAGATTCATATCTCTGAGTTAAAAGGATAATGAAAACAGGAACTGTACCTGCTGCATGGGATAATGTAGCGAAATATTTAGGTGACCTCTACGTATAGGACGATGTAAGGTATATGGTGCCATGGGGGATATTTTTAGTGCTTCCTCACCATAGATGACCTTTTTGTATTTGTGATTGCTAGAGCCAAGCTCCTCAGTATTTGCATCTCTGTGCTGGCCTAAAGACTCGCTAGTTGTGCCTTTGTTCTCTGAACTTTCTGCACAGTTAATATGACTATTTGAGGAAATGTGTGCCAAAGAAGACAATATTAGTTGCAGTGGAATAATATCAAGTTAAATGTCCATACACCCAATCAAGAAAAGTAGAACAACTGATATACAAGGACTCTTGCATGACCTAATGCTGAAGACGAACTAGGTTCCTTTTGGTACACATCTGTCCAATCAAATGATGTGTCCTTTCTACTATTCTGTGGATTAAGTCCATCAACGCGTCCCATCTGCACATCAGCTTCATCATTTCATTTTCAATTAACAAGACACATAATCACCAAGGTCCAAATCATAAAGATCAAGCTCCTTTTACATTGGTAGGGCAGGTGCATAGCGCACTATCTGTATGAAAACGAACAAACACAATGCTAATTTCAAGCAGAAAATACGCATACCTTGCGTGGGTAAGAATTATTTCCAACCTCTTCATCTATGAACGGAATCTTCAAGAACGACGCAATCTTCAAAACGGAAGAAACAATAAAGCTTAAATTCAAACTCCAAATACAAATCTAACAAGTTAACGCATTAAACAAAGCAATTTGCATAGACTCACCATATCGTAGGCCTTTTCCCGCTCCATATACTGCGTAGTCGTAACTTGAGTATTGAGCAGCTGAAACCCAAAAGCAATCCAAAAGAAACTAAAAACATCAACAATCAATCGCGACCGAACCCTACGAAACACTAAAATAGTACGTAAAGTTTAAGGAACAACACGAAACCTGGTCTTGAACATTTCTCCTGGGCTCCTGCGTGGTGTGCCATGCAATGCAATGTGGAATATTAAGAGGGGTGTCCTTCGAAGCAAGGCCAATTCTGATGTTTGCAGAACCTGAGCTCCCAAAACAACAACAACCCAAAATGGAAAGGACCAAAATTAGTGACTAAAATTTGAAATGGGATGTGGGTTTTGCGATTTGCGTTGTAAAATTTGATGGGTTTATGCTGAAAAATCGAATGGAGCTGTAAAAAACTGGGAAATTAAGTACCTGGGTTGATGATGACCAGATTGGATCCTCGCTCGGAGAGCAGCTGTGAGGGAACCACGGATTTCAGGTAATCCTGGGAAGTAGCAAGGCACAAGCTGTGAAAATTACAACGAGAGATAGATAGATAGATAGAGAGTGAGAGAGAGGGTTCATACCATGGAGCTTCAAATGGCGGTTCGCCTCCTTGATGTTGCTTCGCTTTGTGTGTTTCAGTGCTTACAGTGAGTCTCTCTTATTTTCTTCTCTTTATTTCTGGGTCTGGAAAATGGGTCGTCACGGGCCAACCTTCTATTTCAACCCAAGCCCTGATCTGAACCAGACCGGTTTAATATCTTAGGAAACCGGTGCTAATTTTTCAACCAACTCAAGAAAGTAATTAATTACCGGACAAGTTTTCAATTAAAAAGTTAAAAAAAATAAAAAATGAAATAGTTATTAAACTGCCTTTAAGTATTGTCATGATTGAGGTTTGGTAAGAACATTACAACATTAATAAAATAAAATAAAATAAAGAACATTACAAGTTGTTAGTTAAGGGTTTTTTTTCTTTCTCCAATTGGATTTTTGGAGTTATGAAATTTATAATTATTAGTATGTTTTACCTAATTTACTAAAAATTAACTAGTGGGTAAAAAACATTTCTTGCGACTGATTTTGACTACCCTATTTCAATAGCACATATGATAAAAGTTAAGGTTATTCCTCTTCATCGGCCAAGTCCCAACCATCTTATTATTTTCAATATTGCCAATCTGAACACAATTTTTTCATTAACACTTTAAGGTCATTTTCAATTGTGGTCAAGTTAATCGATGGATTATTTACATATGTGGGCTACTCAGTTGACTAGGACGGACAATGTCATTGTCAACCTCTTACGTATCAAGTTTGATTATTCCTGTAAATTAAAAATATAAATTATAGATTTTATTACAAATTATTTCTGAAATTAAACAATTCTATGACAGTCTTTAAAATAGAAAATTGATTAATAATGTCTTTGAATATGAGTGCCACACGTCAATCTAGCCCTTGCTTTACAATCCTGTCAAAAATATTTTTATATGTTGATGTGACGTATAGACCCATTTACGCAATCAATCAATACTATTTATTAACAAAACATTGCTTATCAACCTCTTTTTCAAAATTGTCCTTCCATACATTAACATAAAGAAAACACAAACTAATAAAATGAGAATAAGATAAGGATAAAACAGTAATTGCCATAATTAAAATAAAAGTTAAAAAAGATAAAAACTTGCACATTTCTCCCACTATTCTCTCCTCTCCTTAGACCATCTCCAACCATGGGCTAAATGCCAAATTTCCCCCTATTCCCCTCCCCCCAAACCTAACTCAACCCAAGCCAAATCTTTGGGCTAAAAGCTAAAAACCAAACCCAAGCCAAATTCCCCCCAAAATTTAGCCCATGATTCGGTGTGGGCCTCACCGAAATGAGTGAAACCTGGTGTCTATGTGCCAATCCCCCCCCACCCACTCGCCTGACGCGCTCGACGCGCGACCCTTTAGACAGACAATGCCCCACTCATGTGGGCCTGTTGGCCACCTTTCCTAGGCGCCCCAATGGTTATTTTGATTCGACGGTCGCGATCAACAAGCAGTTAGTTGATCCAACGGCCTAGATTCAAATTTATATTTATATATTTAATGAATTCAACGGCTGCCCAAATTTAAATCCAACGACTAAAATAATTAAAAAAAAAAAATTTAACTCAAAATTTACCAAAAAACTCTATAAATACCTATGTATTTGTTCAAACATCCACACAAAAGTCACTTTTCTCTTACAATTATTCCAAATTTTCTTTCTACCATTTCCAAATTTTGTGTTTATACATCTCTATCATGATTTTCATATTCTTCCATAGTGTTTCATGAGTTTCATATATGGATTTAGTGATTTTTCAATATTTATCGGAATTTAAATATTTTTAGATTAAAATGTTCATAGAATTAATTTACGATAGTCTACATAATTTTTTTTTTAAAAAACAAAGTAAATTTAAGAAAAAAATTAGTTTAAGTTCATTCTTTAATAATCCCGGGCTAAAATTTTAGGCCAGAAGAGTTGGAGCAGAAAAACTATTTCTGGGCTAAAAGCTAAATTGTCTAGCTAAAAATTTTGACTTTTAGCCCAACGGTTGGAGATGGTCTTAACTGGGCAATCCCTTTTTTTTGCTGGATACGTGCCAACCCGTTAAAACAAATAACTTCTTCCATTAAAAAAATTAAAAAACAAACATTTGAGAAAAATAAAAAATAAAAAGATAGATTTTCCACACATAAGAGTGTGTATCCTTCTGTTAGTAGTGGATTATAAATATTATTAATTTTTAAAAATTTAAAATTAATAAAACTAAATAAATTAAAAGAAAAACGGTAAAGAAAATAAAATCTCCCTCTCTTTTACTTTCCTCCCTCATCACGGCCCCTCTCTTCCTCCTCTATTTGTTCTTTCTTTGTGAAATTTTTATGGAGAGAAATACTATTTAAGCATCGAGTTACAGGTGCTTAACATAATACCTGATGGTTTTCCACAAAAAAGGTAACAAGGGACATAACTTTTTCAATTCTATATATTTTCCAATTCAATCTGATCCATTTATTCGTAAAGCTATTTACTTGATCGCAGACATTTATAGAACACTTTTAACAGAGGGAACGACACCAACCCCCATCAACTTGGATCATCATGGACCATTACCAAAGAACTCCCCCAACCACACTCCATAAACCCTAAACCATTTACTCACCTTAGTCAGCAATCCCTAACCTCCCTCATTCCCCACTCACTGCCACTCGTACCCCAACGCAACCACCGGCGATTTCTGAATCTTATGGTTCATTTAGTAAGCGCAGATTGTATGACTTGTGAGCAAAGGAAAACCACAGGCCACAACCAATTCAGAACTTCAAGTAAACAGTGTTTCTGAACCCCACAACAGGGAATAATCAAAGTAATGAATCCTACCAAAGAACATTCGAATAAAATTACAAGAGTGTTGATAAGAATACTTATCCTCCCTGTCATAAGTATGGGGAGCAGCAGCAACTTCAACAACCTAAACTTTAAACGCTTCTTGAAGATCTATTACCCCCTTGATATACTTCTAACCCGTTTTGGTTTTTGGGGCGGCCTTCTTTTTGACTTGCCTCTTTGGAATTGAGTTCTTCATGCCAATGAAGAAAAGCAGCGCACCAAAAAGCGCTGTGTGCTGTAACAAAGAAAATGGAATCTCAGCAGATTAAGTTGCCACTCACATGGAATATTGATATACGATGAACAAACATATATAGCAATACGCAGTGTATACCAACCTGCAAGAACTCATTTAGGAGTATGCCAAATTTGGCGTTTTCAGGACTGTAATTGTAGAAATCATAGATAAGGGGAGTGGTAATCGCCAATTGTAGAAGCTACAATAGAATAACGTTACACGTGTCAATAATTTTCAAAAACCTAATATGTTGATCAGAAACTTGGAAAAAATGAATACTAACCAGGAGAGTAGCTCCAAAGGAACTGTTAAGTACGAATAGAAGTCCTCCAAGCCCCTTCATTGCTACCACACCAGCAGCTAAATGTCTTACCTGTACAAGAAATTCCCATATCAAAAATCAAACTACGAATGCGCAACATGACCATAGAATCCAAGGGAGAAACTGCAGAGAAAGAAATAAAAATACTTACGTCTATCTCCGGTATTGCAACCCCTAGCTTAGCAGACAAATTTTTCTTGAACACATTAAACTTGGGAGACAAGTCCTTTGCAGCAGGGCCACCATCAACACCAAATTCATTAAACCTACATATACAGATGTGCCATCAACACAAAGGAACATGATATTGTTTTTAATTTTTAAACACATCAAAGTGCAACAGAATTTTTGACAATCTCAACAACAAGCCTAGCAAAGTCGTGCATAATTCTTGCAATATAGCATACAAACGGATACACAGCAAGGCTGTAAATAATATGTAAAAGTTAAAACAATAGCAAACCAACGGGTAAGGCGCCTGAAGATACTGAAACTTAACAATATCAGGGCAGAAAACTCATGCGAGGAGTTACAAACTATAAACTGGAACTGTAACAACTTTTATCTTGCATTCTTTTCTTTGTGAGGTAAACGTTGGCATGTGTCAAAAACCTCCTCACTCTACATTGGTCAGAGCAGCTCAATGGCCAATTCCTTGACCAATATCCACAAATAAATAAATTTACATATGTGTGTGCTGGTGCTGAGGAATGCGAAAGTGGGGGGACTTGAAGTATAGAAATAACAATACTTTTTACGACCGCTATAGAGAAAATGGAAACCACATTTTGAAATTAAAATTATCAACTGAAGTGCCATTCCATACTCTACATGGAAATTATTCCGTCCAAAACAAACGAACGAGACCGGAAAACTGGATCCCAACTATATACACATGGAAGTTTTGTAACTATAACAAGCACTTGAACCAACATTTCAACCAAACCAGCATTTAGGAAGCCAAAAAAGATTCTACACATGTAAAATAAGTTGTTAGACACAATTCAACCAAACCCACATCCTTGTCTGCCGAAAAAGAAATCCAAAGTTCATTTACAAAAGACCAGACAAGGAGCACCCAACCAAACTTCATAGATACGCAAATAAGTTCCTTCTGTGTCGGAAAAAATTATGCTTAATCAAGATTCCATAAGACAACACAAAAGGTTACTAGATCTTCACAATTCATTCAACCACCTCACTCTCTCTACGTGGCCGAGATTAATTAAAACAACCGGGATTTGGAAACTGACCACAGATTAATAGATCTCAGTCAGTTCACTAATAAATCGAACAGTAAGTAGTAACAACAACCCAGAGCCCTTGAATTATTTTCTTAGAAAACAATATTTTTTTATTGAAATCTCACTTCGAAAATTTCAAACGCACAAACACACACATGTTATGCAGAGGCATCAGAAATCTGAAAAAAAACCAACGGCAACATGCTTACAAAAGTTAGATCGGAGAAGTAAAGCAAATAAATCAGCTAACAGTAAACAAGTTGATGGAGTAAGCATGTATGGTAGAGAGAGAGAGAAGCCCTAATACAGCAGATCTAGAGAGACAGAGAGAGAGAGAGAGAGAGCGCTTACGCTTGCCAGGCAGAGAGGATGAAGATGGAGGCGAAGAGGACGCGGCCGAGGAAGGAGACGAACCCCATTGTTTTGTGCAGAAGAGGAGAAAGAAGAAGCGACGACAGAGTGCCGAAAACGACGGGGTTCCTAGTCTCCGATGGGTTGGTGTGCGGGCGGTCCTTTCGTTTTGGCTTCTTTATTTAAAGAAGCCAATTTTTAAGCCCGGTTCCTTTGGATAGTCCAAATCCGAACCGGACGAGGGCCGTAGACTTTGACCCGATTTACTATGATTCATTGCGTGACAACTCACAAGAAACGATTTTATTTGACCCTATCACTTGTTTATTGAACAAAATTTACTTTCTGAATTTTATTTTTTGAAACAAATTTAATGGTTTGGCTTCAATAAGTTTTGGTTTTGGTTTTTAAATCCTAACAAAAGTTGTGTCCAAATTTGTTTTACAAACTAATTCTATATTAAAACTAGATTCAATCTAAAAGACAAAAAAATATTTCGTCCCAGCGTACTAGGTGGAATTCCCACTTAAAGGTAGAGGTGAGGATCACACTGACAAATTTAAGCTAGACCTCGAACACTAAACCCTAAACCCAATATGATATAATGTTGTCATTCTTATAATTGTTAGGGAGGGATAACAATTATTTGAATTATACTTCTTTTAGCGGAAGCATATAGGTAATATTCTTTATACAACTCTTTTTTTAATCTTAAAAAAAATAAATAAAAAATTACACTTTTATCGCGAATACACTCAACAACCCTGATCACTTGACTTACCTTGATCTACATCTGATGACTACAGCTTGTGCATGAGGTCATGAGATGTGGGCAGATGCATTGGATTTTCAATTTGAATAATTATGTAATATTATATTCAAGTAAAAAAACCAAAAAGGAAAAGGAAATCTGGGAGAGGGTGCAAACTAAACAATATAAAAGTGATGAGTCGTGGAATTGAATAATGGAATAATCCAGATCCAATGGAAAACATGCACGCATTTGCTTCCTTTCTTTAATTACAATTCTACTAATGCCCATTATTTTCAAATTAATGTTTTCCTTTTGCCGCTTTCACTTTCCATCTTATTATAATTGTCGGGATCCAATCTATGCAATGCATTTGCTCAAGTATTCTGTTTGTAAACGACTTTTCTTTTCTTCTGTTGGTGAAACTTTTGTAAGTTCCAGAAATACAAATTAAACGATATACCATTTCGTGTTTTATAATAAAAGTAGACAACATTATTAACATATCATGCTTTTAGAGTATATTGGTAAATAAAACTCAGTGTTATAGTTTGAGCAAATGATAACATTATATAACCGTATTCTGAATACACTAAAAAATTGCTCTATGTGACCCGATTGGACCGTGAAGGCAATCTTCAAGACCTCCTCCTTATACTGGTAATTCAAGGGTTGTACTTGATAATGGTATCAATTTCTACTCTATGTTTGCTTGTATGATCCTCAGTTAAATTGATGATGTGGTAGATGTGGCATTATAGAAGCCACACTTGCACCATTATGACAATGCTGTGCAACTAGTTATCATCTTAGATCATACGAGACAACGATAAAGGTGAATCAGAAACTCAATGATTACTTTTTGATTCATTTGGTACAAATAAGACATCTATATCAACAAAAAAAGTGAGGTCAATAATTATCATGTGATTAAATTTTACTATCTACCGGAATGCCAAACACCCAAAAAAACGTAAATATAACTTCAAAACATTTAAATGGATAGCATGTTGTTATCTCAAAAGTAAATGCAAGCAATGAAAGATGCAAAACAACTACATGGTGAAGGGCACTTTTAACTTAAATTTCAAAACATTGCAAAGGGTAAAAATGTAAAACAATGCTCACACTCTCTTTCCAAAACCGCCACGTTAGTCCCCAATACAAACAAACAAATCCAACCAAAATGATGGGTGAGCGCATTACGCGTAGGCCCGCGGATCCCCAAACCTTCACCAATAAGCCGCGAGTACACCGCCATTATAATACTCCCGAGAGTACCCAATATTCGAATCCAACCAACCACCGCTTTACTCTTTTAAATTTTCGAACGCGTGCATCCGTCGCCCCCCTTACGACGTCGTTCCCTAGATCTACTCCGCCCTTATCGCTCTCGCCCTGTCTGTCCGAGTTCCTTGGTTCCTTCTTCCTTGGCATCGAGAGTTGGGTCTCTCCTCGTACGGCATCCGACCATGGCTTTCGTTTCGTTCGTTGGACGCCTTCTTTTCGCCTCTGTCTTCTTCCTCTCTGCTTGGCATGAGTAAGCCCAGATCTCTGTCTCCCCTCCCTGTTTTTTATTTTCTTCTTTTCTTTATTTATTTTTTTTGAAGTTTAAATTATGCAAAATCTGATGTATAATTATAGTTCATCAAACATGCATGCATGGATTTTCTTAATTTTTATTTATTTTTATGTAATTTGTTGTTTGCTACCATTTATTTGTTTTTCTATATCAATTTTTTTTTTCAGTTTTGGTGATGCATTCGTAGTTGGATCCAAGTTAATTGAAGAATATGAGTTGTAAAATGATATGATTTAAGCATATTGCATTTATTTGGTATGTAGATTAGTAATTACGATAGTATGTTACGTTGTCAGGCTGTCGATCTATAATGAATACTTGTTAATTGTTATGCGTTCACATCATTCATTTTGTAACGAGGCTTGATTTTGATGAGACAGTTCATATGCTTACAGTTGGTTTCTATTTATAGGTTCAATGAATTTGGTGTGGACGGGGGACCCGCAGCAGAATATCTAAGACCAAAATTCGACGTTTTCTCGAATCATCTGTCAACTCACACTGGTGTGCAAGTGCCCAAACAAGTTGAAGTAAGAGATTAATTTGGTTTAATTACTTGAGTCCAGTTATTTCTTAATGTTTTGATCAAATACCGTTTTCAGTTGGTTACCTAAGTGACTTTTGTACTTTGTGATTGGCAGATCAAACATTTAGTGGCGGCCATGGTGGCATTGAAGGGCATTGGGGGTCTTCTCTTCATCTTTGGTTCTTCTATTGGAGCCTATTTGCTGGTTTGTAACTGTGATTTGGTTGTCTGAGACTCTGATCTCGATCTTGTTTTTGTACCCGTAGGCCAATAATAGCCGCTAGAGGTCGCACTTGGTGCGATGGCAAGTGCCTTCGCCCATGAGTGGTAGGTCTCGAGTTCGAGACTTGGGAGCAGCCTCTCCATAAATGGGGGTAAGGCTAGCCGACATTCACCTCTCCTAGACCCTGCGTAAAGCGGGAGCCTTGTGCACTGGGTACGACCTTTAGGCCAATAATAGCCGCTAAAACATGTGTTTCGCTATATTTTTGTGCAGCTTCTGCATCAGGCCATTGCTACTCCTATCTTGTATGATTTCTACAACTATGATCCCGAGAAGACAGAATTCAATCAACTCTTTTTTCAGTTTACTCAGGTTAGCAATCAAGTTTCCTTATTCTCCCAAGCACACTTTTAATACGTGTTGTTTTGTCCATATTTTAATGTTGATCCCTGTGATTTAGGACTCAACAAGGTTAGGTTATCCTTTTAATTTTCAAATTAGATATTTCATCAAATTTGTAGACATAACATGTATGAGTTACTCAGCAACCAGGTCAAACCATAAAATACTCAGCAACCAGGGATGAAACTGTAATTTTACTGGTAAATTGACGGCTCGTGTATATGCTAAGATGAGGAAATGACTAATTTGGAAAAATTTGATATGGTTAGAATGGTACTTGTGTTACGTTTTAAACTGCTGGAATCAAGGTGAGTAGGATCAAACTCCAAGATGAAAACGTAATTTTACTTCTTTTTTGGTCCTAATATTTAAATTTCACGGAATGAGGATAATTCATTTTCTTTTTGGTAAATGACGGTATGATTGTTGGCCTAAGAGTAAGGTTGCTCCGTTGTGACTTGGACCCTCCCTTAGCTTAGAAGCTGCTTGCACAAGGCTGCCCCTTTTTATTAATATTGGGGACCCCATGGTCAATTTGTTTAGGCGATAAGATAGGTTAAGAGAGGCATGCTGTGCAAAGCTGAAAAACCAAAGAAAAAACTGCTAAATCATTGTTACTGATTTACTTTGTATGATTTGCAGAACTTGGCATTCTTCGGGGCTCTGCTTTTTTTCGTAGGCATGAAGACATCGATACCAAAGAGACAACAACTCAGGAAAAGAGTTCCAAAACCAAAAACTACATGAGAGGACGGAACCTTGGATTATGCGTGGGTTTAGGTTTTTTACTTCACCTGACTATTCCTTGAGGAAACTAGTTTTGTATGCCTGTATCTCTGTCTGTATTTCGGTCCCCCTCTTCAGATTTTTAGGGAAACAAGATTTTTAGCGGTACGAAGGCGTTTTCTTTATTTTCTGGGGCTGGTGTTTTGTTCGTAGTATTACTTAGCCAGTTTGTTGTAGACGACGGTGCAACGCCAAGAAACGTACGTTATTTATTGGTATTTTCTCAAGGTGCAACTTTTCTATTCTTCGATTTGAGATCTTTAATTAGTTAACCATGTTCATTGTCATTAAGAGTTCTACAACATACCGGTGTATGCGATACCGGTGTATGCGATGCATTGAGTTTATGACGGTTAGATGTTTAGATTAAAACACGCAAATTCAACCATCCACTGCAGCTTAAGCATCGCATTCCTCTCCCGAGTGTTTTTGATGATAGGTATGGTATGGAATTAGGTTCATCGGTACCTGGCATTGTAGTCTAATAATAAGATTTTATAGAAAAAATGTACACATATTGAACTGAAATGCTGTAATGATGGAGAATCTGTCGTAGGCTTCTACATCCACAATGACTTAAAAGAGTCTGACACAGTAGCCACCGCCCCACAATCCCACCATTACAGTTGCTGGCCGAGTGAGGCTGTATAATTCATTGCTTTTGTCCGTGTCGTCGTACAAGGCGTTGAAAAAAGATTCAATGAAAAGCAAAGAGGTTGACAAAAGTGAAAGAATGCATCAGAGATCAATGCTTCTTTCAACTCCTGCATTTAACCCTGTGGCTTTTATGGGTGAAATTAGATTAGCTTAAAACTCGGGCTGCGTTTAGTGTGGCTTTGGACCTGGATACAAGCTTGGCCTAAGGCCCAAGAGTAGATTGTGGCCCATAGTCAACTCTACTAACCACTTAAGTCAACCTTACTGCGTCTCTGCAAATGTCTGATGGAGTAATTAGAATCCCCTACATTTTTTCTAACTTGTTTAGACTAAATATCTGTTTGTTTACAAAATTTGATTAAGATGCTCTGATTAATTGCCAGCTCAGCATTTTTCTATGTATTTAATGTATATCCACTTAAACTACCTAATTAACTAATTTCCTAAAATCTAGGAATTTTAAATTCATGGCCTTAAAAGTATTTAAAACTTATGGTACTAGGGCTGGGCACGGGCCGGGCCCAAATTTGGAGGGACCGGACTGGACCCGCATGAAAATGCAATGGGCTAGGTCGGGGCGAGTAATGGAATTTCAAATTTTGGAACCGGACCTAACCTGGTCCGTTTCAAACGGGCCGATTCGAGCTGGGTCCACGGGTCCAATCTTTTTCTTCTCCGATCTGGAGCCTCACAGTCTTCGTCTTCTCCGATGTGCAGCAGTCGAATTGAGCCCATCGTCTTCTCCGATCTGGAGCTTCGTAATCTTCGTCTTCTCCGATGGTGAGCTGATTTCGTGAGTCGTGACTCATTTGGTGAGCCTACTCGCTGCTGTGATTTCGACGCAGTCGATGTACAATCACATAAATCCTATCAGAAAATCAAGCAAATCCCACATCAAGTCAAAATCAAACAAATCCCATATCACAAATACCCCCAAACCAAACCCATATCTTACTGATTGATCTCAAAAAAAAAAAAAAAAAGAAAAAAAAAAAAAAGAAAAAAGTAAACCAAAACCCATATCGGAAAATTCCCCCAAAAACTAAACAACCCTAAAAGGTTTCTCATCTCTTGTGTCTCCTTGTTTTCCTTTGTAAATGCCTTCAGACCAATAACACCTGCAGTCCCTCTTTTTCCTCTTTGACCTACCCAACACATGATAAGAGAAAAGAAGCAAGAGGAATCCTATCAATCATTACAACCTTCTTTTCTATTCTATTCTCTTCCATTCCAGAGAGAGGAGAGAGAGAAACAAGCAATACCCAATTACTGTACTTTAAATGCTTAACGTCGACGAACTCGTCCTGATGGCGGGTGAGAGGGACCTCGATCGACGTCGGAGATGGTGGTCAAGTGGTGGGTAGGATGGACCTCGATTGACAGAGATGGCACGAAATGTTAAGTTCAGGAGAAAGATCATGATGGAGAAGTCGAGAGTTCTGAGAGTGTCTGGAGAATTCTACATAACCTAAACAAATGAACGGCGGAGATTTAATCTCCCAGTGGAAATGGGTTGGGGGCCCATTTTATCTGAAATTTGTACCCACCCCGCCCCACTAATTAAATGGACCACCCTGCCCAGCCCCGTTTTGAATTTACAATATATGTACCCGCCCCGATTTGCAATTACCCGCCCCGACCCACGGGTCCAGGACCCTTTTGCCCAGCCCTATATGGTACATTTGAAAATAAACTACCGACTTTTGGTATGTTTAGATTTTAAATGTACCAAAACAAAATGTACTAGAAGTCCAAATGTGAAGCCTTAATCTCAACATACATCTAGGATCAACACGAGATGCTTGGGTGCAGGGGTGTGATAAATTCAAATTGAAATACTGAAATGAAATTCACAATAAAGTAAGTTAGTGGGGTCTCTCTCATAAATATTTATAACAACTGTACAACAAAAAGTAACTAACCAAATATGAAGACATCAAGACATCAGATTATAAAGAGGGATTTCTATTGGGTTTGTCAACAAAACAAATATGAAACCAATTTCCTTCCTGATTTGTTGCAACCCCTCCTTAACAAATTTTGGACTGATATTAGTATGGACTTTGTAGTTGGACTACCAATGTGCAAGGGAAGGTCAGTTATCATGGTGGTAGTATATTGATTGTCTAAATATGCCCATTTCATGGCTTTATCTCATCCTTATATTGCTGTTCATGTGGCTCACTTGTTTGTGGACAATGTGTTCAAATTGCAAGGGATGCCAGCTACTATAGTTAGTGATAGAGATTCCATCTTTCTTAATGCATTCTATAGGGAATCCTTTAAGTTACAAGGATCCAAGTTGTGTATGAGCTCAGATTATCATCCTTAAAGTGATAACTAAATTGTGGTGGTTAATAAATGTTTAGAAACGTATTTGAGATGCTTTACAAGTTATCAACCTAAAAAGTGTGTGCAGTGGCTAGCATGGGCAGAATGGAGTTATAACACCTCATACACACTTCTACCAACACACCATTTAAGATGGTTTATGGGTATCCTCCGCCTTACATTGATACTTATGAGTTTGGAAAACCCAACTGGACAAGGTGGAGCAAAGTTTAATATCAAGGGATAGATTGTTGTCTATGTTGAAGATTAGTCTAGATATAGCTCAGAATCGGATGAAAGTTCGAGCTGACAAGCATAGAGCTAAAATAGAATTTTCTGTGTGAGATTTGGTTTATCTAAGGTTAATCTCTTATCAATTGCAGCCTCTAGCTTCACATGCTTATCACAAATTATACGATAATCCTTTTAAGGTGTTGGAAAAGGATTAGACAAGTTGCCTACAAACTGAAGTTGCCAGATGGAATTAATTAAAATCCACCCTATGTTGAGTTGTCTTAAGAAGCACCTTGGGCCAGATGCTACATTAGTAACAAGTTTGCCTTCAGTTACATAAGATGGATTAATGTAGCAAACTCCTCTAACAATGCCTTAAAAGAAGAATGTACAAGAAAGGAAATGCAGTCAGAGTTCAATTGCTTATACATTGAGAAATCAACAACAAAGAGGAAACTACTTGGGAAGATTATGATGACTTAATTACCCAAATTCAAATTTCAATTTTCAATTAACCTTAAGGACAATGTTATTCTTTAAGGGGGTAGTAATGATAGCATTAGTGATTGTCTTAATCATAGTGGTAGTTTAATTAGTGGTTAAATGAGGTTATTGGTTGTTTTTAGTGAGTATATAGAAATTTCAGCAGGTAAGTAGGGTGTGGGAATGGTATAAGAGCACACATGGGGTGTGAGAATGGTATAAGAGCACACGTGGGGTGTGAGAAAAGGAGTAAGGTTCTCTCTTCTTCATCTCCTATATTTTCTCCCTTCCTGTCACACTTTACTTTTTGTCTCTCTTTCTATAAAAAGTCAGCAAAAGATGTTGACGTGACTTAATCGTGAGCATTCAAATAGAAGAAGAGGGAAGGGGAGATAAAGTAGGAGGGAGAGAATCCCACTCTGTGAGAAATGTAACGGTCATTTTTATTAAACAAATATAATACAAAAATACGTTGGAGCTATGCCCATTCTTCATCTCCACTCTTTCCTCCATTGTTAACCGTTATACCTACCTGTTAAGGTTGAATATGATCTTATAACGGGTTCAGGTTTTGACCTCTTGATGAAAATCTCATCGCCACATTCGATGAAGATTTTGAATGACATGAGTTCTGACCCTACCAACCAAATTCGTAAGTCATGCCATTCCACTTAAGCGTGTAAACTACTTATGTTTAGGTGGATATTTAATGTTGCACTTAGTGCGGTTAAAGGCCTAAGAATGCAAAAAGTAGGAGGAAATTAGGCTGGGATAGTTGGCAGCCCAGGGGAAGAATTTAAAATTATTTTTGCCAAGGAATAGGCAGCAAGCCTACGTGGGAAGTAACAAGTGACAGAGGGCAGCTCATCCCCAGTAAAAAGCACTTTTCCATGGCATGGGTAGGTAAATAACTAAACTAGATAGTGACTCACCATACTCTGGAGCCATCACCAAAAGGGAAGGCTTGGACAATCGGGCTACAAAGTCTATAAAAGCAATGAAGGACACAACGAAGAGCTCTTTTAACCAATCAATCAAAAGACACTCAACTCTACACTCTAACAGCAAGAAACCAAAAAGCCTTAGTTTGTTCAACCTTTACCCTTTTTAGTCGCAGGTCTACCATAGAAAACTATCTTTTGTCAAAGTTTTTGAAGCTCTGCTCCCTCCCTTGTGTTGTAGTACTGAATCTCTTTTGTAAACCTGGTTTATATTTCATTTTCTAAGACTTTAATCTTTGTAAAATACAAAGAAAAGTGGTTACAATAAGACGAACCTTGCCTGACAAGGTTGTAATCTTGCTCGAGTCTATTTTGTTTGTACTTACATAAAGTAGATTTGTTGTTTATGCATCTTTCATTGGATCCTATGTCATTTTCAACTGCCTTCTTTCAAGTATCATCTATGATTAATCTTGTCAAACTAATTAATCTTGCTTATTTACTGTTAGTCTAAACTGGTAACCAAAGAAATAACTTGAAGGGCCTTGAACTTCATTTAATTGTACATATGATATTATGAGTAAAAGTCATTGTTTACAAGGCAAGAAAAAGAACTTTATACAAACTTAACTCATCTATGAACAATCCAATTAAACTAAGAAGTAGAAGTAACTTGTGGCGCAAGTAATCAATCTAATAGCTAAAATAACAATCTGTTATACAAAGGATAACAGTGGCATGCTCCGACTCATATTAGCTTTGACTGTGAGCCTCAAGGCCTAATAAAGGCACCATTCAAACTAATAAAAAACTCATATTGCAGTACACCAAGCAACAAACCTTGCTCGATAGGCAAGACCCAAGGGAGTTGTGTGAGGGACAGATTTAACTCGAACATAATTTTGGCTCGCTCTGTGGGACACAGTTTGTAGTATTGTATGCCAAGACGAAGGAATGATCGAACATTCAAGTGGAAGATAGAATTCGGGTAACCTTTTTGTCAGCCATAAGCAGACATGAAAGATCACCCAGAAGACTTTCCTTTACCACACGGCCCCAATATCATAGAAAGCCCGACCTCTTCAGAAAAGTCGGATGGAAAAGTCACTAATGAAGATTTGCAAGCCACCATGATGAAAATATTGAAAAGTATGGAGAATTTCTCTGGAAACCAGATGATAGATTAGTAGCATATGTTCCTTAACAGGAACGCTACAAAGAAAGTAAAAGTTAGAATACTCCACACCAAAAGATGGCTATGCCAGTGAAGGAGTCGTGAAGACAAGCCCAGAAAAAAAGTTAGCAGTTCAAGAGAAAAAGAACAAAGGGAAAAAGAAGGAAAAGGTTGAGATCAGTCATCAAGAAGACCCTAATGTGGAATTTTAAGAGATAGGCTTGCCTGATTTTTCGCCACCACTACCAAATGTTAGGAGACAAATTGGGTAAGAAGGAATAAAGATCGGTACATCTAACTCGGTTGGAGAAACGAGTGGGAAAAGCTTATCCACTGCTGAAGGCAAGCTTTATCCTTACAGGCCACCACCATTGGCTAATAAATGAGGAGGAAAAGCTAGATGGAGGTAGCTCGACATACAGAGGGAAACTTTCTTAGGCATCGACCATGGCCCGAAGTGGGGGACTTCTTATCCCCCACACAATAATATGGCCAATCAACAACTGAGGAATGCGTTGGCAGAGTTAAGAAGGATGGTGGTACAAAATGCTCAACCTCAAGCTCGCTCGATGTTTAGAATAACATATATGAAGCCTTATCTTGAGTATGTTGATGAGCAAAATCCTTTCCCTTTCAATTTCAAAATGCCCGGTCCTAACTTTCAGCTTAGAAGATTGTAATGGATCTTCTAGAGATCACATTTTCAAATTTTCAAATCACTGTGTGGCGTTCGAGGATAATCCCAACTACAAATTGAGATTGTTTGGGAACTCACTGATGGGATTGGCTTCCCAATGGTACTCTTTGTTACCCCCTAATTTTGTTGTTAACATGGTGCAAATGGAGATGGCTGTTCATGAGTAGTTTTATAGGGTGAAACCTGACCATTAATGGTCTGGTGGAAGTAAAGCAATATGAACACGAGTCCACATAGGATTTTATGATGAGGTTTAGGAAGACCAGGATGAGATGCTAGTTCCCCATCAACCATGCTCAACTCATAGCCATTGTCTAGAAGCTCTGAAACTACCTCTGAGGAAGAAGTTCTATGATGTGCAGTTTAATGAACTTCAGAAGCTCGTGATTGCGGCATCTAAGTATGAAAAGCTATTGATAGAAGAACAACAAGTGAAGCATTCATTTAAAGTACCTCATTTTTATAAAAATAAAACATCAATACTTCAACTGGAGTTTGAAGGCCTAGAGGTGGGAAAAAATGACAATAGCCTGTGGGAAGGGATAAAGCTATGTGCTGCAGAGATGACTACTCCTTTCAAACATTTGATGATGAAAGGATTGGTTCAACCTATTAAGGATTAGAAGATCGTGATGAATGATGGAGGGTTTGTACCCATTAAACCTCCAAAGTATCAGTCATATTCATTTGACCTGACTAAGGCCGCAGACATCTATGAAGAACTAGTAATAGCTTGGGTAATCTTGCCCGACAACACTAAAAAGATGCCTAAACCTGAAGAACTCAGAGGAAATAAGTATTGCAAGATCCACTTAACCTTCAATCACTCCACTGCCAATTATGTACAATTTATAGATTAGATTCAATATCTTATAATCAAAGGGAAGTTGTTGTTGGAAGGCTAACATGATGATTGACATTTTACCTATTCCTTGAAGCCTCAATCAACATGACAAATCTTAATTGGGTTGAGAGGGGAAATGGAAATGTTATCCTGGATGGGAAATGAGAAAGAATGGAGGCATGTAGGTGTTAGAAGGCAGCAAGAGGTTGCCCGAAAATCCCGAAATAGCTATGGTTAAAAGAATGGTTTTGTGCAGTAGATGTCAATATGAATGTGAGCTCGAGGTACCAGCATTAGGTGCCATCATTGATCACGAGTTGGTCAAAATGAAGGAGATAGAAGAACAAGATGCTTGTAGGAGTATTCTTCAGGCTAATGAAGCAAATAAGGAGACTACTAATAATGTGTTCTAGAGGTTGGGAGGAGATTCAGAGCCTAAGAATTTATCTGAGTTATTTAGGAACTTTGAAACCTCTGAAGAAGTGGAAGATAAAAATGTGATGTTACCACACTGGGTGGATGTTAAGACCCCATAGCCAACCAGCCACGATAACATGAGATACGGGAGACTAGAAAAGACCATAAGCCCAATACCACCAGTTACAAAGGTGAATTTGGCTCGACTTGGCTTAAAATGGTATATAGTGGGAAAAGATGGAAAACCTATCAAAGAAATGAGGGCATTCATGATAAAAAGGGTTCAGAGACAACATAAGGCTCATATGAACTCACTAAAATTTCTTGCTATTTTAGAAGCTTTTGAGGATGTTAAGTTTGAGGAGTTTACCCAAAGAGGAGAGAGACAACCTAGCGGAAGAACATGAAAGAAGTAGAAAGAGCTAATAGAAAGGCTGAAGGCGGATGAGATCATGTCTCTCAAACCCCTAATATAGGGAAATACAGGGTATTAAGAAGAATACAAGATAGTATAGTGATAGTACCTACACTAGGTTGGAATCTAGAGCCTATTTGTTTTGGAACCAAATCTCTTGAAAGAGGGGTACCTCCACCATGGTAGGAGGGTATTCCATTTGGGATTCCTGAACAACTACTTGATTTCCATACAATAGAAGAAGAGAAAGTGCCCGAGTTGATGTTAAACAAAGATGCCCAAGCCTGGATGTATCATTTTCTATGACAGATTGGAAAGAATAAAGAATGAGTACCTGGACCTAGCAACTTTCATGTCAACATGACCTATTTATTGTCTTCCATGTTCAATGCAAAACCAAATCAACCAGCTGTAATGGATGATGATTATTTGGCACAAGAGACAGTGATGGCCCTTGTAAACATTGAAGAAGTTAGGAAAAAGGAGTCAAGCTTGGCAAACTTGCCTGACCTTACACGAAAAGAGCCCGAGAAAGTTTATTCTGATGAAATGGTGTTCAAAAAACCAAGTTTGGCCTCAGTAAACCATCTAAAGCCTATATATGTGACAACTCATTTGGAAAAAGTCCATTTTAAAAAGGTGTTGATAAATTGGTGGGGGGGGGGACATCAGTTAATGTACTACCACTTAAACAGATAAAGAAACTTTGCAGAGGTGAGAAATACCTTATCTCTATTGATTTCATGGTGTCTAGTTTTTCTGGAGCCATCACCAAAACACATGGGATACTGCATTTAGAAGTAGATTTAGGATTCAGGAAGATTATGTTGGGATTCTTTATAGTGGATAACAATTCTACTTATGGGACGTTGCTGGGAAGGGATTGGATACACCAGAGTTTATCTATACAATTTACCTTGCACCAACAAATTGCTATCTATCATGAATTCACTACTGCAGAACATGGATTTTGGGAGATAGTAGAGGCCGAGTCAAAGCCATTTCTCCCCACGACTAATGTTGCAGAGGCTAATTTCTACAATCCCAATGTTGGGATCCTACAATGTCTAGGTGCTGATTGGAATGACCGCCATACCAAGGTGACGACCTAAAGACTCTTAGAATAAGAACTTTCTTTCATTTAGGAGGAATGGAACATGCCTCATATTGTCCCTGCCCGCCAGTACCAATGATGACAGACCAAAAGAGAAAAGACCAGGTAGGTGAAAGCAGTCAGGTTTTTAATCAAGAAACTGCTGGATTATGGAAGAGAAAGAAGAGAGAAGAAAAGCTCAACCAAAGAAATGGCAGAGTGGGAAGAGGGAACTACAGGCACCAAAGATGATCAAGGAAGAGAAATTTTGGAAGAAGAAAATATGAAGGCAGCCACCCACATGGCAGAATGTATATATGACTTGGATTGGCCAGAATATGAGCCCAAGGCTTCAAAGTCAGTAGAATTTTTGTCTACAGAGCCCGATAAACAAGTAACCAAAGTTCAAGACCCATTAGAAACCATTAATTTGGGAACTAAGGAAGATCCAAGGCCAATACAACTCAGTGGCTTGCTGGAAACAGAAGATCGAGCGAAGATAGTTAATCTTTTGCACAAGTTCAACGATTGTTTTGCATGGCATTACACATAAATGCTAGGATTAGACTATAAGTTAGTAGAGCATAGAATGCATATTAAAGAGGGGTACATGCCGGTAAAGCAAGCACCAAGGATGATGTCAAAAGAACTAGAAGGAAAAGTTAAGGAAGAAATTGAGAAGCTAGTGAAGGCGGGCTTTATTAGACCTGTAAAATATGTAGAATGGCTGACCAACATTGTACCTGTATCGAAAGCTTTAACTGCCATTCGATGTTGTGTCGATTATAGAAATATTAATGAAGCAACTCCCAAAGATGAATATCCTATGCCTATGGCCGACCTATCCATTGATGCAGTTGCAAAACACAAAATATTATCTTTTATGGATGGAAATACTGGATATAATCAAATAAAAATAGCTAAAGAAGACATACATAAGACAACATTTAGATGCCCAGGACATATAAGAGCTTATGAATATGTTGTCATGCCCTTTAGGCTGAAAAAGGCTGGTGCTACACATCAAAGGGCAATGAATGTTATTTTTCTTAGTCTAATCGGGCATATCATGGAGGTATACATTGATGACATCGTGGTAAGGTCTAAAACTGAAGAACAACACTTGGAAGACCTCAGACAAGCCTTGCTGAGAATGAAAACCCACAAGTTGAAGATAAATCCTAGAAAGTGTGCTTTTGGGGTCAATCGAGCAACTTTCTGGGGTTCTTGGTCCATCAAAGAGGTGTGGAAGTGGACAAGAACATGGCTAGGGCTATAATGGAGTCACCTACACCCACTAACAAAGTGTAATTGCAAAGTTTGCTAGGAAAGATTAACTTTTTGAGAAGATTCATTGCTAATCTTGCAGGCAAGATCCAATCTTTGACTCCTTTGTTAAGATTAAAGAATCAAGACAATTTTGAGTGGGGCCTTTAATATCAAGAGGCCTTTGATAAAGTGAATACCAGTTTAGCCTCTCCTCAAATGCTTATGCCTTCCCAGTAGGAGAAGCCTTTGAGGCTCTACATTTCAACATCCGAGAAATCAATAGGGAATTTATTAGCTCAAAGTAATGAAGGAGGAAAAGAACATGAAATATACTACCTTAGTAAGATCCTTACGGAGGTAGAAACAAGATATACCCCAATTGAGAAATTATGCTTAGCTTTGTATTTCGCTGCTAGCAAATTAAGGCACTACATGTTGCCTTGCCATATCCATATAATTGCCAAAATTGATGTGATCAAGTACATGCTGTCTAAGCTAATGCTAACTGGAAGAATTAGGAAATGGATCCTAGCATTGTTATAGTTCAGTTTCCAGTATGTACCTCAAAGCACAGTGAAGGAACAAGCAATTGCAGACTTCTTAGGTGAGCATTAAGAGTCCGAAGAGAAACTCATTAACATCCTTGGAACCTTGGAAGTGGCTAGCCTTTGGATCCTATCCAATAAGGCTCAGTTGGGCAAGGATGAAAGGATACAACAAGAAGTAAAAAGGATAACTAGCTTATGGATCACTCGCTGGAGGCTGTATTTCGATGGATCATGCACACAACATGCTGCAGGAACTAGAATTGTCATCATTGATCCAAAGGTAGTCCAACATTGCTACTAATTTCTTCTGGATTATAAGGATACTACCAACAATAAGGCGGAGTATGAAATATTGATCATTGGCTTAGAAATTCTAATGAAGTTAGGAGCAGCTGAAATAGAAGTATATGGTGATTCCAAGTTGGTAATTAATAAATTAAATGGAAAATACAAGTGTAGACATATCACAATGGCAGGATATTACTTGGCAGCTACTTAATTATTGGGATATTGGGGGTAATGAAGCAACAATTAGCAATATTCCTAGATAAGCAAACTTAACTGCCAATGAAATGGCACATAGGGCTTTTGGAGCACAACTTCAAGAAGGAGGGTTTGAGATGAAAGTAGAGATACAAAGGAGAAGTCTCCCCTCTATCTTTGAAAGAGGATTTAGCCTGGATGTAATGACTGAAGAGCCTAAGATAGAGAACTGGTGAACATCTATCATCCAGTACTTTCTCCAATCCTTGAATGGCCCTTCTTCTCCCACTAGTAAGAAGATTAGACAACATGCAACTAAGTTTGTTATGTGGAATAAAACTTTGCTGAGAAAGACTCCAGATAGGCTTTTATTAATATACTTGGGTCTAGAAGAATCAATGAGGGTGATGGCTGAGGTGTATAAAGGCATTTGGAGCGTACTAGCATAATTCTATCGAAAGTAAACCCAAATTTAACAACATATATATATATATATATATATATATATATATATATATATATATATAGTTGAAACAGTTTAACTGCCAAAGATGCTAGTCAAGCAAAAACATAGTAAGTCACATATGAAATATCTGAGTTATCTAATATGTATTAGATGCAATCCAAGGTTCAAACTATCATACATGAAGTTCGTTCACACAACAATAAATAAGGGTCCAAAGATGAGATGGTTGCTAAGAAGATATGGCTACTTCTAGCCCAACATGGAGAAATATTGTAAAGCTTATGCTAGATGATGTGAGAAATGCCAAAGGCATGGACCTCTCTAACATACACCATTAGTGCCCTTGAATCCAGTAGTAAAGCCATGACCTTTCAAAGGGTGGGCTATGGACTTTATCGGGCAAATATACCCAGCTTCTAGCAAAGGGCACACCTTCATAATAGTGGCAACTGATTACTTTACTAAGTGGGTTGAAGCTTCAGCTATAAAGACCATTAATTCAACTACTATGAAGAAGTTCATTGAGACCAAAATCCTACATAGATATGGGGTGCTTGAAACGATTATTACAGACATAGGGCCTTCATTCATTTCAAAAGAAGTGGAGGAGTTTGTAGCTAAGTTCAAGATAAAGATGATCCAGTCTATCCTTTATTATCCCAATCTAATGGTCAAGCAGAAGCTAGCAACAAGATATTGGGGAACATCATTAAAAGAGTGGTGGCAGATAGCCTAGAAAAATGGCAGATAGTATAGAAATGTGGCATGAGATGTTAGGAGATACTTTTTAGGCTTATAAAACCTTAAAAAGAGCATGAACTAGGATTACTCCTTATACATTGACATTCAGGCAAGATACAGTGCTCCCTATGGAGATCAATGTGAATTCTGTGAGGCTTCAGAACCTATTTGGCCTACATAGTGATGAATTTATTCAAGCCATATGTCAAGGAATTGAGGACTTGGATGTTGCCCGAATTAAAGCTCTAAACAAGATCCAAGAAGGGAAAAAGGCTGTTGCCCGAGCCTACAATAAGAAAGTATAACTGAAGACTTTTTGAAGAAGAAGAATTGGTGTAGAAACAGTTTCGCCCTGGGGAGCTCAAGTTTGAGGTTTTGGGAAATTGAGTCTTACTTGGGAAGACCTTTTTACAATTACCAAAGTATTAGACAGAATAGCTTATTACTTAGCGGATTTAGAAGGAGATTTACAGAAACATCCAATCAATGCTAAACTTCTAAAGAAGTACCACCCAACTCTTTGGGATGTTAGAGACTGTTATATTAATTAAGTTTGATACTTAGAGAAGGGGTGAGGAATTCTTTGTATGTCTAAAAGCAGTTGTTTCTGTTAGAATAAGCAAGTAAAATAGCAAAATAGGGAGAGATCTTTTTATTAAATAATTAGGAAAGTACAGAAGCCCTAAATTACAAGTTTACATCATTAGCAAAGGAAACTATCCTAGAATGACAAGTCTGCATTATGGTAAAAATACGACTTGGCTCTTCTAAAGCTATATTGCTGTTGGCTAACTGGGCTTCTGACTCCTCAACCTCCTGGTTTACTTTCTTCACCTCTTTAATCTTCTTGTATAACTTACTGGAGAAGATCATTTGCTCAGCCTTCAGAGCACAGGTAAGCAAACTTAATTATTGGGATATTGGGGTAATGAAGCAACAATTAGCCATATTCCTAGATAAGAAAACTTAATTGCCAATGAAATGGCACATAGGGCTTTTAGAGCACAGGTTTAAGAAGGAGGGCCTGAGATGAAAGTAGAGATACAAAGGAGAAGTCTCATCTCTATCTTTGAAAGAGGATTGAGCCTGTATGTAATGACTGAAGAGCCTGAGATAGAGAACTGGAGAACATCTATCATCCAGTACCTGAATGACCCTTCTTCTCCCACTAGTAAGAAGATCAGACAACATGCAACTAAGTTTGTTATGTGGGATAAAACTTTGCTGAGAAAGACTCCAGATAGGCTTTTATTAAAATACTTAGGTCTGGAAGAATCAACGAGGGTGATGGCTGAGGTGCATAAAGGCATTTGTGGAGCATACCAGCATAATTCTATTGAAAGTAAACCTAAATTTAACAACATATATATATATATATATATATATATATATATATTAGAAACAGTATAACTGCCAAAGATACTAGTCAAGCAAAAGCATAGTAAGTCACATATGAAATATTTGAGTTATCTAATATGTATTAAATGCAATCCAAGGTTCAAACATACATGAAGTTCGTTCACACAACAATAAATAAGGGTCCAAAGATGAGATGGTTGCTAAGAAGATATGGCTACTTCTAGCCCAACATGGAGAAACATTGTAAAGCTTATGCTAGAGGGTGCTAGACCTCTAGCCCATGTTTATAGCCCGCTCAATCACTTCTTACTCCTCATGCTAGATCTCTCTATTGGATGCAGCTGTTAAACCTTTATTTGCAGAATTTGCTGGCATCCACCCTAAAGGAATCCTGGAAAAAAGGTTGTCTGAGAACCAAGGTTACCTCATAAGCACGAAGGCATCCCACTCCAAGTCAGTTATGGTTCTGCAGATCTTGAAGAAGTAGAGGTAAGAGAAAGTTGAATGGTTGGTAACTAGAGCCTCTGCCAAAATTCGGGCTAGAGCTACTCCTTTAGGAAACCTGAAATTTAGAGAAGTACCACTGACACCAAATTTGGACCATCCATGTTGCTTTATCGAGGTTAGTCTCAAAGGGCTATCCTTTGGTTATCTCATAAAGAAAATGGAATAGATGGGCGAGGATAAATGACCCTATGGCCACATCATCAAAATATTGCAGAGCTTCCACCAAAGGGATCCACTCCAACTTCACTTATTTGGATTTGTTGGGGAACACATGCTTGTTTAACCAGTAAAGGAGGAAATACATGCGTTCTTGGGCTTGGTCAGCAGAAGGGGTTGGCGGGCAAAAATTCTTCTTGGCAAAAAGAATGAAGCCATCGAATGAAGTCTCATAACTTTTCAAGGTTGTAGGATCATACTCCAAGCTCACAATGTCTTGTGAGGCTTCAGAACTTCCAGCAGCTAGTTGGGAAGAGAAGGACCAGTTATGAGTAATGTCCAGACATCTGCCCGACGGCTTAAGCCCGAATACTTGAGCCATATCAAAGACGATTGGAGTCATCGGGCCCATTTTGAAGTCAAATGTGTTAGTCCCATTGTTCTAGAATAGAAGGGCAGTTGACAGAAGCTCATGCTTGATGGGAATGGTGGTCTTGGACATCGAAATTAACTCATAAATGCCATTGGCCATCCATTTCCCTTTCCAGATGGGTTCCATCTCGTCCACCTACTTTGAACAAACTGCGTCGGTCATGGAAGGAAAATCTCTCTTGAAGTTTGACCACTTAGCAACAAAGATACCCTCTTCAGCTTCATAAGGACAATGGGTGAACCATTCCTTAATAGGCATGTTGCTTTCCACAGCAACAGGAACTTTGGTGGTCCAGGCAAGCCCTAGTGAATACACTCCACCTTCTTCGAAGAAAAGGTGGAGATTAAGGCCAGCCCAAGGATAATGAAGGCCATTGAGTCGACAGCGAATAGTGACAATCCCTTCTCCAGACTCACAAGCAGGGCGCGATTTGGGAGCCATTGTTGAATTCGGTAGAGAAGAATGAAAAAAAATGGCTTAAGATTGAGGCAAGAAAGGGTTGAAAATTCAAGAGAATTTGGTAGTTCGGAGAATCAAGTTTGTTCAAGGTAATGGTCGAAAAGAGTAAAGTGGAAGCTATATAACGGGGATGTAGTTAACGTTGGAAATCGTGAGTTAGTGCAAAGGTTTGTTTAAAACGGCTAATTAAGTGGGGCTAATACCCAATTTTGGCAAGCAATTAATTGTAATCATTATCAATGTCTTAAAGGGGGCACTATTTGGGTGGATATTTAATGTTGGGTTTAGTGCAGTTAAAGACCCAAGAATGCAAAAAGTCGGAGGAAATTGGGCTGGGACAGTTGGCAGCCCAGGAAGAATTTAAAATCATTTTTGCAAAGGAATAGGTAGCAAGCCTATGTGAGAAGTGACAAGTGACAAAGGGCAGCTCACCCCCAGCAAAAAGCACTTTTCCATGGCATGGGTAGTTAAATAACAGAAGTAGATAGTGATTCACCATACTCCGGAGCTATCACCAAAAAGGAAGGCTTGGACAATCGAGCTAGAAAGTCTATAAAAGCAATGAAGGACACACGGAAGAGCTCTCTCAACCAATCAATCAAAAGACACTCAACTCTGCACTCCAACAAAAAGAAACCAGAAAGCTTTAGTTTGTACAACCTTTACCCTTTCTAGTAGCATGTCCATCATAGAAAGCTATCTTTTGTCAAAGTTTTAGAAGCTCTGCTACCCTTCCCTGTTTGTAGTATCAAATCTCTTTACTAAACCTGGTTTATATTTCATTTTCCAAGGCTTCAGTTTCTGTAAAATACAAAGAGAAGTGGTTGCAAGAAGACAAACCTTGCCTGACAAGGTTGTAATCTTCCCCGAGTCTCCTTTGTTTGTACTTACATAAAGTAGATCCATTGTTTATGCATCTTTCATTGGATCCTATGTCATTTTCAACTGCCTTCGTTCAAGTATCATCTATGGCTAATCTTGTCAAACTAATTAATCTTGCTTATTACTGTTAGTCTAAACTGGTAACCAAAGAAATAAAAACTCCCTTTAATTGGACATATGATATTATGAGTAAAAGTAGGGGTGGAAAAAAAAAACTGAAAATTCCAAATAAAAAATCCTGAAAATTTTGGTACCCTTTACCGAATCGATCCCGAAAATTCGGTATGGGAATCGGTCTCAGATTTGTATTTGTTCGGTAATCCCAAACCGAACCGAAAAAAATATTATTTAATTTTAAATATATATTTGGAATTGTAATAGCCGTCTGATTTGTTTGAGATTTAATCTCAACAGTTGAATCCAAATAAACCCTAACTAAGACTCAGAGACTTAATCACTCTCTCTCTTAGTCTCTCTTGATCTCACACATTACCTCAGTGACCTCACCAGCTCACCCTTCTCTTTGCCGATAAGGAATTCAAAGTATGTAATTTTCTAATTGATTATTTGAGTATTATTGGAAATTTTGGATTATTTGAGTATTATTGGAAAATTTGGATTCTCGTTCGTCAGCGTCTAGACAAGAACCTAGGGAATTTGCGGTAGAGAATGGTTTATGTGGGATGTAGATTAAATAGGAACCAAGATGAATTGCAGAATAATTCAAGCTTTGAAATTCTGCATGCATTCTATCAACATTTTAGAAAATTCAAAATAGTATAAAAATCAGCATGAATCAAGTTATTTCAATTCTTCATTATGTTCCCAAAATAAAAATTTATAAAATTAGGATGTTTTAGACTTTTAGTGACTGATCAGACTTCTTTAATTTGGGGTTTTGCCGAAATTCAATGTAAGTCTCGAGTCTCTATCATGTATATAGGTTGTTTTAGTGACTGAAGAGATTAGGGTGGTGTTCAATTTTGAATGCGAGTCTTAAATCGGCATGAAACAAGTTAATTTCAATGTCAATATTATATTCCTAAAGCTGACTTGTATAGTTTAGGATTTTGTTCAAATTGTAGAGCAGGTCCTTAAGTTCCAGGTGTGAAAGCTATATTTTTGGTCATTGGGGGGAAATGAATCTTTGAAGATGTAGCAGGGCAGGGTATGGTGAAAGGAGCTTTGGGAGCTGTAATAATCTAATTTCTATGAGTTGATCTTGTAGCTGTTATTTATCCTACTGGATTTTTAAGGCATTTTATGCCTCATGTTATCGGTCTCTAGTCTTAATTTAGATGCCATTTCTGTCTTCTATGAGTTTTTATCTTCTAGTATTATTGGATTTTCCCTTCAAGTTATTCCTAGTAAGAAACAACTCTACTATCCAAATTGTTCCGTTGTTTTTCTCTTGTTGTATAGTGAAGTTTCTGTCCAATAAACTCAGTCTATCTAGAGTTTGTTCCACCGGTATAGTATAGAGTCTAGCGAACAAGCTTTCTAATTGATTATTTCGAGATTCCCGATTGTCCTGAAATCCTGAAACTATTTTAGGATTCCCGAAAATTGGGATTCCCGAAAATTTGGTTTGGGATCGGTCTTGAAATTGGAAATCCCGAAAATTTCGGTTTGGGAATCGGGACATGGGTTTTGGTTTGGTATCCCATACTGAACCAGCCCTAAGTAAAAGTCCTTGTTTACAAGGCAAGAAAAAGAACTTTATACATGCTTAACCCATCTGTGAACAATCCAATCAAACTGAGAAGTCGAAGTAACTGGTGTTGTAAGTAATCAATCTATCTAATAACTAAAAGAACAATCTATTATACAAAGGATAATAGTGGCACGCTCAGACTCATATTAGCTTTGATTGTGAGCCTTAAGGCCTAACAAGGCCTCACAAAGGCACCGTTCAAACTAATAACAAACTTATATTGCAGTACACCAAGATCAAACCTTGCCCGATAGGCAAGACCCAAGGAAGTTGTGTGAGGGGCAAAACTAGCCCGAACAACTTCCATCACGTCACCAATTTCCTCTTGGCGTACATTTTCTTGGCAACCAAACAAACACATGAAAATAGTAAACTACTGTCTGTGAAGAGTTTTTTCATGGGCCAAAAGAAAAAAAAATGGTAGCGCATGTTATATGCAATAAAAACTGGTTTGAAGTTGAAGGGGGAGAAGAAGGGAAGAGAAGGCCTAGGAACGAGAAAGCGAATGTCGGCATCGCTAAGTAGCGTCAGGGTCGGGGTGGGAGCGTTACTAGGTTGAGTGGTAGGATGAAAGGGGTGGGGACCTACTATTTTAATTAATCTTAATATTTGTTGGTAACTTTATTTACTTTCGAATTTTTTTCATGTGACATGTATTTGACATCCGCATCAGAATAAATGGTATTTTATTCTTGCTAGACCATCATTTAATGGTCAATTTTTTTTTTTCATGCGACATGTATTTGACATCCACATTAGAATAAATGGTATTTTATTTTTGCTAGACCACCATTTAATGGTCAAATAGACGGAATAATTAACGGGTGTATGACATCACTATAAAATGGTGTTGTATATTTCAATGTTTTAAATATAAAGTATGAATTTGCAATTACACCCAAATTGAAGGGTGCAAATGAAATTATCTTTAATACTGACTAAGGGTTCAAAAAATGTGCCATGCAATGAAGTGGTGTGCTACACTTGTCCCATCTTGTACTCAAAGACTTTGTGCACCTTATAAAAAAACATTCATTTTTCATGTGGTTGCTTCCATTCTTTCCTATAGATAGCAATATTTCACATCAACGACAACTATCATAGTGTCCCACTGCTCATAAATCAAATGAAGACAAGAAGCATCCGTCCGCCTTCCGAAGTATCTCAATCCATTATAGAATGTTCAACATCAATACTATCCCAAACGAACTCATTCAACACATGTTCTTTCACATTCTTGCTTTTGTCGCATCATCTTCTTTGTTGGAATCCCATTTAGAACTAGTAGCCATTTGTTGCAAACCTCCTTTTATTTGCTTAAACCTTCTAAACATCATAATTGTAGAAGCAAACTTGATATCGGCAACCGATAACATCTTCACTCTCAAAGGTCATTTTACATGGTCAGTCTCACATTATATATGGTCTAATATCAAGCTTTTAATGGACGATCATCACTTGTTAGTGTTGTAATCCAATGACGTTGATTAAGAGCCTACAAAAGTGAAGTGGAGGGTTCTTTTGGTGAGCATATATACTTTTCAAAGCAGGATTAAGAGCCTACACATGGTTTCCACAATGGTTAGAAACTGGCTTCAGTGATTAAATCAGCAGCCCTACTGTTTGTCTGGAGGAATATCCAGTGGGGACTTTTCCTAGCCAATGAGCACATAGCTCCCCAAGAGGTTGGCGCCGGTTGATATCGTTTGTCGGGCTTCTACTTATTGGCGGGCTGTAAGAGAAGGACAAAGTTAATTCTGAAAGGTGCCTTTGTAGGGCCTTAGGTGTAGGCTTTGAGGCTCATAATCAAAATTAACTTTAAATGTTCAGGTTTGCCACTGCCATCTTTAGCATGGCAGATGTAAAACAGATGTTCAGTTTGATTATATATGCCCAAGAGACCAAGTTAATTCTGAAAGGTGCCTTTGTCTGGCCTTAGGTGTAGGCTTTGAGGCTTCTAATCAGAACTAACCAAGTACTCAAACATATATTGGTTGTTTCATTGTAGCAGAAGTATCACAACCGTTATACTTTAATCGCCCGAGCTCGCAGAGCAAAACGAACTCAGATAGGTGCCTTTATCGGGCCTTAGGTATAGTCCTTGAGGCTTCCCATCAGAATACTCAAGCGTTCTGAAGTAATCATGATATAACAGACGTAAAACTAAGAAATAGGCTAATTACTTGCGCCCCAAGTAACTTCGGACTTCTTGTTATCAAGGACTGTCGTGGATGAGTTAAGTCCACATAAAGTTCTTTTTTATGCCTTGAGACCAAGGACTTTTAATTGATCAATCTTGTCTGCCTGAATGGTTAGAACTTAGAAGTCTTTTAATCATAAATTAGCTAGAAATAACTTAGATGCAGATGGAAATATACATCATATTACTAGATCTATGAATGAAAAGACAAAACAAAGGAGGTTGTGCACGGCTGATCGTTTTGCAACTTCCTCTCTTTGCTATTTACAAAAAGTTTGAGGGCTAGAAGAGGAGATTGGGAGATGAGTTTATAGGAGGGAATCGATACTACAACAAGATTTAGACAGGGTAGCAGAGCTTTTACAAAGGCTTTTCTGGTGAAGATTGATCCCGAAAAGGATGAAAGCTTGGTGCTGACTACAGCTTCGTATGTAAATCTGGCTTGAGCAGAGTTTGTGTATTTGTTTGTTTGATTGAGTGTCTTTCTTTTTTATTTTTCTTCCTCCTTTTATAGACGTTTTGGCTTGGCTGCCTGCAATATTGATCTTGCCCGAATGCAGCTGAGGGGTAGTGACTCATCAGCTTTTTACTTGTCCTGCCATTATAAAGTACTTTTGGCCTGATTAGCTGGCTGGTGTACACCACTTGACCTCTAGGTAGGTGAGCAAGTAGCTTGAGTGATCTGCACTTAGTCGGAAAAAAGACCCCTTCTTTCTTCTGGGCTTCAATTGGGGTTTAGACTTTTCCTCCTTCTGGACCTTCTTTGGGCTAACCCTCTTTTTAACACAAAGTTCAAGTTTTTTCCCAAACAGTGCCCCTTTCAATTAATATTCAGGCTGGAATTCCAGGTGCCAATATTGATTGAATTTGCGCCCTTCATACCTACGTCTTTACTCGGGACTTGCACTCTTTCAAAAACAACCGTCACTTACCTACGATCTTTCCACTAGCCCATGAATCATTAGCTATCCCTAATACGAAATCCCCCATTTTCAGAATTTCCTACCTTCCCAGATATTTTATTTCTTCCAAATCTTCAGACTCCCTTTTATGTTTCACCCCATTTCTTCTGCCCTCGTCCCCTTCTTGTCGCTCATCTTCTAAATGAAATGGCCTCAGGATCTGGCCAAATCCAGCTATCATACGAATCTGGTGAAGGCATCGCTACTTTATGCCGTTTACTCAACGGATTACACCGTCCTCGGGCAGGTTTGTGTTCTGAACTTTTCTTTGAAGCACTTGGGGTACAATCGTTGGGTCCTGCATGGATTTCTCGCATCCCTGCTGTGATAGAGAGTAATATGCCCAGGGGGAACTGGTTTACCCCAAATCCTTTCTTGGCCGAATCGGCCATTTCTTCCTCTAAGTGGTCATCATATCGTCGTGGCTTTCCTTTAATGAATGACCCAGCTTGGGCTCGGTGGATTGATGAACTAGAGTCAACCTTCAAGAAGAAGTGGATGAACAATGGTATTTATGAACTAATAATGCTTTCAAATACTACCATTATTGCCAAGCCCAAATTGCTTGCTACTTCTCTTCTTTTCTGGAACTCGGGCACAAATACTTTTGATTTTTGCATGGGTCCTATGTCTCAAACTGTTCTAGACATGGCCCAGGTCTTCGGGCTAAGACCATCGGGCAGGATTGTAGATGTTACCTAAGACTGGGTTTCCTCTTCCTCTTCAATTGCTAAAGGCTCCTGTTCCTCCTCCTCTTTCCTTCGATTGGAATACAACTCTACGACCTTTAAGAGTTACGGGACTTCTTTCAAGGGATTCATCCCTTTCGTACAGGAGAATTTTGGTGCCGATTCCTCTTATGCCAATAAAGATCAGGAACATATGTATTTCCTTCTGTACTGGCTCAACAAGCACGTTTTCCCAAATAAATCTAAAGGGGTGAAGGTTGAATGGATCCCTTTAATGGAAGCCCTTCACAACTTTGATGATGTAGCTACATGTCTATTTCTTCTTTCTCATCTTTATCATCTTCTTTTTGAAATGACTCAAGGTGAGCCATTTGAAACCAATCTGAATGGACCCATATGGATGATCCAAATATGGCTCTAATGGTATTTCCCAGAATTTCGGGCTGTTAACTTAGAATTCCCAGAAGGTGTGGCCCCTGCCCGAATCTTAGCTGAAGCCACTTTTACAGATCACTCTACTTTTGCCTGTTTTTATTTCTTCAAAGTTTGTAAAACCTGATCCTACTTGGAGTGGGCCGCTTCAGTTTTGAGGAGATATCCTTGGTTCTCTGACCAAGCCTTTTAAGACACTCCTGGGGAAAATGCCACCCTATTTTGTAGGGAGAAATTCATTAGTTGTATTCAACCAAGAGACATAGCCTAGGGAGTTCGTGGCCATCGTTATGATCGTGGGTTGGAAGTGTATCACCCTAATTTTTATAGCAGGCAATTAGGCTTTAGGCAAGCCACTCCCATCTCATTCTTTGATTCTGTCCACTGTGGCATTTCCTTCCGGTTATCATCCATTCAGAGGTTACCTTTTGAGCTGCCCGACGAAGTCTTGAAGTTATGAATCAGGCTGCCCGAAAGTCCATAGTTTTTAACTTCGAATGTACTTCACTTTTCTCCTCCTGGTGGGAAGCTAAATGGACCAAGAAATATGAAGGAGATTTGTGAGAAACTCATGACCATCTCTTTAGTCAACTTTCCCTCAAGTCATACCCCAGCTGGGGCGAACTTGAAAACTGGAAGGAAATGATTCAGCAGAAGAACCAGTTACTTTTGATAGGTATTTCTTTTCCCGACTCGACTTTGCCTTCTTTTAAAGTTATCTAAGTCTTATTTTTCTTGATCCTGCAGCCCAAGTAGATGTTGAATCGACATCCATTGAATTAGAGGATGATTTAGCTGATGCAGTAGTTTTTCATGGAGCCGTAATAGAGGCTCAAAGATGAGAAGCTGGAAAAGATGAAGATGTTTTAGAATCTTTTAGAGATTCAGAGGCTGAAGAAGCACCTGAAGCAAACCTTAGAGCGCTCAAGTGAAGAAAAGTAGTTATGGCTGAGACCTCAGAATTCGAGCTTGCACAATCACCCAAACCCAAACGGCCAATTCCCACCAGAAAAAGTAAGAGAACGAAGAATATCCAAGCTTCTAAGTCTTCAGCCTCGTCGGCTCCAGTTTCTAAGGTAAGCGTAAAGAAGCAAAAGTCTTCAAGTAAGTTTTTGCCCTCTTTTATCAGACTGCTATCCTTCTTCCTTATCTAATTATCCATGTTCTCTTTGAAATCAGGGCCTCAGGCCTCCAAGAAACCAACTATCGCATCCAGGGAGGATCCACTGGGAGCTGAAATGCATAAAAAAGCTGAAGATCTGCAGAAGGCCACCCTCAGGGAGCTTGAGGTTTTTGCTTGTATTTTTATTTGCATGATCTCCCTTGCTTTTCTTTAAACTTTGAACATGATTCCTTGATTTAGACCTTAAGGGAAGAAAAGATTCTTCCGCCCGCGACTTCTTTATCATTTGCTTGAAAACTAAGCATTTCTCCTCCTTAGGTTAATCTTTCAAAAGTGCATGTTCCTCATTCTGGAGTCTTGAATAACTTTAGAGTCTCTGGAATAGATGACCAAACTTTTCTCTTCCCTTCTTTTTATCCAGATTGGGGTATCTGCCCCCTTGCTTAGCCAAGGTTCACCCCCAAAGTCTTCTATTTCTCCTTCTGCTTTGGAGGCAACTCCATCTTCTCAATTTAATCCAGCAACAGGAGTTATGTTGCATTTTGTGAATGAGGGCAGCAGTTTGGTGAGCAATTATCTTGATATTGAACTTCTATACACTGTGCCCATATTAACTTTCCATTTACATTTCCTTCAGCCATCTCCAATACATGAATCACGACGACCATCAGTGGTAACACTTGAAGAACCCGTAGCCTCTGAAATTCCTGTGACCCCAAGGGTAGCTATTTTGCAGGTGTTTCCTTGCCCAATAGCTACTATAGATGAACCTCATTCTTTTCCTTACACTCAGGTATGAATATATTTTTCTTTCTGTTTTCTTCTCATAACCTGTTTACTAACAATTGCTGTAATCCCTGGATGCTCCTAGGACATTGGTGAAGGTCAGGGCACATTTTTTCCTTCCCCTGTTGGTGGTAGTGATTCTCCTCTTCAAACAGGAACTGATACTCTTCCTTTTAAAACCCAAGGGCCTATTTAGGCATATTTCTTCTTCCCAAAGTTTCTTTCTACTTTAAACTATTTAACTGTTTTTCTTGCCTTAATCTAGTCTTCTTTGGTTCTTGCAGCATGCCCTAGGAGAGGCTTCGGGAAAATCTCCCCCACGCGTGGTGTACAAAACGGAGTTCCCCCGGTCTCCTTCAACTTCTGGAGATATAGGGATTTCACTCCCTGGAATTGAGAGGACCAGGACCGAAGTCGCCTCATCAGTGGTTATTACTCCATCAGAAGAAACTAGAGTACGAACCCCTCCCCATTCTTTTTCATTTTCAACAACTGCTGATTTGCCCGAACTTTTTGAAGAATTCGGGCAACTTGAGACAATGCTGAAATCTTCAAAGCGTTCTTCTGAACCTTCCGACTTTCAAGAGCAATGTCGAGCTTTCCAAGAATGGGTGAGGAATAACTTCTCAGCTTCGTGCAGCTTTAAGGCTCTTCATGACATAGAGAAGGTTACGATAGAGCTCTTCAAGGTCGGCCGGCTATCCAAAACCCAACATGATTCCTTTATCTCTTTCTTCAAGAACCTGAAGGCTCTCAGGGATCAACATCACAGAGCCGAGAGACAAGCCAATCGTGTAAAATGCTTCAAGGAGAAGGAATCAAGTACTTCTGCTTAAGTTGAACAATTGATGAATGAGGGATTGCTAACAAAAGAAAGGATTGAAGTGGTAACTTCTGAAATTCAGAAGTTGGAAGAACAACTTGTTGTTCTTAAGGCTGAGCAAATAACTCTTCTTGGCACCTTTAAACATCAAATTGAAGAAGTGATGAAGTCAAACTTAGAGCTAGAACACACTAGATCATAAGTTGCTAATAACAACACTGTTCTGGCCGAACATGGTAGAATATTTGCAATCATGCAGACTTATCATTCCCGAATAATTACTCTGAGTGAAGATGTAAATTTGTTAGACTAGGATCACTTGTAAACCTTCTTTTTATAAAAATGAACATGTGTTTTGCCTCTGCTTGCCTTGCTTATAGAACTATCTGAATTTAAAAATTTTCCTTTCCTATTAACACCTCATGAGTTGGGCACTCAAACTTTAAAAAATCCCATGTTATATATCTGGGCAACGCCTGCCCTCTCTTTATTTTCTTTTTTGCTTCCCCTATTAATACCAATTTCAGGACCTGATCATGATCCCTTGGTCCTTTTTCTGGTGCTATCATTATTGACGTGGGGGTATTGGGGCAACATGGGATCTATCTCCTTCTTCTTTTGCAACGAATGATGACCCCAGCTTCTCTACCCGAATCAGGTTGATCGTGTTGATAGGGGCTTCCGGGAATGGGTTTGTATCAACCATTATACTGGTTTGGGGTTTGTCAAGCAACAACTTCCCCTCACTATAAGGTCTTGTAGCCAATCTCTGAACTGGACACAATTGGCTATGGAATGGTTGAAGGTATAATGCAATTTGCAATACTTCTTCCCCCTTAGCTCTTCTGGCTTGGGCATTTTTTAGTACTGTCGGGCAAAATTACTCTTGCGCGCACCAATTCTTCGTAGATCTCAGGTGCTTTGGCTAAATCAAATGAATAACTCTGGTACTTGGGAGGTTCTATAGGGACAAACCCTCAATCGTTCATTACGATTTTCTGGTCTTTGATGGGTTGAACCAACCCTTTCACCATTAATAGTTTGAAAGGCGTGGTCATTTCAGCAGCACAAACATCAATTTCCTCTCTATCATGGCCATCTTCATGCTCTGGCCCTGCTTTTTCCACCTCCACACGATGAATTGCAACTTTGTTTTTGTAAAAGGGAGGAGTCTTGGAAGTATGCTTCACTTGTTGTTCTTCTAGTAGCAACCTTTCATACTTTGTGGCGGCGATTACCAACTCCTGTAACTCGTTGAATTGTGTATCATAGAACCTTTTCCTTAGAGGTAATCTCAAAGCCCTCTGAGCAATTGATATAAGCTAAGCTTGGTTAACAGGGAATTGGCATCTCATTCTTGTCTTTCTGAACCTCATCATGAAATCTTCTATGGATTCATGGTCATATTGTTTGACTTCAACCAGATCATTGATAGTCATTTCTGGTTTTATTTTGTAAAACTGTTCATGGAAGGCCATCTCAATCTGCCCCCAATTGGCAATAGAGTTAGGGGGCAATAGAGAGTACCACTGAGATGCTAGCCTCGCCAATGAATTTCCAAACAACCTCAACTTATAGTTCGGGTTGTCTTCATATGCCACACAATGATTGGAGAATTTAAAAATATGATCTCTAGAAGACACACTGCCATTTTCTCCCGTGAATGTTGGGAATGCGGGCATTTTGAAGTTGAGAGGAAATGGGTTTTGCTCATCAATGTATTCAGGATAAGGTTTTTGATAGGTAACCCTGAATACTGGACGAGCTCGTGGTTGAGCATTATAAGCCACCGTCCTCCATAATTCAGCCAACTCCTCCCTCAGTTGCTGAGTAGCTGTATTATTATTATGGAAGATAAGAGCAGCCTCATTCTTTGGGCTTCGGTCATTGCCCGCACCTACTTCCTATTTTGATTCGGGCTTTCTCCAATTGGCTCTTCCTCCCTTATTAGCCAACGGAGGTGGCCTATAAGGAGGAGGTTTATCTGAGGTGGCGAAGCCTTCTTTTCCGCTGGATTCTCCGGTTATTATGGGCATCCCATACCTCGTTCTTTCTTGTTCGCTTTGCTTCCCATTATTAAATGATAATGATGGGAAGCTAGGGAATTCTTTTTCTAGAACCGGTTCAATCCTGGGTTGACTTCCTTTAAGAACTTCCTTTTCCTTTCCCCTATCTTTTTTTTCTTCCAATAACGGAAATAGGGGGATAACTGGTTCACTTCCGGAGGTAGCCTGGCTCATCACACTTCCTTGAGCACCTTTTGGGGTAGAAAACTCTAGATCTAGTCTCCTCTGTAGATTCCCTGTTAAGGTACAAAGTCGACTTACTTCTCCCTTAGTTTCCAAAAAAACCCTTTCCATGCTCTTCAACACTTGTATCATAGTAGCCTGCAGTTCTTCATTAGTTCCTTTTCCTTCAGACCTTCCAGATGAAGTTGGGCTTTCTAGGACCACCTGTCCTGATGGAGAAGAAGGATTTCCCAATTGATCCGTCATTTGTAGCAAAGGTTGAGATGATTCATACTTTGTACTCTTTTTGCAAGGTTTATGGCTTTTCTTCTTTGACATGCGATATTGAAAAGTGTATCCCACCGGGCGTGCCAAAACTATGTTTGTCTAGAGGAATATCTAGTGGGGACGTTTCCTAGCCAACGAGCACACAGTTCCCCGAGAGGTTGGCGCCGGTTGATATCGTCTGTCGGGCTTCTACTTATTGGCGGGCTGTAAGAGAAGGACAAAGTTAATTCTGAAATGTGTCTTTGTAGGGCCTTAAGTGTAGGCCTTGAGGCTCACAATCAAAATTAACTTTAAGTGTTCAAGCGTGCCATTGCCATCTTTAGCATGGCAGATGTAAAACAGATGTTCAGTTTGATTATATATGCCCAAGAGACCAAGTTAATTCTGAAAGATGCCTTTGTCGGGCCTTAGGTGTAGGCCTTGAGGCTTCTAATCAGAACTAGCCAAGTACTCGAACATATATTGGTTGTTTCATTGTAGCAGAAGTATCACAACCGTTATACTTTAATCGCCCGAGCCCGCAGAACAAAACGAACTCAGATAGGTGCCTTTGTCGTGCCTTAGGTATAGGCCTTGAGGCTTCCCATCAGAATTAATTCTATACTCAAGCGTTTTGTGGCAATCATGATATAACAGACGTAAAACTAAGAAATAGGCTAATTACTTGCGCCCCAAGTAACTTCAGACTTTTTGTTATCAAGGGCTGTTGTGGATGGGTTAAGTCCATATAAAGTTCTTTTTTATGCCTTGAGACCAAGGACTTTTAATTGATCAATTTTGTCTGCCTGAATGGTTAGAACTTAGAAGTCTTTTAATCATAAACTGGCTAGAAATAACTTGGATGCAGATGGAAATATACATCATATTACTAGATCTATGAATGAAAAGACAAAACAAAGGAGGTCGGGCACGGCTGATCGTCTTGCAACTTCCTCTCTTTGCGATTTACAAAGAGTTTGAAGGCTAGAAGAGGAGATTGGGAGATGAGTTTATAGGAGGGAATCGATACTACAGCAAGATTTAGACAGGGTAGCAGAGCTTTTACAAAGGCTTTTCTAGTGAAGATTGATCCCGAAAAGGATGAAGGCTTGGTGCTGACTACAGCTTCGTATGTAAATCTGGCTTGAGCAGAGTTTGTGTATTTGTTTGTTTGATTGAGTGTCTTTCTTTCTGATTTTTCTTCCTCCTTTTATAGACGTTTTGGCTTGGCTGCCTGCAATATTGATCTTGCCCGAATGCAGCTGAGGGGTAGTGACTCATCAGCTTTTTACTTGTCCTGTCATTATAAAGTACTTTTGGGTTGATTAGCTGGCTGGTGTACACCACTTGACCTCTAGGTAGGTGAGCAAGTAGCTTGAGTGATCTTCACTTAGTCGGAAAAAAGACCCCTTCTTTCTTCTAGGCTTCGGCTGGGCTTTAGACTTTTCCTCCTTCTGGACCTTCTTTGGGCTAACCCCTTTTTTAACCCAAAGTTCAAGTTTTATCCCAAACACCTACAAATAAGTGCATTGTTTGTGATTACCCGAACTGTATTTCTGGTAACCAATTTCCTTAATGTAATCACCAACTATGTTGGCAATAAACTTTTTCATCCTTGTACTCTCCTTCACAGTTTATTGCCATTTAGTACTACAGTTTAGTGGTATTCCCATTCCCTTGTAAGTAAGAGCCTTAGGTTTGATTATCACCAAAGGTGAATTTGAACCACACTATTGTTAAGATATTGTGAGGCTTAGCCGACCCTTCATCTTAGTGTAAATAATATCATTTGTTAAAAAAAATAAAAAATAAAAAAAACAACCCCAACTTCACAAGCGGCCATGACATTAATAAGAGGTCTCCTTTGTGAATCCTTCCGCTCATCAGTCATCACTACACGCCCTTATATTTCCATGCAAGCTTAGTCTTTCCTAACTCCCACTCACATACGTTTCTCTCCTAGATATGGCTTGATTAATTGCCAATTAATTAAACGTGTATTATACTTTTTAACCAGGCAGTTCTAGTCATGATATGCCGTTTATAAATAAATAAAACCCAACACCCCAAGCATATTTTTTGGTCAAAAGTAGTATTTACTGAAATATTGAAGTGATGCCTAATTAACATGTGCTTACTAATGAGATTATTCTAATATATTATTAGTCTTTGGAAAATGATTGATGTTGATAGCCAATAAAGTCCAAATTATTCTGCCATTATCTTTTGGTCTATTCTTCCAACTTCTACGACTATAAAATGATCATACAAAAATGAAGTGGAGGGTTCTTTTGGTGAGCATATATAATTTTCAAAGCAGGATTAAGAGTATGGACTACACATGGTTTTCACAATGGTTAGAAACTTCAATGATTAAATCAGCAGCCCTACAAACAGGTGCATTGTTTGTGATTACCCGAACTATATTTCTGGTAACCAATTTCCTTAATGTAATCACCAACTATGTTAGCAATAAACTTTTTCGTCCTTGTACTCTCCTTCACAGTTTATTGCCACTTAGTACTACAGTTTAGTGATATTCCTATTCCCTTGTAAGTAAAATCCTTAGGTTTGATTCTCACCAAAAGTGAATTTGAACCACACTATTGTTAAGATATTGTGAGGTTTAGCCGACCCTTCATTTTAATGTAAATAATATCATTTGTTAAAAAAAAAAAAAAAAAAAACAGCCCCAACTTCACAAGCGGCCATGACATTAATAAGAGGTCTCCTTTGTGAATCCTTCCACTCATTAGTCATCACTACACGCCCTTATATTTCCATGCAAGCTTAGTCTTTCCTAACTCCCACTCACATACGTTTCTCTCTTAGTCTTTCCTAACTCCCACGCACATACGTTTCTCTCCTAGATATGGCTTGATTAATTGCCAATTAATTAAACGTGTATTATACTTTTTAACCAGGCAGTTCCAGTCATGATATGCCGTTTATAAATAAATAAAACCCAACACCCCAAGCATATTTTTTGGTCAAAAGTAGTATTTACTGAAATATTGAAGTGATGCCTAATTAACATGTGCTTACTAATGAGATTATTCTAATATATTATTAGTCTTTGGAAAATGATTGATGTTGATAGCCAATAAAGTCCAAATTATTCTGCCATTATCTTTTGGTCTATTCTTCCAACTTCAACGACTATAAAATGATCATCTTCTCTGATCACTAATACACACAAATACACTACTCTGTCTGATTCGTATCTGGTCAGTCACAAACGAAGATGGCAGCTACCAACACAAATTACGATCGCAAAAGTGAACTAAAAGCTTTTGATGACACAAAAGAAGGTGTTAAAGGCCTTGTTGATGCTGGCATAACGGTAATTCCTAGAATATTTCATCACCCGCCTAAGTTGGATGACAACCTCGATTCAGAAGCCAGCAGCCAGTTTAGCATTCCGGTCATAGATCTTCAAGGCCTTGAACTCGGTAGTCCAACAAAGCGCAAGGAGATTGTTGCGAAAGTTGCAGAGGCATCGGAGGCTTGGGGATTTTTTCAGATTGCAAATCATGGAATACCTGTTGATGTTTTGGAGGAGATGAAGCATGGGGCACGTGGGTTTTTTGAGCAAGACACTCAGGTGAAGAAGGAGCTTTATACTCGTGATCACTCCAGACCTGTGTTGTACAATACCAACTTCGATCTGTTTAGTGCACCGGCAGCTACTTGGAGGGATAGTTTTGGGATTTACATGGCTCCTAATCCTCCTAAGCCGGAAGACTTGCCAGAAATATGCAGGTATGTGTGTGTGTGTGTGTGTGTATGACATGCATGATAATTTTTAATTCTTTGCTATAATTGGAAATTAGTTTGATTCAGAAATAATCCATCCTAGATGAGATTCGATCACGTATTGAATTGTGGTAGTTAATTTATACACTTTAAAGTAGGATTTCACTTGTTTCCTGAAAGTGTTATATGCCCCCGTTGAGTGGTTCTTGAAAAATCACTTCCAAAGTCTAAAAATCTTGCTTTTTGATTAACAATTGTCACCAGTGAGATTTGAACTTAATACATCCTCCACAAAGTAAAGAGTGACTGTTGATAGACCAAACGATCATGTGTAAGATCGGAGAGATACAATTAAAATCACGACACACAAGCCGCTCAGCTTTGTTAAATCTCTGTCATATAATTGTTACTCCAAGAGGAGGGATTTGAATAATGCTTGATTTTCTGTGTTTCAACTTGTAGGGACGTACTGGTTGATTATTCGAAGCAAGTAATGAAGTTGGGGAAGTTGCTGTTGGAGTTGTTGTCCGAGGCTCTTGGCCTAAAGCCAAGTCACTTGAATGACATAGGTTGCAGTGAGGGGCTTGTGCTTGTAAGCAATTACTATCCTGCTTGTCCACAGCCAGAATTGACAATGGGCACCGCCAAGCACGGCGACGGTACCTTCCTTACAATCCTTCTGCGAGATCATATTGGTGGTCTCCAAGTTCTTCCTCAGAACAAGTGGATTAATGTTCCTCCTGCGCCTGGGGCTCTTGTGGTTAACATTGGGGATCTTCTACAGGTGAGTACAAACCAAATCTGCACCGTTGACTTTCTAATCACAATTTATAAATCTCACAGCAATAATAATTACTTAAATTAGAGATGAAAAAGAGACGACATTTGTTAGTGTGATAGTTTTGACTGTTAATGGTGAGTTAGGGAGTAAACAATTCTGATTATTAATATTGTCACAATACAAGCCAACTACTATCAAAATTATACCAAGTGGAGCATTTTAAATCAAACGATTTCTAAATTATACCAAGTGTTATCGTCTCTTTTTTTCTTTCTTTCTTTTTTCTTCTAATGAGTAGTATTTGGCTCCTTGCTTTAACTATGTATGTATAATCATAATATGCACAGTAATGTTGAGCAACTTTATTAAGAAAATATTTAGAAAATTCGGCCTTTTAAAAAGTATTTGGCTCCTTGCTTTAAAGTGAGTATGTATAATAATATTGAGCATATTTAAAGAATTCGGCCTTTTAAAAAAAATTCAATCAAAATATAGTTAGATTATTTAGGCACTATTAATATCCTTTTCTTTCTGGTTTTTTTTTTGGGGGGGGGGGGGGTTTGTAAATCCATGTAGAATATGTAAATTTTATGTGTTTTATTGAAAAATATGTGAAAGTAACTTGTATAAAACGTAAAATTTATGTGTGTCCGTGTATAATAGTGTATTGCTAATTGAAGCTTTAAAACACATTTAATTTATTGAAACATTAAAATGTTTACGGAAAATGAAAGTACATTCCTCCAATAACAGTTGACATGGGCCAAGTTTTCTTTATTTGTTGTGTTCTCTAGCGACTATATTAGAATTTTCTCTCGTGTCATCAAGATTTTTGAAAGAAATTTGAGAAAATCTTATAGTAGTATTGTTTAGAATATGCCTCAAAATGTTGTATTTAGGCTCCTTGTTTTGGTTTTAAAGTTGAATTGGGGTTTCAGCTCATATCAAATGATAGATTCAAGAGCGTGCAACACAGAGTATTAGCAAGCCGTGTAGGCCCAAGAGTATCCATTGCGAGCTTTTTCTTCACCGGTATGTTGCCGTTGACAAAACTCTTTGGACCGATCAAAGAGCTATTATCAGAAGACAATCCTCCAAAGTATAGAGAGACCACTGTGAGGGATTACCTTGCTTACGTCCATCACAAAGGCCATGATGGCACATCTGCCCTGTCTCAATTCAAGCTTTAAACTACTGCTATATACATTCCGTAAAGTGTTGAAATATGCCGTTCTAAATCATAAAATAAAAATACCTGTATGGTGTGTAACATTACTCTTTTGGCCATATATATATTGGTTGTTTTGACTCCTTGTAATAATTTAGTTGGTAAGTTTGTAGAGAAATGTAATTTAGTAAGTTGTACATCATTGACAGCTGTAATGGTTATTGAACAATAGTTCATTATTCAGATTAAGTTTTCCTCCAATAAACCAACTTGAAGTATTAAATTGAAGTTACTAGGATCAAACCTTGGATCTTGAATTGTCAAATATTATGTCTTGAACTCTATAAATATGTCAATATATACTCATGTGATAAACAACTGTCATAACTTATTATATTAATATTGAAAACGTGCAAATTCAGTGACTTTCTACAAGTACATTGCTTAATTTCTTCCAGCTTCACTACTTGTAAAGTAATCTCCTTTGCAAAAGTATACACTACCTCTGATCTAAATCATCTTGTTTGGATTAATATGTAAACATTGGACTGTAAATGTGTGGAAACCCATAAATGGTAATTAGAAGGGAGACTTGCCCGAGGCCCAAGCATCAAACCTAGAGACAAATTGGCGCATTCCCATTAATACATAGGCTATGTGCCTATGATTTAAATGTCAAGTGATGGGGACTAACTCACAATCAGCCAAAAAGTACTTTTCAGTGGCAATACAAGTAAAAAGTTGATGACTCACTACCCTCCAAGTGTTTTCGGGCAAGAACAAAGTCACTGCAATCGGGCTAATTTGCCTATAAAAGGAGGAAGAGGCCCCAGAGACAAGGACACTCAATCAATCAAACAAATAAACATACAAACTTTGCTCTCAAGCCAGATTTGCATCTAAAAGCTGTAATCAGCCCCGATCTCAGTTCTTTTTAGGATATCTCCCTCACAAAAGCTATCTTTTGTCTTGTTTAGAAATTCTGCTATCACCCCTAGTGGTGTAGTATCGATTCCTTTGTGTAAACTGATTTACCATCCATCCCTTTTTAGCATAGAAACCTCTGTAAACTCAAAGAGAAGTGTTTGCAAGAAAATCAACCGACAAGGTGAAATCTTGCTTAAAGTTCTTTGTGCGTTTTCTAAGATAATAGATCTACTACTTAATGTATTCTCCAGCATGTATTCAAGTCATTTCCGCTTGTTTCCCTACTTTAAATGTCTTATTTGTATTTGTATCTGGTCAGTTTAATGAATATGCTTTCATTTAAAACCAATCAAGAACCAAACAAATGACTTAAGGGATTTGGACTCCCCTCATTCAAATATACAAGACTATGAACTTAAATTCCTTGGCCACAAGGCAAGAAAAAGAACTTAATGTGGACTTAACCCATCCACGACAATCCTTTGATAACAAGAAGTCCGAGGAATTTGGGGTGCAAGTAATCGACTAAACACAATCTTGGTCTACATCTGCTATACTAAATAGCAGTGACATGTCTAGCACTTAGTTAGTTTTGATTGCGAGCCTCAAGGTCTACACCTAAGGCCCCACAAAGGAACCTTTCATAACTAACTATGTCTTATTCTTGCAGCACATTAGCAGACAAGTATCCGACTACACATCCAAAGTGCCAATCCCTTAGGGAGCTGTACTGAGTGCTAAGGGGCCCTCTCTGGAGAAATCTTCACTCGAACACATCTGACATCCACTAAACCAAGATATGGTAGCTACCAGCACTTCAAATGAAGTTCCAGACAATTATAACAAAACAAGTGAAGTGAAAGCTTTTGATGAAACAAAAGAAGGTGCTAAAGGCCTGGTTGATGCCGGGATAACCCAAGTTCCTCAGATTTTTCATCAACCACCAAAACCGAGAGATCAGTACTGCATCAGCAGTTCCACATCTGATTCAGAAGCCAGCCAACTCATCATTCCAGTCATAGACCTTGAAGGCCTTGAACTTGGTAGTCTAACTAAGCGCAAGGAAATTGTTGCAAAAGTTAAAGAGGCATCAGAGACTTAGGGCTTCTTTCAAAATTTCAACCACGGAATCCCTAATGATGTTTTGGAGGAGATTAAGGATGGCGTGCATGGGTTTTTTGACCTAGACACTCAAGTTGAGAAGGAGTTTTATACTCGTGATCCCTTTAAACCTGTTTTCTACAATAGCAACTTTAATCTTTACAGTGCATCTGCGACTAATTGGAGGGATACTTTTATGTACTACGCGGCTCCTAATCCTACTAAGCCAGAAGACTCACCAAAAGTGTTCAAGTATGTGACCTGCTATATAACTGATAATGTTTATGATATTAGTGTGAATAATCTGAACTAATTGATCCCTCTTTGATGAATTAGTGAGATGGTTTGATCTTGAATATCTAGGCAACATTCCTCATCTAATCAATATATATAAGAATTCTTTTATGGTTTTTATGCATGAGTTGTTATTGGAGAGAGAAATATGGAGAACAACTTTGAAGTAGGATTTAAATCGTTTCGCCAAAAGTGTTATTAACCCCAGTAAAGAAAGGGCCATAGCCATAGTTGCCTTCACCACAGAGATCACGTTATGGTTGGAATGTATTAGTTTATTTAGGAAAATAAATAGAGATTTGATTTGATTTTGTATTAGGGTATTTTTGGTATTTAAGCATTAGGATTGCTGGCAATTTAGTTTGAGAAACAAATCAGTCACATTGTAATCTTTTCAAATTATATAGCCGCCTAGGCGATTTGTTGTCTTCTCTTTCTTTTCACCTAATAAAATTTTATATTCCGTTTATTCGTCGTTTATAGAGTCTTGCATATACAAGCACAGATAAGTGATGGTGGTTGATCTTTGGCTATTTTATTTTGAATGGATTGGATCAGTGGCAGGGGTTCTTTTATAAGAAAACTAATGAAAATGATTTGAAAGGTTTAGAGCCTATTTGGTATTCTACTTGAATCCAACTTTTTAAACTCAAAAACAATTTTCAAGTTTTAGGCCTTAAAAACTTGTTTGGTAGGACTATTTTCAAAAATTGAACTCAAGACTAACTGAAAGTGTAAAGTAAAACCAAGAATTCAAACTAAAAGATTAAATGTCAATTTTAAACCCAGTCTATGCAAAGAACTTATAAAGACAAAGCAAAATCACAAGAAAATACCAAACACACAAGAATTAGCTTTACAAGGGGAAAAACCTCAGAGAGGAAAAACCCTTGGGCAAGATTGTCAACAAATAATCCACTAAGATAGAGATGAAGACTTTACAAGGTTCATACGAGACCCAGGTACACAACCTATTGAGCCTTGTCCTCTCAATCTTGAACGTCTGATGCACACATCATGATTGCACACAGCTGGATTTGAACGTAGTGCAGAACAGCTTCATTTGCTCACTCAAATGTAATATGAATAATTTGTGTTGCAAAAGCGTGTCCTCCTCTGAGTGTGAAGGACCTATTAAATAGGTGACCTTACTCCCTTTTCTCGGACTAGCAATCCCTTTATTTTCTCCAGCAATCAGTTGATGTGATTGCCATTATCTTTGACCGGCCAATCTAATCCAAAAGGATTGGACTAATAAAACTAATTGACATGAGATCTTGTATGATAATTACAAGATCAATTACATACTGGATTAAATATAAATTACAATTTGTCTAGAAAATAAGCCAAATTAAATCACATTTACAATCTCCCCCTTTGGCATTTTCTAGACAAAAAAACCATGGTAAACCAAGCCAAAAAATACCGTCATGTGATTTTGCTCAGCCACTGTAGTACAACATCTGCATATTAAGAGAAATATTAGATCAGAGTAATATGCTCTAAATATTAGATCAGAGTAATATGCATTAGAACAAATGACTCCCCCTAAACCAACTCCCTTTTTTTTGTCCAGAAAACGTCAAAGTATAAAAGAAAATAAAAATCTAAGGAATAGAAGTAGTAGGTCCAGGTGGTGCAATGGTCAGAGGCAGTGGAAACAACATGATAGAGAAAGGAACCTGGTTTTGAGAACAGACTAGGAATTCAACCAGTGAAAGAAGTGTTGAACATAATTCCAAAAACCTAAACATGATATGAGTGATCAATCATACAATATGAAATGCAAATCCTACCCCCTGATCCTCAAAAAGTGAATTTCAAGCAGAGCCTTTCTAGCTGGAAAATGAGAAATAAATGTGGACAGGAATTACAGAAACTTTTAAGGTGTTATTGTATAATGGTGGCACTCAAAATATGTGAGATTCCACATCAAGCTAGAGAAAAGTATAGATTATTTGCACAAAATGAATTGGACGAATAGGGACCATTAACTGGGAAGGGGCAAGATGAGCCCTATCGTTGAAGGTCTACAAGATGCAAGCATCTATCAACTCCCTAAAAAATGAGAGAGGACCATCCCACATAGTGCATCAACTCTTTTAATGGTAGCTTTCACTCTAGTGTGAGGGGTAGCCCTTCCCATATAGTTTAGATGACTGTCAAATTTTACACAGGCATCTTCTTTATGGAGCTTTCACATCCATACACAGGTAGCTTTTTCCATTGCGTCCCAAATCTGCACACTTTTCATGTTAAATTATAACGGAAATTAGCAAGAGCGAATGTGTCTCACAACATTAACCGAGTTACAAAAAACTGTGAGAGCTGAGATAAGAAGAACCAAGAAAAATAGTATTTCATGTCGACATTTATTTAAAATTGGAAGCCAATCTCAGTTCAAGAAAATTTCACCAGATTAGATCAGGGATGGAATGTTACAAGCAAACCTATTCTACATGCAAGCAAATGATGGTTATGCAGAACACACAGTCCTATTTGATAATAAAACTTAGAACAACCAATAATGCAAAACACATAGTTCTATTTGACATGCAAGCACACTATGATTCTGCAAAAAGAAAACTCTAAGTAAAAGGAATTAATTCTCAACAGAACATACACCAATTGAGTTCCGAAGTTGTTCAAACCTATTACTATCAAGGGCCTTGGTAAAGATATCAGCTAGTTGCTTATCAGTGGGTATGTATTCAAGTGCAAGTATATCATCTTCAACTAAGTCATGAATGAACTGATGACAGATATCTATGTGCTTAGTGCGTGAGTGTTCAACTGGATTTTTTGAGATGTTTATGGCACTTTGATTATCATAGAAAATGATTAACTTCCCTTGTACAAAACCGTAGTCACAAAGCATTTGTTTCATCCACAATACTTGTGTGCAACAACTTCCAGCAGCAATGTACTCAGTTTCTGCTGTGGAGAGAGAAACGCAATTCTACTTCTTGCTATGCCAAGCAACCAAATTGTTGCCAAGATAGAAACACCCACCAGATGTGCTCTTTCGATCATCG